>NC_034201.2:19758215-20113215 GCF_002021735.2 Oncorhynchus kisutch | reverse complement strand
GTAGCACTGGGGTGCACATCTCTGTTCAACTACATCCATTTCAAATGTTAAAGCTACATATTTAACTTTTTGGGTGATGACAAAATTCACATAGAAATGTTAATCAATCTCATTGAACGCAAGTCTAAGAAGTAGGTCAGTTCTAAGAAGTAGGTCAGTTCTATGAAGTAGGTCAGTTCTAAGAAGTAGGTCAGTTCTAAGAAGTAGGTCAGTTCTATGTGATATATTTATATGCTTCCTTTTCTTAAGTTTTGCATCTTTTACTTTCGGTTTTGTACACCAGCTTCAAACTTAAAATACAATATTTTGGTTATTGAAAATATATTTCACAGCGGTTTAGATGGTACAATGATCCTCTACACTTTCATTGCTTGTTTTTTCACAAACTGAAATTATACTATTAGAATTTTAGCCACCAGAAAATGGCAGAGCAATTTCTCCATGTTGCACCTTTATATGCTTCAGTTAGGCCAAAGAAACATTAAGCTCGAGCATCAACATCACTTACTGCTTTACAAATCATGGATGGTTCAAAGTGGTTAACACAAAGTCTGTAGTGTCTGTTTAGCTGGTCAGGTGTTTTATCTTCAAGATCCTTGCAATGGCAGTTGTCCACCCACTGCTTGCATCTGTGCAAGACAAACAAAACAAAATTCAAATGTATACAATTAACTATCACTGAACATAGTGGAGACTAGTGAGGGGAGGACGGCTCATAAATGGCTGGAACGAAGCAAATGGAATGGCATCAAATGTATGTATTTGATACCATTACACCCATTCCGCTCCAGTCATTACCACGAGCCCGTGCTCCCCAATTAAGGTATCACCAACCTCCTGTGATGACTACCATAGACGACAATGGTATAATGACGTGTGCCCCGTTGACAAGAACATGCAAACTAAAACATTGTGTTATTCCGAAAGCCATCTCTAGTAAGCTAGCTTTCTGGTGTTAAAAATAAGGCCTACTGATTTACAAAACTCAAAGGGATAGCTATGCATTTATCTCTGCAAGCATGCAGCAAAACTAACTAATAGGCGAGATACTACTCGAAGCACATCTCTGGCTGACAGCTAACGTTAGGCTACCTTTCCGTGCAATTAAAAGACAGTACATTACGTAATGTCAAGCAATGAACCATGACTTAGTCAGATTGGTACTATACCTTTCAGTGTCGCTTGGAAACCTGAATAATGGCGATGCTGACTCATTGCTTCTTGTGGTGCAATTCGGTGCTGCGCAAAAGTTCGACATTGTTAGTTTTGCTAATATGCTGCTTTTCAAAAGTAATTTTGAATATTCACTTTACCCTGAAATTACTAAAGAATAGACGAGCAGAATGCGTGGCCTTGAGTCCTGGAGGAAACAACGGGACGCGCGAAAAACCATCTTCCCACAATGCTTTGCTAACGTCACATCCCAGTGCGCATGTCTGTCACAATATTGAACGCTATTTGGGATCGTTGGGATACCTTAACGGTTTTAAATGTCAACTTTAATTGGGTAAGGAGTCCACTCAACAACAGAGAAACACGAACCTTGTTTCAACTATACCTTATGTCATGCCTTATTGGAATGGTTTTATTGATAATGTCTTTTGCCACACACATACGTACTTATTAACGAAATGAAGAAACTTTCTTTTAAAATTATTAATAAATATTATCCTGCCAACCACTATATGAAGAAGTAAAAAAAAAAGTTTTTTAAATTGTACCTTTTGTAATGACCACCCAGAAACAGTGTTGCATCTTTTTTGGCATTGTATCCATGTAAGGAATCTGTGGCAAGACATCAGAAGATTTACAATTGAATACATTTATGAAGATTTTACACTATTACAGAGAAATGTGATGCTTGGATTCTTTACTTATGGTAGAAATAAGTTGAAACAATTTTATGTAATTCATTTCATTATTATTTTGGCCAAATTTTATATTCACAAATGTAAATTGACAAGCAAAACACCACATTTTATTACCTTGCAAAAATAAATGGAACTATATTTTAAGGCAATTAAAGACTCTGGCAACAAAAAAAGCTGTTAGAATTATAAATGTGTTCCCCCATGTACTTTTTGTATTGATTAGTTATGAATAAAATTAAAAAAGACAGCCAATGTCAGCCAAAAAACGAAAATGTCAAACCTTTCCGAATTAAACGTGTTAGCGCCATCTACTGCATGGAGGAAGCATGTTAGACTACATAACATTTCTAGATGTGCGTGCTGGCAATGTTTTAATTTTTTAATTTCACCTTTATTTAACCAGGTAGGCCAGTTGAGAAAAAGTTCTCATTTACAACTGCGACCTGACCAAGATAAAGCAAAGCAGTGCGAGAAAAACAACACAGAGTTACACATTAACAAAAGTACAGTCAATAACACAGAAGAAAAGAAAAATCTATGTACATTGTGTGCAAATGTAGAAGAGTAGGGAGGTAGCCAATAAATAGGCCATAGAGGCAAAAATAATTACAATTTATATTAATATTTCCGTTAGGGAACGCCTACTCTGTGAAGTGTGCATTTGCACTTTTTCTAAACAACGCAATTTTTAAAAACTTATGCAATGGTTAAAGTTGACAAATCGTAGTACACTCTGTTCTTAACATATTATAGTTTTAGGAACAGAAAACTCTATTGAGATCAAATGTTTCATCGATGAGAAAATGTGCAGAATATTTGACTAAATCTATCTCGTTCGAACTTCTCCCACTAGTGAGGGGAGGAAATATGGTAGTGAGAGGTGGGCTTCCTCGTACCGGACAAAGTTTTTTTATTTAACGAGTGGACAAAGGATTTACTTCAGACACCGGACAAGGCCTAATCCCCGTCATTCGCATGAAGAAGAGACAGAGATATAGGGGTTGTAGGTCAGGGTGCATTGTAAGAATCCAACGGCGAGCTGTTAACCCGCCTCTACCATCAGTCCTATTAGCCAACGTGCAATCATTGGATAATAAACTGGATGAGCTCCGATCAAGACTATCCTACCAACGGGACATTAAAAACTGTAATATCTTATGTTTCACAGTCGTGGCTGAACGACGACATGGATAACATTCAGCTGGCTGGGTTTTCCTTGCATCGGCAAGATAGAACAGCTGCCTCCAAACAAGAAAATGCTCATCCAGAGACGGCGCTCCTAGTGGCCGGGGACTTAAATGCAGGGAAACTTAAATCCGTTTTCTACCAGCCTGTTACGTGTGCAACCAGAGAAAAAAAAAACTCTACACCACCTTTACTCCACACACAGAGACGTGTACAAGGCTCTCCCTCCCTGATTCCTGCTTACAAGCAAAAACTAAAGCAGGAAGTACCAGTGACTCGCTCAATACGGAAGTGGTCAGACGACGCAGATCCTAAACTATAGGACTGTTTTGCAAGCAAAGACTGGAATATGTTCCCGGGATTCTTCTGATGGGATTGAGTACACCACCTTAGTCACTCACTGCCTTCAATACGTGCATCGATGATGTCGCCCCAACAGTGACTGTATGTACATACCCCAACCAGAAGCCATGGATTACAGGCAACATCCACACTGAGCTAAAGGGTAGAGCTGCCACATTCAAGGAGCAGGAATCTAATCCAGCTATGCCCTCCAACGAACCATCAAACAGGCATTACAGGGCTAAGATTGAATTTTACTACACCGGCTCTGACAATCATCTGATGTGGCAGGGCTTGCAAACTATTATGGACTACTAAGGGAAAAACACCGCCGTGAGCTGCCCAGTGACACGAGGCTACCAGACGAGCTAAATTACTTCTATGCACGCTTCGAGGCAAGCAACACTGAAGCATGCATGAGAGCACCAGCTGTTCGAGACAACTGTGGGATCGCGCTCTCTGGGGCCAGACGGACTACCAGGACGCGTACTCCGAGCATGCGCTGACCAACTGGCAAGTGCCTTCACTGACATTTTTAACCCATCCCTGACCGAGTCTGTAATACCAACATGTTTCAAGCAGACCACCATAGTCCCTGTGCCCAAGATCACCAAGGTAACCTGCCTAAATAACTACTGACCCGTAGCACTCAAATCTGTAGTCATGAAATGCTTTGAAAGGCTGATCATGGCTCACATCAACATCATTACCCCCAGAAACCCTAGATCTACACCAATTTGCATATCGCAACTGGACTTCCTGACGGGCCACCTCCAGGTGATAAGGGTTGGTAACAACATCTGCCATGGTGATCCTCAACACAGTGGCCCCTCAGGAGTGCGTGCTCAGCCCCCTCTTGTACTCCATGTTCACCCATGACTGTATGGCCAAGCACGACTCAAACACCATCAAGTTTGCCGACGACACAACAGTGGTAGGCCTGATCACTGACAATGAGACAGTCTATAGGGAGATCAGAGACCTGGCAGTGTGGTGCCAGGATAATAACCTCTCCCTCAACGTGATCAGGGAGGAGATGATCGTGGACTTCAGGAAAAGGGCCGAGCAAACACCCATATTCTCATCGACGGGGCTGTAGTGGAGCAGGTTGAGAGCTTCAAGTTCCTTAGTGTCCACATCACCAACGAACTGTCATGGTCCAAACACACCAAGACAGTTGGATAGAGGGCACAACAACGCCTATTCCCCGTCAGGAGACTGAAAAGATTTGGTGTGGGTCCCCAGATCCTCAAAACGGTCTACAGCTGCACCATCAAAAGCATCACCTGGTTGCATCACCGCCTGGTATGGCAACTGCTCGGCCTCAGACCACAAGGCACTACAGAGAGTAGTACGTATGGCCCAATACATCACCGGAGCCAAGATTCCTGCCATCCAGGACCTCTATACCAGTGTCAGAGGAAGGCCCTAAAAATTGCCAAAAACTCCAGGCACCCTAATCATAGACTGTTCTCTCTCCATCTGCACGGCAAGCGGTACCGGAGGGCCAAGTCTAGGTCCAAAAGGTTTCTTAACAGCTTCTATCCCCAAGCCATAAGACTCCTGAAAAGCTAACCAAATGTCTACCTGGACTATTTGCATTGATCCCCCCTCACTGTTTATTATCTATGCATAGTCAATTTACCTATATTTACCTACATACATATTACCTCAACCTGTGCCCCTGCACATTTACACGGTACCAGTACCCCCTTTATAGGGCCTCGTTATTGTTATTTTGTTGCTCTTCAGTTAATATAGTAATCACTTATTTTTCTTAACTGCAGTGTTGGTTAAGGGCTTGTAAAGTAAGCATTTCACTGTAAGGTCTACTACACCTGTTGTATTCGGAAACATTCGTCAAATACAATTTTATTTAAGACAGCGTTAATCATGACAATTATCTAAGGAATAATTTTTCACTTCATTGATTTGGTGTAAAAACTCTGCTTACACCTGTTGTTTGGTTAAAGATATTCCTGCT
Organism: Oncorhynchus kisutch; assembly: GCF_002021735.2. NCBI lineage: Eukaryota > Metazoa > Chordata > Actinopteri > Salmoniformes > Salmonidae > Oncorhynchus > Oncorhynchus kisutch. The sequence continues at coordinate 20,107,833 of NC_034201.2, read as the reverse complement.
CAATCTACACAACATTTTTAAAGAGTTCTTACATTGCTTATGTTTGGCCCTCTAAAAGTTGTTAGGTAGCATTACTATTTATTAAGGGACAAGTTGCAGCCAGTGAGTTGTCAATTTATCAGAATTTCCCATTTAAAATTGCAACAGCAATAATTCTACCAGACACGTATTTAGCTTTTTTTTATTAAAAAAATGTCACTTTTCCTTGATGAGTAACACAGATTTTCCGATAAAAGGTGGTGTACATGATTAAATCTATGGTAAAACTTTGTGGTAGATATTAATGTATCAACTCTGCCAATAAAAGAACAAACAATAGTCATAAAAACAGTATACAATAAATAGAATAGGAGGTGTAGCAGATCAAGGTATAGCAAACCAGTCTTCCTTATGAGAAGTGACAACACAAAGAGAAATAAGAAACAGAAGAACAAAAAGGCATGCCTAATTGAGGCACCAAGTCTTAGTGGATCAGTAATATTAGTCTGCCACACAGTCCATATTATCACAATTTGGATTAACAAACATTATGTAAAATAGCAAATCTATTTTCATTATTTTAATACCCCTTCTGTAAAGTGCCGATCAACTCCACATGTTTTATCTTCCTTTTCAGGCCTCTTCTTCACACTCATCCAAAGACTCAGAACCTCTCCAGGTCTTTGGGATGGTCAGGCAGGTCTGCCAGAAGGGCAGGGTTCCTCCTGTAGATGTAGGCATTGGCATCGTCGTCCAGCTTCACCAGCTCAGCCAGCGAGGACACACAGGTGTCATGGTCTGTTAGCATCCCAGGCAGGCGGGATGCCGTTCGCTGGATGCGACAGGATCGACGGACTGGTGTCAGAAACTTCAGATCCTTGATGGTGCTCTTTCGCCTGGAACCACTTGCACATGCCTCACCGTCGATTTTTCTCTTAACACTAGAAAGGGGAAAGAGATGGACAGCATTCTGTGATTAGTTGAAAGCCATGTCAGTTGAATATACATTTCAATATAGAGATGTAAAGTAGTGCTGTTCTCCATGACCTCCAGAAGTTGCTATAAATGGAAGTGATGATTACAGCAGGTATTTTTAAAGACAAGAAATCTCACCTTTGCAGGTATGGAGTTGTCTTCACACTGTATTTCACCACCGATGTACCGTCTGCCTCTGGTGTCGTCTCCATCAAACAGTCACCGTCGTCATGAACTTCATCAATATAACCCTTCCTTACTTTCTGCTCTGAAGCTCCCTCACCCACTTCACATTTCACTTCAACATCCTTATTCACAGGAGACTCATTCCTTTCTTCAAATTCCTTATTTGTCAGTCTCTCCACCATTTTCTCTTTAGATTCATCCCTTTTCTCATTCGGGTCTTCTAAAACAGAAACACCAATGAATATAACATGTTACTACAGTTAACATCTCTTACACTATTTGAGCCTGTGTTGCATAATTTCAAAAAGGAAGACAACATCAAATGAGCAAGTAAATTTGTCTGCATTTGTGTTTGCTGTGAATGTAAATGCATTAACCACAAAATGTACCATCCACACATGCTGAGGGCTTCTCCAATGCATCACGAAGGTTGACCACAATCTGTGATGAGACATACGACAGAGGCAATTAGGTTATATTTAAGAGTTTTTATGAATAAAACAGTATATAGGTTTCTTACATCATTCATTCATTCTGACCTCTGGATCAACAGGAAGAAAATCTGTATCAGAGTTGTCAAGCAGGTCCAATGTTATGTTCATTGTCAGTGGAGTTGAGGCACAGGCTGCCTCCTGTTCAATGACCACCTGGTCGTTTTTAAGCCGAACAGTCGGTTCAGGCTCATCAACGGGTTGTTGGGACTCCTGGTCAACGGGCTGAGGCGCAACATTGGTCTTTAGTTGAGAGACAGCTGTGGATTCTGGGTGCACTTCAGGCTCTGGATGCACAAATAGTTTAGACTTTGGGGGTGCCACTGCTGATATGGGAGGCCTCTTCAGAGTCTTTCCCTTGGATGCCAGCCACTCTGCCAGCTTTGTCCTGGGAATCAAAAACATCAGTTAAAACAATTTTGAGCACTTGACCCAGTTATTTGACCATTTCCAAGAATGTAATGTAAAAAAATTATAAATCGCAAACCTTCTCTCTTCAGCAGTCTCTGTGTTAGCCCTGTACTGGCTTCGGGTGCTGGCAACTGGAATCTTGTGAACCTTCTTGTCAGTTGCCACCGTCATCTTAGGCTTGGTGCCCTGCGGTAGCTCTTTCCCCTTAGATGTCATGGCAGACCTAGTGGAGCTTGGGCAAGCTGTGGTAAATGGAGCAGTTCTGAAAGGAGGGACTATAGAGTGAAGGCCCGTGGGACGGCGTATAGCTGGGACTGGACACTTGGAGACTGGAGGAGGCCCATTGGACACAGACTTGGATCTTGAGGGTTGACATGATTGGGGGGGCTTAAACGTGCCACGCCCAGGCAAATCAGCAACGGATTTGGACTTTGTCAAATTTCCAGGCTGTTGGCTCTTAGCTTTGGGCACAGCGGTCTTCGCAGCTGCTTTGCTTTCTAGCCCTCCCCCCAGGCCACTAGGCTTCCTGAAGGAGCTTATTTTAGATTGGACAACCTTGCCTTTGTATGTGCCAGGTTTGACAGGGACGGTAGCTGGAGGCTTTGGGGCGTCTGCAACCAGCTTTCTCTGGCTGACAGCCTGTTTGGTGAGGAAGGCTTGGCTGAAGGTGTTGCGTCTCTTCGTATCGCCAGTGGTTGTTGCCAACACATCTTTCTGCTCCGTCTTGACCTTCTTTAGAGCATCCTCTCCCTTTCCCAAGTCCTCCTTTTTATTGCTCTTGGAATGCAGAGGGGCAGATTGAGCGGCCACTGTTTTAGTAGGAGCAGCTCTGGTAATTAAACACTTAGTGGATCCACTTGTTGGTTTGGCATTCTCTTTGTTGCACTAATAATAGCGGACAGGACAAAGAAACATGATAGATAAATTAGACATAATACATAGGGGGGGAGGGGGGTTAAATTCAACCTGGAGTGCCAGAGTGTGCTCTGGGCGTTAGTAAATTCAGAGCGTTTAGCCCCCGGAACGATCAGAGCGCACACCGAACGCTATGGCAAGTTGATCCAAGTGTTCTGACCTCACAACGGCAGTCAAGCACCCAAGCTAACTGGCTAACGTTAGCTAGCTTGGTAGCTACTTCTAGACACAATATGAGAGAACACCACACTGACCATTTTACTCGCCCTAGCAGAGCAGGTTAGGCTGTTTTCATGTTATACAGACCGTTGGTGACTGTGCTGTGCTGCTGGAAACAAATTAATTCCGTTTTTCCCCCCGACGTTTACTGACACCCGCCATATTCAACGGGTGTTGAGCGTTCCTAAATTCATCAGCAATTCTGCTCTGAAATCGGATTAGATTGCCAGAGAGAATTTACGAAAGCACCCATATTTACCTTACCGTTTTTAAGTTGGTGTTCTTTCTTGTAACTGTGGCCATTTTCTTCGGGCACAAGGCAGATCCTCGATATTCCTAAAAAATATAAATATAGATGATCAGTAACAGATCTAGAATATTTTACTAGTGTGAACACCCGTGAGACGGCGTTCACTCTCGACCGCGTTGCCTACCTAACTAGCAGTTTACCTACTAGTAATACTGTTATATATTATGAACGTTTTGCAACCCGTAGGAAACAGAGCGTAAGAGGTTGCTGGAAAAGTAGCAAATCGGGTGGACATTTTAATCCAGAAGGTATAACTATCGCGTACCTTGTTATTGAATGTATTGTAGACAGAGGAAAACCGATGGGCACAGACAAAAGCTAAAACGTCTCTCACAAAACAAACCCATTCAACTTTCGCGCTGTATAACGGCAAATAAGATTGGTCCGGATGTTGTCAGGGAAAACTCATTTTAGCCAATCGAATGTCTCGAGATGAGGTCATGGGACATTTGAGGGTCTGGGCGGTTTCATCTAAGAAGGCATCCATCTGCACTTTTGAATGTTTGAACCATAATAGAATTCCTAAACTACTGGCTGCCTGCAACACCCCAGATGGGATAGGGAGGCATTTTATATAACTTATAAAATCACTTAAATGCTAGTGTATTGACCTAGGTTATTTGTGTTAGCAAATCACCAAATTCACTATTCTAAATAAGTTCCTACATTTTTGAGAGAGAGAATTCAAAAACAAACCTGATTGACAAACTCCAACATCTACTGGGTGAAATACCAGTGCGCCATCACAGCAGCAAGATTTGTGACCTGTTGCCACAGGAAAAGGTCAACCAGTGAAGAACAACCACCATTATAAATATAACCCATATTTATTTTCTCTTTTGTACTTTAACCATTTGTACATCGTTACAACACACAATGACATTTGTAATGACTATTCTTTTGGAACTTCTGTTTCCCATGCCAATAAAGCCCCTTGAATGAGAGAGCTCTATTTGTATGTCATCTGATCACAGCCCCCTCTGGAGTTTGCTAAATGGCATTGGCACTTGGATTGGAACCAGTGCTTTGGTCAGATAACATTAAAATAGAGCTCTTTGGCCATGCACACCAGTGGTGGGTTTGGCTTTGAAAAACATTAGGTTACGACCGTAACCCCAGTTCTCTGATAGTATGAGTGAGGGATTTCACATATGGGATACGCCCCCAGCGTATTTGTCAGAAGCCTTTATTACACTACGCCAGCCATGTTTGGCTGGACATCGAGACGTGTGTGTCGGGGAAGGGTGTCCCTCCTACCCTATAAAAAAGGTCAAACACAGCGTCTGAGTCTTTTAAAAATAATACAGGAGTCATAATACCCCATAAGTGAAATACCTCACTCATATTATCAGAGAACCTGGGTTACAGTCGTAACCTAAAGTTCTCTTACAAGTATTCATTTAGTTATTTCACTTATGGGATATACTGACCCCTGTATTGCCAGACAAGCTTATCCTGACAACCAACTGCCCTGTGCAATGTATCACACAAATGGGTTTTGCCCCAAGATCCTACACGTATAACAGTATGCACCAGGGTCAGTGCAGTGACATCGAGCCTATAAAACTTTGCAAATGTATGAGGCGAAGCCCAACTCGCTGCTGAGAGAAATATCTTGGATAAATATGCCCTTAAATAAAGTCCAGGACGTAGCCATTCCTCTAGTGGAATGAGCCCGTTGGCCAGCAGGAGACTGAAGACCCTTACTTGTGTAGGCCAAGGCGATAGCCTCCACTATCCAGTGGGAGAGGCATTGTTAAGTGAGCGCTTTACCTGTGTGAGGTTTCGCCCAGGAAACAAACAACTGATCAGTTTCTAAATCCCTTAGTCCTGTCCATGTAGATGCGCAGAGCACAACATATAAAACCGTTGATGTTCCAGAGAGAAAAACAACGGGGGATAAAAAGCTACCAGCTCACGGGGAAGACATATCAAAGATGGGTTAATAATCTTCGGGATAAAAGGCGGAGTAAGGCCGTAATGATACCTAATTACGTGTATGTGACCAATAATTTTTTTTTTGATTTGTGACCGGGTGCAAATTGTGCGTGAATGTCACTTACACGCTTGGCGGAGGCCAATGCTAGTAATAGAGCAGTCTTAAATGAAAGCATATTTAGCTCTACCTGATTCAGGGGCTCAAAAGGCTGTTGGCATAGAGCATCCAAAACAATTGATAAGTCCCATGACGGGGCAAGCTGTTAGGACACCGGACTCAAACGACATGCACCCTTCATAAAACAGGTGACAAGGGGGTGTTGCCCCACTGTCGAGCTCCCAAAACCCACACGACAAGCCAAAATAACTGCTAGATATACCTTAATAGTAGAAAAGGCATTTCCTTTTTCTAATAATTCCTGTAGAAACGACAGGATTTACCAGGACAGAGCACTTGAATTGCACTGTCTGTGATTTAGTGCACCATTCCTCAAACACAGACCCATCATTGAAATCCAAACATCCAAATAACTACTAAAGCCGATGCCATCAAACCTAGTAGACTCAGGCATGTTTTCAAAGAGACCAGGTTCCTTCTGCCAGGCAATCTTGTAAAGTTATTATATGTTCCACTGAAAGGAAAGCTTTGAATGATACAGAATCTAGGACTAAACCTAGGAAAGAGATTGTCGGCGTGGGAATCAGAACACTTTTTACTGTGTTTATTCTGAAACCTAGAAATGTCAGGTGTTCCAAGAGAAGCGGACTATGTTGTAAGACCTCTTATCTCGATTGCGGGCACAGCAACCAAACATCCATGTACGTCATCGGCTGAATGCCCCTCTCTGAGTGGGGCTATGGCTGCCTCGTACACTTCATAAAAACATGAGGGGCCCGAAAGGGAGCACCAGAAATTTGTAGATTACGCCTTGAAAAGCAGATCTGAGAAATTTCCTGTGAGGAGGGTATATTGAGATGCGAAATAAGCTTCCTTCAGGTTGACGGATACGAACCAATCACCTGGGCACACAGAACATAGCAGAGCAGTGTGTCAACATTCTGAATGTGTACTTTCTCATGTGCCTGTTCAGAGCACGTTAATCTAGGATCAGGTGTATGCCACCCCCCTTTTTCGAAACCAGGAAATATTGAGTAAAAGCCGCAGTGTCTTTGCTCGGGAGGAACATTTCTTATTGCCCTTTTCCCTATTAGCGATGTGATTTCCTCCCGGAGTACACGCGGTGATTCCCTCTGAGCCTTAGTGTATATGATTTCCTTGAATCGAGGCAGGGTGACATCGAATTGCAGTCTACATCCCCTGTCTATCGTGCCCTGTACCCAGTTTTACACTGCATGCCTACCAGTTCTCTGGGTGGGAAGGGAGGCTTCTTAGACCAGGGTCCCTTAGGGTCCAAGGTTCTCTGCTGCTGGGATTTTAAAGGTTGAGGGGGGGGGGGGGGGGGTCGACCTGCTGCAGCCTGGGCGAAGGTGTGGTGAGGCACAGGGCTGTATCTTCGTGGGCTTCACCCTCACTCTTTTTCTCCTCACACCGTTTCTGTATCATCTTGACGGTGGGACCGAAAAGGCCTTTAGGGTCTACTGGAGCTTCCAGGATCTACAGCTTCTCACTATCATACACCGTGGAAAGGTTGAGTCATTGAGCCCTCTCCTGGGATATCAGGAGCCCCATCGCTCTTCCTGATGCCTGGACAGCGGCTTTAAGCAGATGCCGGTTGAGGTCTGTGGCAATAAAGATCTCATCCCATAGACCTGGCTCCAGTGTGACCGCTAGCTCTTTCTGTAGCTCAGCTTGGCATGCCGAGAGCATGGAGGCAGTGCTGAGAACCCTCACTGCTGTGGCGACCGACCTGTAGACCACCTCTGTCACAGAGGACTGGAAGCGCTCATACTTGGTTGGTAAGGTGGGGCCAGTCAAGGTCATGGAGGACTTCTGGCTGGGGCGTAGATAGGAAGCCACCAGGGGTTCGATGGGGGGCATGTGGGCAAACCCAATCCCCACCATGTCAACACCGACCCACCTTGGATGAGAAAGATGTACTCCAGGTACGAGTAATCTCCTCTAGGCAATTCTGGGAAGACTGGTAATAATTGCCTGGCTGCCCATTTAGCTTTGGTGGTCTCTGCTACTGCATTGGGCCAGGTAATCACCAGCTTATTCACAGCACGTTTGCACACGCCCTGTAGGTCTACACTGAGAACTGGTGGGGATGACGCCCACACTAGCCGTCACTCCATGATTCCCGGTGGGGATATCCATCGCCTCTGGTGAGCCATCGGGGACGCCGGCCCCCATGTTAGGGTCCTGTAGACTAAGGCTAGTTTGGCGTGTGCTAGCCTGCGACACAGGCTCTTCACAGTGAAGAGGGCACAGTGTGGACAGGAGCCGGGGAGATGCTAAGGCTACCTAGGAACGTTGCAGCCCAAGGCGAGCGGAGCACACCATTATCTTGTTTGCACAGGAACAGATTGTGCGTATTGAAAACAGGTGACAATAATTGTTTTTGTATTACTTGTTAAATATTTCCCCTTTAAAAAAAAGATTAAAAAAATTAGCAAAATACATATTTTCTATCAAGGGTGACAATCATTTTGGATCTGACAGTATATCCAAATGCCCAGCCAAAACATTGAAAACCAAATTACTGTAAGATGCCCCCCTTGCCCCTTCAGACAATTTCTTCACCTGAAATTACAACGCAATTAAGGTGTATCAAACATAATGAAAGGTCATACATTCTAAAGGCCATTTAAAAAGAAAAACCATTAAGAATTTGATGAGACAAACCTTGCTGAACTGATTGAACCCTCCAACTCCAACAGCAAGCAGCAAAATATCTTTCAGGATGGACCAGCAATAAGTCCAGCACCTATGACTCTTCAGTTGACATATTGGAAGCCCCTTTTTGCCTTTGGGACGCAACATTATTTTGGGATGGCATGTCAGTTACATGGGTGTTTGACGTACCTCAGGCTCTAAAAAGATGAATGCTTAATACAGCCAACCTTTAAACCAATGCATCCTACCCACCACATTTGATTGACAGAGCACGAGCCATAACTAGGCCAGGCTTCACTTTGTTTCACAGAAATTAGCAAACAAAAGAACCGTACTCTGTTTTGGGGAGGGAAAAAAAGGGGTCATTATTGGAAGATCATGTTAAACTTGCTAATTTATTTTATATATTCATTTTTACCACACGCTTCGACATCCTCATGATAGAATTCTAACAAGAAATGTCTAATATCCAGAAATTGTGTTTAGTGAAAAGTTCTGACAAGTCTTGGATCTTGAGGAACCACAAAATTCTTGTTAACTATAGTTTTGGCAAGTCGGATAGGACATCTACTTTGTGCATGACACAGGTACTTTTCCCCAACAATTGTATGCAGAGATTATTTCACTATCACAATCCCAGTGGGTCAGAGGTTTACATACACTAAGTTGATTGTGCCTTGAAACAGCTTGGAAAATTCCAGAAAATTATGTCATGGCCTTAGGCTAATTGACATAATTTGAGTCAATTGGAGGTGTACCTGTGGATGTATTTCAAGGCCTACCTTCAAACTCAGTGCCTCTTTGCTTGGCATCATGGGAGAAAAAAAAATCTAAAGAAATCAGCCAAGACCTCAGAAAGAAAATTATTGCTCCCAAGTCTGGTTCATCCTTGGGAGCAATTTCCAAATGCCTGAAGGTACCACATTCATCTGTACAAACAATAGTATGCAAGTATAAACACCAAGGGACCACGCAGCAGTCATACCGCTCAGGAAGGAGACGCATTCTGTCTCCTAGAGATGAACATACTTGTGCGAAAAGTGCAAATCAATCCCAGAAGAGCAGCAAAGGACCTTGTGAAGATGCTGGGAAAAGAATGGTACAAAAGTATCTATATCCACAGTAAAACGAGTTCTATAAATCAACATAACCTGGAAGGCCGCTCAGCAAGGAAGAAACTGCCGAAGAATACCATCCCAACCGTGAAGCACGGGGGTGGCAGCATCATGTTGTGGGGGTGCCTTGCTGCAGGAGGGACTGGTGCACTTCACAAAAGAGATGGCACCATGAGGAACGAAAATTAAGTGGATATATTGAAGCAACATCAAGACATGTCAGGAAGTTAAAGTTTGGTCGTAAATGGGTCTTCCAAATGGACAATGACCCCAAGGCTCCAAAGTTGTGGCAAAATGGCTTAAGGACAACAAATTCAAGGTATTGGAGTGGCCATCACAAAACCCTGACCTCAAGCCCATAGAAAATGTGTGGGCAGAACTAAAAAGTGTGTGCGAGCAAGGAGGCCTACAAACCTGACTCAGTTACACCAGCCAAGTCAGGAGGAATGGGCCAAAATTCACCCAACTTATTGTGGGAAGCTACCCAAAACATTTGACCAAAGTTAAACTATTTAAAGGCAATGTTACCAAAATACTGAGTGTATGTAAACTTCTGACCCACTGGGAATGTGATGAAAGAAAGCAATCATTATACTATTATTCTGACATTTCACATTCTTAAAAGGCGTGATCCTAACTGACCTAAAACAGGGCATTTGTACTAGGATTAAGTGTCAGGAATTGTGAAAAACTGAGTTTAAATGTATTTGGCTAAGGTGTATGTACATACACAGTAGTACCCACCAGTTTCCCCCAGTTCAAATCATACCATCTCCCATGATTGCTTTATTGTATGCATTTGGTATTCAGCAAGCAAAATCATATATATATATATATATATATATTTTTTAAGAGTTGCATGGTTGCTAAATCTTGACTCAAAGCTCTTGGGAAAAACTAAATCTGCCAAAGATGGCATGGTAATGTAAATACAACACAAATTCAAAACTAGACGGACAACATGACTGTCACATTTATCCCGCTTTTATTGACCACATTATTAAAATCAAAGCTCACCGACTGACAATATTGTTATTTTGGCCATTGATTGCAGAAATAATTTGACATTTGATTGGACATTATTAAACACCACCTCCTGCCATTCCCAGACGAGAGAAACACCACATTGGTAAAAAAAATAATTAAAAAAAAAAATTCTGCAATTCCCAACAAGAGTACAATATAAAAAAAAAAAAAAATGTCACACTCATCTGCAGACCACAGGGGAAGGCTTTCTCAGTGCTAAAAGGGGTTTATGAACGCTGATGGGTCAGCGGGCTTTACGTCCGTGATAGCCCTCGGTTATCCAGGTCTTTCACCTGAAGAGAGAAAAAAATAAAAGTTAATAAATCGTAAAAAATAAAATATTTCGACTCCTTGGTATCAAATAAGGAAATAGAATTTATACTCTACTTTTTCATGTAGAGTCTACATGTAATGTTTTTTAAAAATAAGCCTCTGGAATAATTTTTTATTTAACTAGGCAAGCCAGTTAAGAACATTCTTATTTACAATGACGGCCTACACCGGATGACGCTGGGCTAATTGTGCGCCGCCCTATAGGACTCCCAATCACGGCCGGTAGTGATTCAGTCTGGATTGGTCTGGTACTCTACAGGTGACTGAATAAATACAGAGGAGTAGAAGACCATAGCAAGGAGGATATATACCTTGTATATCCTGACCAGCCAGTGCTCTGTAGTGTAGGCCTCCTCCAGCACATCCAGCTCAAAGTCCTTGTTGCCGATCTCAGCATTTCTCACTCGATCATAGCCAGGGGGACGCTCTGGAACAAAGATTAGAACATCAGGACTAGGGCCAAGATGAATAGAAGCTTGACACCCACAGTGTCATAATAAGGCAGGGTTACTCACTGGCCTCTGTGTAGACCTGGCCGAAGCGGTAGTAGCACATCTTGTACATAAGGCAGTTGAGAAGGACAGGGGAGCCCTCACGGTCCACACGGAACTCTCCAGTGGGGGTGTAGTAGTCATGCTCCTTGATGTGCTTCCCTGTGTCTGTGCTGCCCCCAATGCGCACCATCCACAGAAACTTGTTAATGTCTGCACAGAGAGAGATGTGTTGGCAGACACAAAGCATGAGTTATATTTTTAAGTTAAAGATTATCTAATGCAGTTGTATGCAAACTGAATTTCTGGGGACCCCATGTTTTCCGCAATCATTTATTGCGACCCCACCCCCAAAATCGAATTAACCTTAAAAATAAGATGTATTTAAAATTGAAAACAACAAAAGCTTAAATTCAATGCATTTTCACCTTATCAAAAATGAAACCAATAAATGCATTTACCACTGATCTGATTCATGAATGTGGCAATGACAACTTAATCTGAAACAGATATGTTAAGAAGCTGTAATAATAAGAAGCTGTAATAATCCAAGAGTGATTGGCATTGAGTTTCCACTGGCATTGTAGACTTACCGTCTGAGGAGTATCCCGTCAGTCCACCAAAAATGACCAGGACGTAGCTGACATCCAGCTCTCGCATAATCTCATAGGCCTTCTCCTCGGTGGACGCCATAGCCTACCGGTCAACAGACACACACAGTTCATATATAGTTCAGAAGTCACGGGTATCAACCACACATTAAGATGATAGGATTGCCACATGTCAGTCCCATGTAAAGGAATCAATACAGAGAAGAAAAAAATAAACACTTCACCTGGCCAACTCTGGAGATGTGCGTGTTGTTCCATGTGTTGTTGTCCACTAGAATTGTTCGATTAGCCATGGCTGTTATTTGATAGCCGTAATCCCACCATGACATCACTTTAGCATCCTCTGGGGTGTTGTGGCGGAGCCAGTAGTAGGCCTCTCTGAAGTCATCAAAGATGATGCGGCTGCCGTCTCCGCCGCGGGCTGACAGGACGATGGAGGGGGAGGAGTAGGCCTCGCTGGTCACCCAGGTGGAGTGGAAGGTGTAGGTGATGAGGAAGAAGGTCATGACCAGAATCATCCCGCTGGCCACCTGGTGGACAAAATGGTACAGGATATCAGGGACCTAATACTACTTTCAGATCTACAGTGCTTAAGGGTTGTAACTGGACCAGGCCAAGATCACCCTTATCAAATGCATACCCTGACTTCATCAGTTGGAATGATATCCAGTATCAAATGGCTACATGCCAAAGCTGCATTTAGGTGACATTAACAACCATTTATTGAACAGTGATATCTGGGGGCCAATATTGCATCATGATGCCTTGATGTATCCTTCCTCGCTTACCTCGTTCTTGATGGGGTAGGTGGAGTCCTGCTGCTTCTTGCTCTTCTTGTCTGGCCGACTGATATCCAGGTTCTTCATGTAGGTGGTGAGGACCTGGGACACACCAATGCCTGACAGGATGCACATGACTGGGGCCAGGACCAGCATCAGACGCACCTGAGGAGAGAAGCAACCAAATCAGTTGAACATAACTTGCTACACAGTCTTTTTCTGGGAGCTCATCTGCTTGCACAACATACAATAGGGGAAAACTAATCAAGCGTTGCCAGACTGCATGAATATTATGGATGGATGGAGCCTAGGGGAGCACTAACAGGTACCATGTGCAATTCCTACTACAAAAGTAAATATTGGCATATTAGACACTACACATTTCAAATATTCCTCTCATCCAAGAGCTAATCTGCAGGCCGACTTACCATGACAGCTGAGAAGTACATGCTGGTGACTCCGTACATAATGATGAAGATCCTGGCATCAGACAAGTTGTTGAAGCAGTAATACAGACCCACTGTCAGTAGGAAGAAAAGCAGGTTCATGTTTTTCTTTACGTGTGATTTGTACCTTTTTCTCAACAGTATTCTGATCAATCCAGTTACCTAAACATCACTCTGCTGTGTCATTTCACCAGCAAAAAACATTTCAGACTGATTGAGTGGGTTTACCTGGGAACATGAAGACAAGCAGCTGCAGGTCAAAGTAGTAGGAGGACCAGGTGGTGGGCTGGTGCTCAGACACAGAGGCGATGATGGGGATGTTGTTCTTGGCATAGGACGGGTCCAGCAGCGAGTAGAAACGACCCGTCCAGGGGGAGATCTTCCCTGAGAAACACCACAATCACAACAGTCAAGTCGAGACAAATTAACAAGGCACTACCAAATCACTTGGTTCTGATATTCATTGGGTATAGGGTTATGCGTTTTATCTTTAACCACATCTGTATGTTCCTAAAATACTTTTTAATCTGCACGACCTCACATTCAGAGAATGTTTTGATCTAGGAATAACCAAGTCTTGGTCCCATGTTTCATGAGCTGAAATAAATGATCCCAGACATTTTCCATAAGCGCCAAATGTATTTACATCCCTGTTAGTGAGCATTTCTCCTTTGCCAAGATAATCCATCCACCTGACAGGTGTGGCATATCAAGAAGCTGACTTAACAGCATGATCATTACACAGGTGCACCTTGTGTTGGGGACAATAAAAGGCCACTAAAATGTGCAGTTGTGCCACACAATTCAATGCCACAGATGTCTCAAGTTGAGGGAGCATGCAACTGGTATGCTGACTGCAGGAATGTCCACCAGAGCCGTTGCCAGAGAAATAAATGTTAATTTCTCTACCATAAGCCACCGCCACATTTTAGAGAAATAGGCAGTAGACCTCACAACCATGTGTAACCACACCAGGACCTCCACAGCCAGCTGCTTCAACTGCGGGATATTTTGCGACCAGCTACCCAGACAGCTGATAAAAATTGTGGGTTTGCACAACCAAAGAATTTCTGCACAAACTATCAGAAACAGTCTCAGGGAAGCTCATCTGTTTGCTCGTCATCCTCACCAGGGTCTTGACCTGACTGCGGTTTGGCGTCGTAAAGCGACTTCAGTGGGCAAATGCTCACCTTCAATGGCATGCTGGAGAAGTGTGCTCTTCATGGGTGAAGAGCGATTTCAACTGTACTGGGCAGATCGCAGACAGCTTGTATGGCGTTGTGTGGGTGAGCAGTTCACTGATGTCAACGTTGTAAACAGAGTGCTGCATGGTGGCGGTTGGGTTATGGTATGGGCAGGCATAAGTGACAGACAATGAACACAAATGCATTTTATCTATGTCAATTTGAATGCACAGAGATACTGTGACAAGATCCTGAGGCACATTGTGCCAGTCATCCACCGCCATCCCCTCATGTTTCAGCATGATGATGCACGGCCCCATGTCGCAAGGATCTGTACACAATTCCTGGAAGCTGAAAATGTCCCCGCATACTCAGATATGCCACCCGTGAAGCATGTTTGGGATGCTCTGGGTCGACATTTCCAGCAACTTCGCACAGGCATTGAAGAGAAGTGGACAACATTTCACAGGCCACAACCAACAGCCTGATTTACTCTATGCAAAGGAGACGCGTCTCGCTGCATGAGGTAAATGGAAGTCACACTACTAGTTCTGATCCACACCCCTACCTTTTTTGTTAAGGCATCTGACCAACAGATGGATATTCTGTATTCCCAGTCATGTGAAATCCATGTTCAGGCCTAATTTATTTATTTCAGTTGACTGATTTTCTTGTATGAACTGTAACTCAGTAAAATCTTTTCAATTCTTGCATTTATATTTTTGTTCAGTGTATATGTTAATCATCAAGAACAAACAGGCTTTGAACAACTATACAGGTCTGTAAATAGAAGCCTACATTACCGAGTAGAGACATTGCTCTGGCCCAGAGTTCAAATACTTAAGCTGTACTTGATTGAGTGTATTTTCCTGTGCGGATCCTTGGCGAGTTTCTTACCGGTCAGCATGAGCACGGTGCCCACAGAAAGCAGGACGAAGCCCACCAGGGAGATTACGCTCTTGAAGAGGACCTCAAACTGTTGAGTGTTCAGCTTGCTGCGCAGGTAGTCCACAAAGGCATGGATCTGACACAGGCCAAACACCCCGAATGCTGCCATGTGCTCAGACGACTGCACAGGCTTCAATGAGACAAGGAGATGAACAGAGTGAGTGTAATATCCCAAAATCCCTCCAATGGCAAACATTTGTGATAATAGGATATATAATCATTATTTTGAAAAATCATACTGGGCCATAATATTTATGGACCCATGTTGTAGTCACAAGATAACATGCAGTCTAACTGCATGTCCAGAGAAACATCTGGACAGCAGCTGTGTATGCGTTGGAAGGGAGAGAATACAGGTAAGTGTTTACCTGAAAGCCGACGAAAGAGATCTGCATGGAAAGGATGGTTCCCAGGCAGTAGACAGTACAGTAGGCCACGTAAATACGGTGGGAGAAGCGGCCGGTAAGCATGAGGACAAGCACGTGGAGGGGGATGAGGTTGATCAGGAACACATAGCCACCCCAGGAGGACACCTGCAGACAAAGATATAAGGGTTGTGTTCATTTGGTTTAACGTTTTTGCTATATAGTGTAACAATGTCATTTGCTATTTTTCCTTGATCTTAAACGCAGCCATGGTAAGTCTCCTTCAGATAAGCCTCATAAGAGTAGTGTCAACCTTTAGCGGGGACCAAGTTAATGTAAGTTCCTTATATTTTCCTTTATTTTAGAGGCATTAGTCTCACCATATAAAAGTAAGCCAGGGCACACATGGAGGACCAGTAGATGGAGCCTGTATTGACTGCCCTGATCCACATGTAGTATGTCAGCAGCATGCAAAATATAGCAATACCTGGAGAGAAAAACAAGAAAATATATTAAAGATCACAACAAGGGCCAAGACTTTTAGAGGGGCATGTCTGTGGGGAAGAGGCATGTTCTGTACCTTCATTGTCATAGGAGCCGGCAACAGAACGGGAAATGTAGCCAGGTACCACTGCTATCATGGCGGCAGCCAAGAGCCCAGCACCTGCATCCTACAAGAAGTAGACAGTAGATTTGAAAACCATGGAAACAAGTACATCTCAGAGCACTTGAGCATTTTCAGTTTGTAGGTTACCTTTGTTTCTTTACGCTTTCTACCTGATGTGCTGCAACCTACCTTGAGCTCCTTGGTAAAGTGGTAGGTGACAATGGCAGTGAAGGAGGAGAAAAGTGGAGCCAGGAAAACACAGACGTTACGGATGTCGATGGTGATGTGGAAGAAGTTCAGGACGTGGTACAGGGCAGCAGATGTGATCATCAGGCCTGGGGGACAGGGCAGGACAGAGTTAACACAGGACAATTCCACACCACGAAGCTGCCTACCTCAATGAAGTACACAAAATGGCCTGGGGGAACCCGGACAGAATAGAAAGAGTTAACAAAGGGCAAGTAGCTTCTATCAGTGTTAGCTTGCCGTTGCCGAAGAATGTGTGGACAAGGCCAACACAACCACAGAAAGGATCTTTATGACAGAGGGGGGAAAAAGGTGACAATATAGTTGATGACCCAAAGCCACCTTAACACAGGACAGTCTCTTTTAGTGGAACATTCTAATGTTTAGATAGTCACCCAATAACTTCAAGTACAGTCTTGTGTTGAACAGGTCATCCCACCTACCTGGGTAAATGGTGCCACCGATGATCCTCCCCAGAGGGTACCATGCCCGGTCATCAAACCAGTTATGAAAGTTGTAGAATCCCTCCTCTACCAAGAAACGTGTTGTCCGGTAGTTGAAGTACCTGACGATGAAGAAACAAAGCATGCAAGGGATTTGAACACCATTTGAATTTTAATAGTAAACTGGCATCAATTTGAATCATAAAATAAGGTAGTGGACTTACGGATCAAACTCATGGATGACACTCTCAAACCTCAACACAGAGAAAAGCCTGGTGGAAAAGGCTGGGGATAAGGGGGAAATAAAGAGCAAGTCTAAATCATCTCTACTCATGTCAGAGTCAGGTGACAACAGCCTTCAATAATAATGAATACTATAAGTGTAGAGTAACAGAAAAGGATGTAAAGTGTGTGTTCTTACAGAGGATTGCAGCCATAGACAGGATGAGCAGCTTCAGCAGCGTATCCTGTTTTTCATAGGATAGCCGCAAGAAGCCCAACTTCGTCATCTTCAAGCAGGGAGGGATAACTTAGCTTATCCCTTAGTACCTGTTGTGAAGAAAATCAAAATTAACAGTGTAGGTGTGAGGCAGCAAGCACCTTTCCACATTTGCCTTGCTTGTACATAAGTCAGAGCAGCAGTCATTCAGTTTTTTAGTAGCTTGATCAGTAACTCGGTCATGAGGCAAATCTGTTCAATAAAAATTATTCTTTGTTGCATTTCTGGGTTTTGTAAACATGGTGCTTCAGTCTACAAACTCAGGGCAGGTAAGTTCTACTACTGTGTTTGTTGAAAAACTCACTTGACGAATGTTAAATACATCACACGATATATTAACCCATGTCTATATTTGAGTAGATTTTATTTTTTACAGGGACAGTGCACATTAATCAAAAGTGCCAGTTTTAGCCAGCCGGCTAATTTTCAACCACAGTCCCTGGGCAGGTTATTAAAAACAATTGCAATATAGACAATAGCAACATAGAACAAAAAGTAGCAAGACAAATTTCATAAAAGCAACAAAGTGTTTCCACACCTCACAAGCTACAGACATGGAAAGCGGCAACATACAGCTAGGGACCATGTTTTGTGAAAGTATGTTTTGTGAAAGTATGCATTTTGTGAAAGTATGATAGGTGGTGCAGTTATGTGTGTCTGACGGCAGTGTATTCCAGACATGGGAAGCTCTCACAGAGAAAGCAGATTTACTAAAGGTGATTTTCCTTAAGGGAACTACACAGTCACCTCTCATGGGAGACCTTGTGGATCTGCTGCCATATGTATAGGTTTTCTGTTTAACAAAAATACTGAGTTGAGGGGGAGCCAGGCCATTTAGGATCTTGAATAGAAGACATGCGTCGGTGTATTGCACAAGATTTTCCCAACTCAGGAGCTCATGCTTTCTCAGGATGTAACAGTGATGATGGCTATTGGGCTTCCTATCAAGCACTTTGAGAGCCTGTTTGTAGACAGACTGAATAGGTCTTAATGTTGTACAGCAAGCTTGGGCCCAACTAGTCAAGCAGTATGTTAAGTGGGGGAGTATCATAGATTTGAAGTACAGTTTTGCTACCAATGTAGTCAAACAATTTCGTATAAATCAGAAATTAGCTAGGTTGAATTTGGTTATTTGAATTACCTTTTTCACATGCTTTTTAAAAGAGAGGTTGGAATCAAGTATGCTGCCGAGGTACTTAAAATCTGATACCACCTGGAGCTTCTCCCCTGACACACAATACTAACACTATTTGCCAAATGAAATCACTGACTGGGTGCCCAACTCTGTTCCAACCAGATAAGGACACGCGCACCGCCAGGTTGGATGTGGCGAGAGGAATCAAACCAGGAAATGGATGCAACTCCGTCTAGGCTGCAAACTTTCCTTGTATTGACATTCATAGTTATTTTTCTGCCTTGACCAACCAAATTAATTAACCCAGGCTATTAATGTTGTAGACATGGCACCACCGGTAGAGAAATTCTGCTAAATAGCTGACATTAAGGAATCGTCAAGTTCAATGCAAGTAGCTAGCGAATGTCGTTAATATAGCTAATTTTCTAGCAAATAATCTACATGCATGCATTGTCCTAAACGCAATAAATGGCTAGCCATCTGGTGGGTTTTACGTTCCTGTAAAAAAGACGGCTCGAGTTGAATGGAATCTGGGCTGTGCCTTATTTTTACATGCTAGCTAACTTTAGCTGTATGAACGAACATAAGCTCTTCTTCCACTTACTCTCAAAATTACACAATTTCAGAATATGCATACAAACAGAACCACATAGCATTTCAATTATCTATCTCGTTGAATATGTTGATTTGCCAGCTATTTTGAGCGGCACTTACCCACTCCGTTCCTGTTACATACACTTTTCTCACACACAACCTTGTGTGCCGCTGAATCCCACCCAACTAAGCTATGCAACGTGTTTATTGGTCTTGCGTCGGCCCTCAGGAAACTATCTCATTCCTGATTCGTTAATGAGCTATCATTCAAACAGGCCGGATAAATCGCTGTTCCTTCCAGTGACGTGTCCTTAATGCTGAGGAAATATCTTGAGGGAGTTCGATTAAGCTGAACTGCGATGTACCGGGCTATGGCCAGTGACGTGAACGGGAAAAAGCGGTGAGGGAGGACCGCTTTCTCAAAATCGAACATTAATCTGCGAATCTCCTTCTTGATTAAATTGGTCTGGCAGTATAAAAAGCGACACCCATATTTTTTAAATTTTTAACATTGTTAAATATCTCTTAGTTTCCAAACAGTTATGCAGTAAAGTATCACCTACATTTGGACATTAATATAACACCAACATTTTGTGAATTATTTTACAAATGTTGAGATGTTTTAAATAAAATATCCACGTTGGAAACATTTAGCAGCTTACAATAGAATATTTTAGACTAAAATAATTGTCAATCAAGATGACTTCCAATTAGATGTAGTGTATACTGACCAATTTTATTGAAATTAGGCATAATACTTTTACAAAATCTCACTCACATA
Source organism: Oncorhynchus kisutch (assembly GCF_002021735.2). Taxonomy (NCBI): domain Eukaryota; kingdom Metazoa; phylum Chordata; class Actinopteri; order Salmoniformes; family Salmonidae; genus Oncorhynchus; species Oncorhynchus kisutch. The sequence continues at coordinate 20,088,009 of NC_034201.2, read as the reverse complement.
TATCAATCTGGATACATAAATACTATGCACTTACAATTATTACATACTGCCCCCCCCCCATTAGATAAGATTAGGTAAAAGCTTGATGGTAACCCCCATGGTGAGGTTTTGGTTGAACATTCAGAGCCAAGAGATATCATGTCAAAAATCCCTCACAGCCCGTTTGGATTTGCCACCGCTCAAAGGGGAACATAAACACAGAGGGCTTCTCCCATCTGTTAAGGTATGCACTATACACCTTCCTTCCTTCAAGAGAAAATCAGTCAGAACGGAGCTCAGTGACATCTTCCAAGTACCTACACTGCAGTGTTCTGTGTACAATTGATCGAAGCAGAAGTGAGTCGAACAAAGTAGTAGATAAAGCAGTTTGGCAGAGTCATCTGATCTGACCAAGCAGCAGAGTCATACAGCTTCACCTGTCTGTCTAATACACAACTATAGAAAACAGCTTCTTCAAAACAGCTAGCCTTACTTTACACACAACAACCAGTGATATATTTGGATTAATTAAGGATGCTCTTTTTTGTGGGATGTTTAGACCAGCTCCCATGCTGAAAGTGTACAAATTACAATTAGTCTAAAGAAAGCACTTATAGGAATAAAAAAAAAAGTATCCCTTTGTTTTCACCACACAAGATTATTCCTGGGTTTCTGGCCAGAGGAGTATCAGTGACACCCCGGCTTTACAGAGAAACAGCTATTTATTAACAAGACAACGTCCCATCAGTGTGAAAGGAATGTCACTTGCAACACAGAAAAATGTACATGTCACAACTCTTGTGCTCCACTTTTGAACATCGCAAACATGTCACCCCCTTCAATGGAGAAGGGGCTTATTTTAGTCACACACGCTTTGATGAACATCTAGTCACTGGCTGCATCCCTGTGCTGATTCCTCAAACAAAGGAATACCAAGGATCGTGTGACCAGTGTCTAAAGCTCTGTCTGTCATTCAAAATGTAGAGTAACATAACATGAGTCCTGGCAAAAATGTAACCCTTTTCCTTTTTCTCTTCCACATCAAGAGTTTTATACAAAGCAGTCTGGGATCAGCCACGGGGTGATAAACAGAATAAACAAGCAAAACATGGAAAACATTGGAGTAGCAATCAAAAAGAGCAGAACAAAAACAAATGAAGAAAAACAATGTATATGATTGCTTTTGCTGAGTTTAAAGCACTAAAATGGCACATCATACATAAAAAAACTATTAAAACAAAACATTTTAATGAGAATAAGATATAAGAATCCTGTGTGTTTGAGTGCGAGGCACACAGCAGTTAAATCTCATTCACATTAAAAACACACTGTGCTCCAAAATAATATGAAATTGGCCATAGTAAAATCGTTAAAATCACAATAAAACCTAGCTTTAAACCAAACATCCTCCTCCTGTCCTGATAAGAGAGATCCTTCCACAGACAGAATCAACTGCTCCATTGGTTTACTGAGCAGAGCTGCTCCCTTGTCGTTGTCCCCCCCCCCCCCCCGGTGGCCATCACTGGGTGGACAGGGGTCTCTGGCGGGCAGGAGAGGCTTGGGGAGAGGTAGGCAGCTTCTCGGCGGAGATGGACGAGTTCAGGGAGGACTGCAGGTGGACCGTCTTGTGGAACAACTTGTTGCTAATCAGCACAACCAGAGAGAAGAGGCGCAGCTGGAAGTGGCTGTGTATGGAAGATACGGGGGGAAGAAAAGAGTGAGTGAGCAGGGAAGATTTCACTGGCTCTTTTCACACAAGTGAATCAGTTTGATCACAGGTCATTATTAGGGCGTGCAGTGCACCATACTCACTATAGCTTTGTTGGGGTTTTGGCCTCGTTAGCGCTGATAATGAACAGAGGGAAGAGGATGGAGAACAGACAGCCACTATTGCAGAAAAAAAAAAGTATGATTTTAATCGACCATTAAAATGATTTGGGATATTAGTAGGACTGAAAGTCTGCATATTGTCTGCATGGCTTGAAAGAGAGAAGACATTAGTGGCATTACCTGATTATATATGAAGAGGGGAGGGCAGTCAACAGAGCCATGGGGAGACCAAAGCCAAAGTAGTAGGGCCAGTTCCTCTCAATGTTGGACAGCCGTTGGTGCATCTCAATGCCTTGGATGAAACGGTTACAAATGGGTTGAGATTTTAATCAGTTCCTATGACCTAAAATGAGTATAATACTTTGACAAGAAATACATCTTTGAGTAGAAAGGAGGCTCACCATGGTTGAACCAGCGATACTCAAAGCAGTAGAGGGAGTATAGCAGAGACATGTGGAGAAGGCTGACCATCTGTCCAATAGCGTCGATGGGGAAGAGACTCACAACCATACCCTAGAGGACCACAACAAAGACAAGATGAGATAATATGTTGATTACTAACTAGAAACCATTGAAGGTAATGGATCCCAGCTCTCAGTGTTGAACCCGAAGACCCCTGTAGGTTTTAATTACAACATAACCTTAGAGAACCCTCTTGACAGATAGTGAGATCATGATTGATAGTGAGTCTTCATGAACTTGACACATGGGAATGTCAACTGCTGTACTACCTGAATGAGGAAGAGAGCCTGGAGGAGGAGGTTGAAGATCATGTCAGCGATGATCTTACTGACGCTGGGGAAGGGCTGGGCTTTCCGACCAGACACCTCGAAGGCCAGGTCAGCTATGTCCTACAGCAGACAACCAGAGGACGCGTTAACCTCCTGTTTTACTGTGTAATACATGTTAACGTCTCACAAGATCCTCAGGCAATAATATTCAAGACTGGAAGAGAATATAGATAGCAATAACACAAGGGAAATTCTTAACTACTGTGAGACTGTGAGACTGTACCAGGCTTTTTCATTAGTTGTCATTTCCAATCGAAAATCAAATCAAGAGTCGGCTTTCTATTCCGCAACAAAGCCTCCTTCACTCAAGCCGCCAAGCTTACCCTAGTAAAACTGACTATCCTACCGATCCTCGACTTCGGCGATGTCATCTACAAAATGGCTTCCAACACTCTACTCAGCAAACTGGATGCAGTCTATCACAGTGCCATCCGTTTTGTCACTAAAGCACCTTATACTACCCACCACTGCGACTTGTATGCTCTAGTCGGCTGGCCCTCGCTACATATTCGTCGCCAGACCCACTGGCTCCAGGTCATCTACAAGTCTATGCTAGGTAAAGCTCCGCCTTATCTCAGCTCACTGGTCACGATGGCAACACCCATCCGTAGCACGCGCTCCAGCAGGTGTATCTCACTGATCATCCCTAAAGCCAACACCTCATTTGGCCGCCTTTCGTTCCAGTACTCTGCTGCCTGTGACTGGAACGAATTGCAAAAATCGCTGAAGTTGGAGACTTTTATCTCCCTCACCAACTTCAAACATCAGCTATCTGAGCAGCTAACCGATCGCTGCAGCTGTACATAGTCTATTGGTAAATAGCCCACCCTTTTCACCTACCTCATCCCCGTACTGTTTCTATTTATTTACTTTTCTGCTCTTCTGCACACCAATATCTCTACCTGTACATGACCATCTGATCTTTTATCACTCCAGTGTTAATCTGCAAAATTGTAATTATTTGCCTACCTCCTCATGCCTTTTGCACACATTGTATATAGACCCCCCCTTCGTTTTCTACTGTGTTATTGACTTGTTAATTGTTTACTCCATGTGTAACTCTTTGTTGTATGCTCACACTGCTATGCTTTATCTTGGCCAGGTCGCAGTTGCAAATGAGAACTTGTTCTCAACTAGCCTACCTGGTTAAATAAAGGTGAAATAAAAATTTTTTTAAAAAAAAGACATTAAACTGTATCAAAGCCACTCCTCTATCCAGAGCATTGCTGGAAACTATATTGTCAACAGAGACCGTAATTCGGTTGAATGCATTCAGTTCTGCAACTGACTAGGTATCCCCCTTTATTCCCATTATTCATTAAATTAGATTATGATAACAGGTATGGTTAGTGCTATCCTGTAGGGATGCACACTTAATCAAATTGCAATATCGACATGTACAATATCCATATCGCAAGAGGCTCCAATCTTTTTTTTAAACACCATCAATTTAAATGTAATAAAGGTACCCTGGGAAACTCTGACCAACACTTAGGTTTCTACCCCGTCACAACAACTTTGACTGTACCAGGCTTTTTCATTAGTTGTCATTCCAAACAACACCAACCATAGAATTCAAATAATAGTTTGATTTCAATGATTCACCAAAGTGTTTTGTTAAATTGCAATAATTGTAAAAATTTAAATAAATAAAAAAGACCATATCGTGGAGCCCTACTATCCGGGATCCTTGGGATGTCCCTACCCTAAAACTAAAACTAAACCTAACCTTACTCTTACCTAACCCTTACCTAACAGTATTCAATTTCATATCGGGTGACATCAGAGTTGGGACATCCCAAGGATTTCATTTTTATTTATTTTATTTCACCTTTATTTAGCCAGGTTGGCAAGTTGAGAACAAGTTCTCAGTTACAACTGCGACCTGGCCAAGATAAAGCAAAGCAGTTCAACACAGAGTTACACCTAGAGTAAAACAAACATACAGTAAATAATACAGTAGAAAAATAAGTCTATATACAATGTGAGCAAATTAGGTGAGATAAGGGAGGTAAAGGCAATAAATAGGCCATGGTGGCGAAGTATAGCAATATAGCAATTAAAACGCTGGAATGGTAGATTTGACAGTAGAGGAGTGTGCAAAGTAGAAATACTGGGATGAAAAGGAGCAAAATAAATAAATAAATACAGTAGGGGAAGAGGAAGTTGTTTGGGCTATTTACAGGTGCAGTGATCTGTGAGCTACTCTGACAGCTGGTGCTTAAAGCTAGTGAGGGACATAAGTGTTTCCAGTTACAGAGATTTTTGTAGTTCGTTCCAGTGATTGGCAGCAGAGAACTAGAAGGAGAGGTGACCAAAGGGGGAATTGGCTTTGGGGGTGACAACTGAGATATACCTGCTGGAACGCGTGCTACAGGTGGGTGCAGCTATGGTGACCAGTGAGAAGAAATAAGGCAGGACTTTACCTAGCAGGGTCTTGTAGATGACCTGGAGCCAGTGGGTTTGGCGACGAGTATGAAGCGAGGGCCAGCCAACGAAAGCATACAGGTCGCAGTGGTGGGTAGTATATGGGGCTTTGGTGACAAAACGGATGGCACTGTGATAGACTGCATACAATTTGTTGAGTAGGGTGTTGGAGGCTATTTTGTAAATGACATCGCAGAGGAGCGGTAAGATGGTCAGTTTTACGAGGGTATGTTTGGCAGCATGAGTGGAGGATGCTTTGTTGCGAAATAGGAAGCCAATTCTAGATTTAACTTTGGATTGGAGATGTTGTGTGAGTCTGGAAGGAGAGTTTACAGTCTAACCAGACACCTAGGTATTTGTAGTTGTCCACATATTCTAAGTCAGAACCGTCTAGAGTAGTGATGCTGGACGGGCGGGCGGGCAGGTGCAGGCAGCGATCGGTTGAAGAGCATGCATTTAGTTTTACTTGTATTTAAGAGCAGTTGGAGGCCACGGAAGGAGAGTTGTATGGCATTGAAGCTCGTCTGGAGGGTTGTTAACAGTGTCCAAAGGGCCAGAAGTATACAGAATGGTGTCGTCTGCGTAGAGGTGGATCAGAGACTCACAAGGAGCAAGAGCGACATCATTGATATATACAGAGAAGAGAGTCAGCCCAAGAATTGAACCCTGTGGCACCCCCATAGAGACTGCCAGAGGCCCGGACAACAGGCCCTCAGGTTTGACACACTGACCTCTGTCGGAGAAGTATTTGGTGAACCAGGCGAGGCAATCATTTGAGAAACCAAGGCTGTTGAGTCTGCCGATGAGGATGTGGTGATTGACAGAGTCGAAAGCCTTGGCCAGGTCAATGAATACGGCTGCACAGTATTGTTTCTTATCGATGGCGGTTAAGATATTGGTTAGAGCCGTGAGCGTGGCCGAGGTGCACCCATGACCAGCTCTGAAACCAGATTGCATAGCGGAGAAGGTACGGTGGGATTCGAAATGGTCGGTGATCTGTTTGTTGACTTGGCTTTCGAAGACCTTAGAAAAGGCAGGGTAGGATAGATATAGGTCTGTAGCAGTTTGTGTCAAGAGAGTCCCCCCCTTTGAATAGGGGGATGACCGCAGCTGCTTTCCAATCTTTGGGAATCTCAGACGACACGAAAGAGAGGTTGAACAGGCTAGTAATAGGGGTTGCAACAATTTCGGCAGATTTTTTTTTAGAAAGGGTCAAGATTGTCTAGCCCGGCTGATTTGTGGGGGTCCAGATTTTACAGCTCTTTCAGAACATCAGCTGACTGGATTTGGGAGAAGGAGAAATGGGGAAGGCTTGGGCAAGTTGCTGTGGGGGGTGCAGTGCTGTTGACTGGGTAGGGGTGGCCAAGTGGAAAGCATGGCCAGCCGTAGAAAAATGCTTGTTGAAATTCTCAATTATAGTGGATTTATCGGTGGTGACAGAGTTTCCTATCCTCAGTGCAGTGGGCAGCTGGGAGGAGGTGCTCTTATTCTCCATGGACTTTACAATGTCCCAGAACTTTTTTGAGTTTGTGTTGCAGGAAGCAAAATTCTGCTTGAAAAAGATAGCCTTGGCTTTTCTAACTGCCTGTGTGTATTGGTTTCTAACCTCCCTAAAAAGTTGCATTTCACGGGAGCTGTTCGACGCTAATGCAGAACGCCACAGGATGTTTTTGTGTTGGTTAAGGGCAGTCAGGTCTGGAGAGAACCCAGGGCTATATCTGTTCCTGGTTCTAAATTTCTTGAATGGGGCATGCTTATTTTTTTAATATTTTTTTTAATAACCAGGCATCCTCTACTGATGGGATGAGGTCGATATCCTTCCAGGATACCCGGGCCAGGTCGATTAGACAGGCCTGCTCGATGAAGTGTTTCAGGGAGCGTTTGACAGTGATGAGTGGAGGTCGCTTGACCGCTGACCCATTACGGATGCAGGCAATGAGGCAGTGATCGCTGAGATCGTGGTTGAAAACAGCAGAGGTGTATTTAGAGGGCAAGTTGGTTAGGATGATATCCATGAGGGTGCCCGTGTTCATGGCGTTGGGGTTGTACCTGGTAGGTTCATTGATAATTTGTGTGAGATTGAGGGCATCAATCTTAGATTGTAGGATGGCCGGGGTGTTAAGCATGTCACAGTTTAGGTCACCTTGCAGCACGAGCTCTGAAGATAGATGGGGGGCAATCAGTTCACATATCCACGTATCCAGAGCACAGCTGGGGGGTGTCGTTTAGACTAAAAGTATACACAACTAGTGCTCTCCAGTGCCAACCGTGCATCAAATCAAATCAAATGTATTTATATAGCCCTTCGTACATCAGCTGATATCTCAAAGTGCTGTACAGAAACCCAGCCTAAAACCCCAAACAGCAAGCAATGCAGGTGTAGAAGCACGTCAGTTCTCCCTGACCAGCACCCTTGTTACAACAACCACAAAACATATCTATCATCGTCTGTGTCCTAACTAACAGAGGCCTCACCTGGAACCAGATGGCGTTGACTATCTTGCTGAGCACAAACAGAGGGAGCACCCAGAGAGCACTGAACACGGAGGTCAATATGAACTCTAGCCAGGACCAGACGTTGCCATGGAGAGAGGGGTCACCTGGCAGGAAATGGCTCTTTGAGTGACAGATTTGACCACTGTTCTTAACAAATCACTATGAAGCATGTGATAATGGAGTAAACCTGCCCCACTGTTCCTGGCAGGCACACATACCAATGATTATTGCTGTCAGAGTCTGCAGCAGTGGAATAAACACCCGGTAGAAGAGGAACAGACTGAGCTGCAAAGGGAATCGGAGGGGGGATTACTAACACAAACAATGTCTACGTAGTATTACATACAGTATTTGCCCATCATAAAAATACAGTATTTGCATGATGTACATTTATCAAATGGTTAAAAAATATAGAAAAGTGTTATTATTTACCCAGAACACTCCCCCATTCCAGGCACAGCACTGAAAAATCCTACTGGCTAATTTGGGTTCACTGAAAGAAAGAATATGACAACACATTGTCACCCACCATTGTCATTAATAGGCACAAAAAAGGTATAGGTCTTGGCCTATCGTGGACACTGGACAGCATACAAGGATCCATATTATAGGGCTTTACTCATAACTCTTAGTGCACAACTCAATCTGTATCGCGAAAGTTCAGTGCTATAGAGCAATTTAAAGGCCATATTCACACATTAGCGGAGACTGCATTCACAGAAAACACTGCATATGTCGGCTCAATTGGATATCAATCGCGCAATAGCGCTGAACTTCTGCGTTAGGGATTTAATTGAGCCCCTAATATGAACCTTTCACAACTAGAAATAGCGTATCAGGTTAGAGAGGGAGAAATGTAAATAAAATAGCAAAATATCAGTGTCTATTAAACAGTAGACTTTTATGATATGTAACATGTATACCCTTTCTTATACCCACAATATTGTGCCAACCTGAACAGAAGTGTGCTGGCTCTGACATTCTCTTTTCCCCATCACCCTTTCACAGTTACAGAAACAGTGGTGGATACATGACCAGGACAGCCCAGCTTGGCAGTGTGAATAGGGTATTGCAGCCCTACGTGCCAGTGCCTACCTCTCCTGTTTGCGTTCCTCACTCTGGGCCCGTCTCTGAGCCAGGGCCCCGCTGGCTCTCCTCCTCCGCTGCTCCTCCCTTTTCTGCTGGATGCGGGCATCCAGCTTGGAGATAGTTCCAATCCCCAAAATGGAGTCCTTAATCCCCTGTTAGGACACACAGAAAATATGACTGGGGTAAATTACTTAAAGGAAATTAACACATCACACTAGACTTGGTGGGTTGAAAAGTTCAATAGTAGTGTTTTAAATACAAAATGTATTTTTATATCATTTAAGTCATGTAGCATGTGCTTTAACGCACTTGGTTACATAGTAGCACAGTTGAAATAAAACATAAATTAATTTAAAAAACAAGGCTAATCTTCGTTCTGCTTTTGTGGAGGGGATCACTAGCCATCTGGAAGCAAGATGATAAGGTTCAAGGTAAACAACACAAAGGTAAACATTTGGTTAAGCCTCTAAATGTAGGCTACTATGCTTTTGCCCCAAAGCAACATTAGCTCTACTTCCTTTAGACTAGAGAAAACAAGACAAAAATAAAAAGCTTACATTTTCTCAAAACATTTCACTTGTCTTGTGTAAAAACACACTAATTAACCAGGAAAAATGCTAAATGGGGCACTGGATGGTTTCAATTGAACTAAAAACATAGTTCCCAATGGATCTAAACAGAACTTGGTAGTTGGTACACATCCTCATGATTCAGTGTCATAGCTGTACAGTCCTTTAACCCTATGTCTTGGCCTATCACTTGTGTGTGGATAGACAGGGTGTGTTGTGTTGTTGTCTGACCGTCGCAACATTGCGGAGGAAGGCCCTGATGCTGTCTGTCATCTCCAGACCAGCTGCAGATCCATCAACTGCAGAAGGAGGGGTGGCTGGGGACCTGGTCAGCTCTCATGGCAGGGAGGGTAACACCCAGCAACACCACACAGGAAAGCTGTTCGAGAGAGCAGCAGGGTCACTTTGCTCCAAGTCTCATTATATTAAAAGGCGCATGTCATGTTATACAGCCTATATTTATTCACATCAGGGAGGCAAACCAAGCGGGATGGGTATAATTTGTGGAAAGTTCCAACAGGAATCTCTTCCAAAAACGTTGTGAAGTACAAGGATGCCAACAAACAACGCATACACAGTAGCATGATCAATTCACCTAGCTAATTAGCTGACGAATAAGCATCAACTCACCACGTAGCTTATTCTTAATGTTTGTCCATGGGCTACCAGAGTGAGGACAGACATTTTTCGGAATAAACGTGGACTGTGAGCGAAAAACTTAAATAAATAGCCCACTCCTACCCGGTATCTTATTCTGCCGCTATACAACTTTGTATGTGTTGTTTGTTGGCAACCTTGTTATTTACTTAGTTTATGGAACAGATTCCTGTTGGAACGTTCCACACCCAACCAAGCGACCTGGCTGTGTCGACATCAGTCACAACACGAGTCACACAGGAAAGATTCCTGTTGGAACGTTCCACACCCAACCAAGCGACCTGGCTGGCTCGACATCAGTCACAACACGAGTCACACAGGAAAGATTCCTGTTGGAACGTTCCACACCCAACCAAGCGACCTGGCTGGCTCGACATCAGTCACAACACGAGTCACACAGGAAAACATTTAGAGCAACAGGTTCACTTTGCTCAGCGGGTCTGTAAACTGATTGTTCACTGGCTTTATTGGTGACATTATATTGAATAACCAGTTAGCTACCTTATCAGGTAATGTTATCAAATAAACATTTCTGAATTAAATTTCTCGCCAGCTAACCAGCCATCTGTTGTTAGCCAGCCATGGTTGAAACGTCGCTTTGCCTCAAGACTTGTGACCTTCTTGTGCAGACAATACTGAAACGGTAACGCTAGCTAACACATACAAAACCAAGCATGGTATAGTAACCACATCGTTAACGTTACTTAGAATAACTCACGTTAGCTATCTAACGGTAGATCGTTATTTAGCTAGTATACAGTACATACGTTCAGTTTTAAGAATAGTCCAAATTTTAGGTGTGAAACAAACTTAGCTAGCTAAAAAAAGAAGTTAGCTAGTAAACATTACATCGTCCAAACTAAAACGGTGCAAGCTGATTTAGCAAACGTTAAATCTATCAAATTCAAACAGTGCAAGCTAGTTAGCACGCAAGCTAACTTGTCTCATTGGCTCGTTAGCTAAGCTAACAACGAAAATGATTTACTTGAATCAAGCAGACATTAAAGACAGGTCAGATAATCGATCATTTAGTTACCATGACCTACCTCATGCGACACTTTCCCTGAAATATTATCTTCACTTTTTATTTTATTACTGTTTCTTTAGCTCTTTCTTCTGCAACAACAAACCAACCCCTGGCCCGTAATTTGTGTATTGGGCAACCTCCAACCAAGGGGATTGTGGGTGGTGTAGTGTGGTGTGGAATGATGGCTAAAAGTTGTGTCCACTGAAGTTGAACTTCATCAGAGTGACTTCCTTCCCTTCACTTACACGATATGAAGGCAATAATCATGGTTATATTGTTGATTATTAGTCCCCGTTAGGTCTCTTCCTTGCCCTGCCACAGTGCTTCTGATTCAATAAGGTATATAAACCCTGGATTGCTGATGTATTGGTCATTGAGAGGCTTTGCCTCCTGCTGGCCATATTGACACTCCCTATTAGGAGCAGAATGGAATTCTACAGTATGTCAATTAAATGTTTCATGGGCATTGTTGTAGTGGGGACAGTAACATTAGTCATCTCAAAAAATGAGACTTTAAGGAATTTATGTTTAGCTCACATAATATAATTTAAAAGTATGCATTAAGGTATCTGTAATATAATAAATGTGGCAAAAATTAACATAGACATTAAATACATTTGAATTTTTATAGCTTCCAAAATATTTTTTTACGACGGTGGTGTCTAGGTGGCTTCAACACAGCACCCCTATCAGTCATCTAGTGTATATAAATCATTGTTATGCTTGCACTTTTGGGATTTAGGCCAGGTGAAGCCACTGAGGTATAATATTAACTGGAGACTGTTAATTTGTCCGTCCGTTGTTTTCAAGGTAATCTACTCATGTTCGCCGATTCATGGACTGTCTATATCCGGTTTGCATCAGTTTATACGGGCCAACAGGGAGCAGCGCGAGCAGTGACTATCTTCGGCTGTGAGGGATGGAAAAAATTGTCCTCAGCAACAATTATTGGAATAATTCAATGGATATTCTGTAAATAAAGGTGTCTTATTAGGAATTTTCAAATCTGATTTGTGGCCATCTATGGAATTTTCTTTCTGGGCCGGGAGTCAGTTGAACTGTAGTACCGAAGCAAAACTGTAGGAGCAGTCTAAACCATGCTTCTAGACTGGGGGGCACTTCAATCCGGGCCGCAAGACATTTACAAAAAATGTCTCCCCAGTTTCATGGTATCCAATTGGTAGTTATAGTCTTGTCCCATTGCTGCAACTCCCGTACGGACTCGGGAGAGGTGAAGGTTGAGTGCTGTGCGTCCTCCGAAACACGACCCAGCCAAGCCGCCCTGCTTCTTGACAATGCCCGCTTAACCCGGAAGCCAGCCGCACCAAGTGTCAGAAGAAACACCGTACACCTGACAACCGTGTCAGCGTGCATGTGCCTGGCCCACCACAGGAGTCGCTAGAGGCCTGATGGGACAAGAAAATCTCGGCCTGCCAAGCCCTCTCCTACCCCGGATGACACTGGGTCAATTGTGCGCTGCCTCATGGGTCTCCCAGTCACTGCCAGCTGTGACACAGCCTGGAATCGAACCCGGGTCTGTAGTGATGCCTCAATGGTGCCTTTGACCGTTGTACCACTCGGGAGGCCCCCGCAAATTTAACAAACAATTGGTCCCCCCAAAAATGTATCCCTCCGTTGAATTTCAAAATCCCGATGTAGCCCTCAAGCCAAAAAGTTTGCCCACCCCTGTTCTAGAACGAAACCCTAGACCCTTGGGTGAAGAACTCGTGACAACCATTGATGTAGGCCTAAAGGTTTTTGTTTTGTAAATAAAATGTCCAAGGAATCATCACTCATGGATTTCATGCAATTTAACACTAGTAGGCCTACATAATTTTTCCATTCCCATTACTAAAATACTTTGAATGACGGGCTTATTGACACTTTAATAATTCTCATGCTGGGAACTAATGGGACCAACAAAGTGTGACGTCAATGGAGAGACAACCACTTTTCCAGGATATGAATGAATAACAATATGAACAAAGTCACTGTCTATTTTTTCCTCTGTGCCAAAACCACATGAACATTTTGAGAGAAAAGTTGAGACCTGAAAGCTAGGGCAGCATATAAGGAGGAAGAAGGTGAATAAAAAAAGGGCTAACACAGTCTTGTGACAGGCAGGAGACCCAGTTCGAACCCAGTAGATCACAAGAGCAAGATTAAATAGGGAGTGGAAAGGCTATCCTTAGAAGTGCAATGACAGGGCTATTCAACTATGTTCTTACGGGGGCCAAATTGAGGTTTTTATCACACTCCCTTTTAACGTGTCCTGTGCAGCCTGTAATCATCATAGAGGGGAATTGAAGGGACATCCATGTTACATTCTTAGCTTTTAGGAATGGGTCATAAACAGTCATAATAACTTCTATCTCAAACGGTTCAAATGCTAGAGCCAAATTCATGGATAGAAAATGTATTCAACATGCCACATTGGCTTCAGAAACCGCCAGAAGCTGCTGTTGACCACAGAGAGTGTTTGATTCTATCAGGATGTTGTCTCTGGTTTTCAATCTTAATTTAGATACTGAATCTGAGAAGTTGAATATATGAAACTTTGATAAACTTATGAAATTATAGTTTGTAACTTGATACTCAGACAACGAATGCAATATCTACCATATTAAAACTGAATATATAAATATTGAATTTGAATATTCAATTCAATTGGAAATAGAATTGTAAAAATGAATGCAATATTTATTCAATTCAGTTTCAAATCATGAAATACAAGTTCAATTTCTGAGTTCAAGTATTCAATTTGTGCATTACAAATTCTAAAATATTAAATTCTAATCCTACATCCTACTACAAATTCAAAATTATGGAATTCCAAAACATTTCTGTTGGCACTGAAATCCCTCAATACTTGTCACACTCAACAGAAGAAGGATTAGGAACATGTTTGTATATCTTTAGCAAAACAAATCAAGTATTTAGCCGACTAACCAAGGCCATTATTGACAGTTATTGATAATTGCAGCTTTACTTTCCAGGTCACTCCTGTGTAGGCCATGTTGCCTTTGGCTGTTACTGTCGGGGAAACATGACTTAGAATTGTTGAAGTTCCCATTTCAGCGAAAACTATTACGATTATGAGATAAGAAAGTGACTCTTTATTTCAGTTTTTCAGTTAAAAGGAAAAAACAAGAAGACTAAACATGGCTTTGGTCCAGTGGTAAATACAGTAAGTAGAAGCCAAGGTTATATGATTTAGTTATATGATTCACCTTCAACTTTTTATTTAACCTAAAGAAATTGACAATGGACAAATTGTTATTATTTTTCACAAATGATAACATAATATGTATCGTGTACGAGTCATTTGAAAACATTACTGAAACTCGTAGAAAAAATGCACCAGGATTGCAAAATGCTATGGTGCTGAAGGCCTGTTTCTGAGAATTGAATAATATAAAACTTACTGTATTGTATGCCTTGAATAAAAAAATATGTACATTCATTCTAGGCTATATTACAAATCATACTGTGCCTTCGGAAAGTATTGACCCCTTTACTTTTTCCACATTTTGTTACATTAGAGCCTTATTCTAAAATGGATGAAATAACAAAACATCCTCAGCAATATACACACAATACTCCATAATGACAAAATGAAAACAGGTTTTTCTGTTTCAAATGTATTCAAAATAAATAACAGTAATACCTTATTTACACTATTCAGACCCTTTGCTATGAGACGCGGAATTGAGCTCAGGTGCATCCTCTTTCCATCAATCATCCTTGAGATGTTTCTACAACTTCATTGGAGTCCACCTATGGTAAATTCAATTGATTGGATATGATTTGAAAAGGCACACACCTGTATATAAGGTCCCACAGTTGACAGTGCATGTCAGAGCAAAAACCAAGCCGTGAGGTCGAAGGAATTGTCCGTAGACATCCGAGACAGGATTGTGTCGAGGCACAGATCTGGGGAGGCGTACCAAAACATTTCTGCAGTATTGAAGGTTCCTAAGAACATAATGGCCTCCATAATTCTGAAATGGAAGAAGTTTGGAACCACCAAGACTCTTCCTAGAGCTGGCTGCAACCATCCAATCTACCTACCTCATCCCCATATTGCTTTTATTCACTTTGCTGCTCTTTTGCACACCAGTATCACTACTTACACACCATCATCTGATCATCATCATCTGCTCATCTATCACTCCAGTGTTAATCTGCTAAATTGTAATTACTTTGCTACTATGGCCTATTTATTGCCTTACCACCTCATGCCATTTGCACACACTGTATATAGACTTTCTTTTTTTTCTATTGTGTTATTGACTGTACGCTTGTTTATTCCATGTGTAACTCGTTGTTGTTTCTGTTGCACTGCTTTGCTTTATTGGCCCAGCCAGACCCCGGACTTTAACCCGATCAAACATCTCTGGAGACACCTGAAAATAGCTGTGTAGCAACGCTCCCAATTCAATCTCATAGAGCTTGAGAGTATCTGCAGAGAAGAATGGGAGAAACTTCCCAAATACAGGTATGCCAAACATGTATCATCATACCCAAGAAGAGTCAAGGTGGTAATCGCTGCCAAAGGTGCTTCAGCAAAGTACTGAGTAAAGGGTCTAAATACTTATGTAAATATAATATTTACGTTTTTTATTTTTTATAAATTAGCACCAAAAAAAACTGTTTTTGCTTTGTCATTATGGGGTATTGTGTGTAGATTGTTGAGGTATTACATTTTTTAATACATTTTGGAATAAGGCTGTAATGTAACAAAATGTGGAAAAAGTCAAGGGGTCTGAATACTTTCTGAAGGCACTGTAGGTTACATTGCATATCTATAAACATAAAAAACATGGCAACATTGCATCATAGCTACATAGACCGTCTTATTTAAAATGTCTTTGTTGATATTATGGCATCACCTTATCAAGCCCAGCTAACTCCTCCACTCTGCTCACTCTCCAATCAGAACATTCACAGTGTTTTTGGAACACAACATTTTTATACTACTATAAAAATATTAATGACATTTTCATAATGCTCTATGTAGCTATAATGCAATGTTTATGATGTGTGTATAGATGTGTAATGTATGCTTAATGGTACACATTCAATGTAAATCGTTAACATAGATTCATAGCACATGATATTGTAGATGCAGTCAGCATTAGGGAACTTTATAATAAAGCAGGAAGGTGATCTGTGATTTATTCATAATATATCATAGCATCTTGTGCTTTGTTACTTTACTATACAGTTCCATAATGTTCTATAGACTGCATCATAATTCATAGGTGCTATAAATATGTTTCTATGGCAATATGAAACCATTCTACCCTAAAGTACTCCCGGGAAAGTGTTACCCTGAATTGCTTATCTGTTTCTTATGTACTCTCTACAAGAGTAACATTTGATCATTCCTTGTGTATGCTCTTACTATACATTCAGCAGCATGTTCAATTGTTATTGAAGTATATTTACTCATACCTAATCCATATACATGACTGTCATTGAACGTTCATTGTCAATATCACTGTTTCTGATTTATGTGGAACAAATATTCATGGATTAAAACATTTATTTCAGAGGTCTAGAATTGCTTACAGGTTATGTCTGTGCTGTAAAGTCCTCCACTTCTAACTCCTGAAATTGTGTTACTGTAGCTACCCAATGAGGTAGCCCTATTTGCTGCTGGTGAACCAAATGCATGCTGGTCCCTTTAAATGGGTGAGAGTGAACGGCATCCGAAGCAGCCAGCTGCACTGTGGGCCATGTGTTCCTGCATCCTCCTCCCCTCTCATTCAGCTGTTTCCAAATGACAACACCTCCCCCTCCCTCTTAAACCTCCTGCTCCCGCTCTGCTTTGCTCTGAGTGCAGTCATTTCTAGTGCAGAAAAATGTCCCTGGTGACACTAAAGGATGACGCAGGCTCTCTCTTGTTTTCTCTCTTTCCTCCTCTCTCTCTCTCTTTCTCTTTTCCAATAGCTCAATATATCTTGCTTTGTTCTATCTCTCCCTCTCCCGCTATATCTCTCTACCTCTCCATTTCTCCTTGCTTTCCCTCCCTCCCTCCCTCCCTCCCTCCCTCCCTCCCTCCCTCCCTCCCTCCCTCCCTCCCTCCCTCCCTCCCTCCCTCCCTCCCTCCCTCCCTCCCTCCCTCCCTCCCTCCCTCCCTCCCTCTTCCCCGGCACTGCAGTGCTGGTTGTGATTGCACACATACGTGCACACACACACACCACACACACACAACACACACACACGTTCTCACACAGCGGAGCGTAGCTGAGAGGCAGGGACTGCAGCAGTATGCACCAGCCACGTCTGATCTGTGTGGAGACTTGAGGAAGGAGAACTAGGAAGAGGATATAATGTAGCAGTGTCTTACACAACCCAACCCCCGTGCGTACAGTAGCTACATCTCTACTCTGCAGCAGTGGCAACGGTGCATTTCAAGAGTGGACAGCTTATGTTATCTGCCCCCCTCTGACTGCACTGCCTCTGCATCCATCTCCATTCACTCTGCTCCTCCCATTCCACATCTTCATCCTCCTCTTCCTCCTCCCAACTACGGCAACATTAGGCAGGACCACGGACCGTACGAGATTGCCAACGCTGATCACAGGACCCTCAGGTTTGTCCTGTCTGATGGAGTCGTGCTGGTTATGCTAGATCATCATCACCTTCATTAACGACTGGATTCTAATCGAGCTCAGGAGACAAGGAACGAAAAAACATCCCCCAAAAAACGAAAAAGGAGTGTTGGATGTTTGTGACGCTCTTTGTCGGCTCTGTTGGGTTGTTGGCTCTTTTCCTGTAATTGCTTGGTTGTTTTTGCCTTCACTGAGACCGGCTAGCAGGCACTGCAGCACCAGGAAGGATTGCAGGAGCCGTGAAGTAGTATGGCATGAGGACCCAGGGGCGAGCGAATCGGAAGGGCTTGAGCTACCATTACTGCTGCTGCTGAGGTGCTTATCTTTATTTTTTTTCTCCAGAAAGGGCGTCTGGAGGGGCTGGGTTGGGGTGGGTTGTGACAGTGAAGGTACCCGGGACCCTACAGAGTGGAGTGGGTGTCTCTGGCGTAGAGGAGCCACGCAGATAGGCAGGACGTCCTGTGGGAAAGGAGGAGAGAAGAGAGGAAGAGGGGCTGGCTCAGGCTCGGGCCCCTGATGGTGGCTATTTTTGTCTCCCCTAGCTGAGTGATTGGGGACAGCAGGTAAAGGAAAATATGCTTATGGGTGCGGGACGAGACACGGCGCGGGATGAGGCCCAGAAGCTTCACAGGAAGTGGCTGAAGCACCAGGCCTTCATGGCCGAGCTGGCCCGCAACAAAGAATGGCTGGCCAAGATAGAGCAGGTGAGTGGAAAGGGGAGGGGAGAAGGTGGTGGGGGGAGGTCAGAGAGAGCAGGTGAATGGAGAGTGCAGGGGATAGGGTGGTGGGGGAGGAGGTCAGAGAGAGCAGGTGGATGGAGAGGGGAGGGGAGAGGGTGGTGGGGGGAGGTCAGAGAGAGCAGGTGATTGGAGAGTGCAGGGGAGAGGGTGGTGGGGGGAGGTCAGAGAGAGCAGGTGAATGGAGAGGGTGGTGGGGGGAGGTCAGAGAGAGCAGGTGAGTGGAGAGGCTGGTGGGGGAAGGTCAGAGAGAGCAGGTGAGTGGAGAGGCTGGTGGGGGGAGGTCAGAGAGAGCAGGTGAGTGGAGAGGGTGGCAGGGGGAAGTCAGAGAGAACAGGTGAATGGAGAGGGGAAAGGGAGGTGGGGGAAGGTGAGACAGATCAGGTGAGTGGAAGGTGCAGGGGGAGGGTAGTGTGAGCACATGATTGAGAGAGGGTTTGTGCTTGGGGAGGATAGTGTGTGTGTGTGTGTAAAAGGGATGGTCACGGCGGCAAGACACACTAGGAATATTGGGGGGGGGGTTGTCATTACTCCGTTTTGATTACCCATGAGTAAACTGTAAGCAAATATTATTGTATGCTTCTCTTAAGGATATCCTGAATTTCAAGTTCAAGGTTATACATGTGGAAGCATTGTTGTTATGCTTTCTGCATAACTGAAGCAGTAAACCCTGGGCAATGTATTTTTCCCATTGCCTTTTCATCTGCCCATGCTATAGCTACATACTAACATTGGATTATATTTGACCAGTGTGCTTCTTCCTCAAAACATGTATTATCAATAATTGTATGAAACGTGAACATCATGACAGTTAGTTGGCAATTAGTGGCCTTATTTTATGAATATCCCAACAAGCCTGTATTAATAGCGTAGTACTGTCCAACATGCAATTGTTTGTATGGTAACTAGAGAGGCCTACAGTAAATGCTGACATCCCAGTTCTCTGGTGCTGTTTTATCAGTGAAGACAACCCATACCTGGGTTGGGTTCAATAGAGAGAATATTTTCGAAACTGGGAGGTACTACTTGAACTTGTCCAATAAGAACAAGCCTTGGTGTTACTGTGTGCCCTACTGACCCCGATCCAAGTATTCTTCAACCACACTGCTGCAGAGAAGCCTGGTGGGAGGCTCATGTGGGTGCTCTACGTTTTAATTAGTTGATTTAACTCGGAATTCCACATCAACCCCTAGCCCATAAACCTAAGGCACTCAGCCAATCAGAAGGCCAGGTGAGGCAATTGACATAATATTGCCATACACAATCCTTTCAGATCTACAGGGACTAGGCTCGATTTAGAATAAGTCTACCCATTCCAGGAAAAGGTCTACTGTATGTAGAAACATTTATTTTGTAAAAGTCTTCACCCCAAGTAAGTCAATTTAGGGCCAGGCTATATTGTGAGAATTAGCTTATCTAGCCCACATGCCCTTTTGAAAGCTCTCTTGACCACTATTGTTTATTAAGGCATATCAAGATATAAATGTAATCAAACAAGTCACTGCATACAAATGAACTTGGTATTTGGATTGACAATGACTTATTGTTTAAAAAAACATACGGATGAGCTTGTTAAGAAACTAAGATTTAAAGTGGGCCTTTTTTTTTACAAAACAGATCTTGTCTCTCTCTAGTCAGCAGGAAGCAGATTGTGCAGTGAACCTATCTACCTGTTCTTGATGAGGGTGATACTATTTATCAAATGCAACTGCCTCTACTCTTAAACCCCTGGATGCCGTTTGTTATAGTGCCCTTTGTTTTATCACAGGAGACAATTTTATTACTCATCACTGTATTCTTTACCAAAAGGTTGGTTGGACCTCTTTGAAGTCACGTAGAGCACACCATTACGCTCTTTTTGTTTACAAAGCCCTGCTCCACAAGCTTCTGACTTACCTAACTTCACTATTAAGATTTAAAATGACAAGTTATCAAACTCGTTCATAGGGTTGGTTAACTCTGGAGATTCCTATGTTTGTCAGTGCAATTTGTGTCGTGCTGTATTTTACTTGTTTTATATTGTGTTCAATTTTTTTGTTCCATGAAATTGTATATTCAGGGCTCCCTTCAAAAAGAGACGCTTGTCTCAATGGTGACTCCTTGCTAAAATAAAGGTAAAATAAAAAAACGAAATAAAAATAGATTGGATGTGAAAACAACATAGGACCTAGATAACTAATTATTGTGGATAACACCATTTTGAAAGCCTTAAATGTCTGCTGGATGTCTTAGCCTTAAAATTGTATCATAGTGTATGCTATTTTCCTGCATTTCCGAGCACTCTTACCTTCTTTTGCAATGTCCTGTGCTTTCCTGCAAGAACGTGACTTTAACCTCAGTTGGAATACCTTCACGATTGACATTTCAATGGATTTCATTTCAATGATTTAATTTATTCCGGTAAATCTGTTTTGTTATTGTAGCGGTTTACTGAAATTATTTTTTCATCGAGCTCATAAGCAAGGTATTTATATTTTTTCTCTCACATGATAAACTGAAACACCTCTAATTTATGAAAATGGCTTTGTTGATATATATCCCAATGCAGAAGTTTTATATCAAAAGGGAATATTGATAACAAATGTTATATACACTACCAGTCAAAAGTTTTAGAATATCGACTCATTCAAGGGTTTGTCTTTATTTTGACTATTTTCTACATTGTAGAATAATGTTGAAGACATCAAAACTATGAAATAACAGATATAGAATCATGTAATAACCAAAAAAGTGTTAAACAAATAAAAACATATTTTATATTTGAGATTCTTCAAACAGCCACAATTTGCCTTGATGACAGCTTTGCACATGCTTGGCATTCTCTCAACCAGTTTCATGAGGGAGTCACCTGGATTTCAATTAACAGGTGTGCCTTCTTAAAAGTTCATTTGTGGAATTTCTTTACTTCATAATGCGTTTGAGCCAATCTGTTGTGTTGTGACAAGGTAGAGCTGGTATACAGAACATAGCCCTATTTGGTAAAAGACCAAGTCCATATTATGGCAAGAACAGCTCAAATGTGCTAAGAGCAACGACAGTCCATCATTACTTTAAGACATGAAGGTCAGTCAATACAGAAAATGTCAAGAACTTTGAACATTTCTTCAAGTGCAATCGCAAAAACCATCAAGCACTATGATGAAACTGGCTCTCATGAGGACCGCCACAGGAAAGGAAGACCCAGATTTACCTCTGCTGCAGAGGAAAAGTTCATTAGAGTTAACTGCTCCTCAGATTGCAGCCCAAATAAATGCTTCACAGAGTTCAAGTAACAGACACATCTCAACAACTGTTCAGAGGAGACTGTGTTGAATCAGGCCTTCATGGTCGAATTGCTGTAAAGAAACCACCACTAAAGGACGCCAATAATAAGAGGAACTTGCTTGGGCCAAGAAACATGAGCAATGGACATTAGACGGGTGGAAATTTGTCCTTTGGTCTGGAGTCCAAATTGGAGATTTTTGGTTCCAACCACTGCGTCTTTGTGAGATGCGGTGTGGGTGAACTGATGATCTCTGCATGTGTATTTCCCACCGTGAAGCATGGAGGAGGAGGTGTTATGGTGTGGGGGTGCTTTGCTGGTGACACTGTCTGTGATTTTTTTAGAATTCAAGGCACACTTAACCAGCATGGCTACCACAGCATTCTGCAGCGATACGCCATCCCATCTGGTTTGGGCTTAGTGCGACTCTCATTTGTTTTTCAACAGGACAATGACCCAACACACACCTCCAGACTGTGTAAGGGCTATTTTACCAAGAAGGAGACTGATGGAGTGCTGCATCAGATGACCTGGCCTCCACAATCCCCCAATGGTTTGGGATGAGTCGGGCCACAGAGTGAAGGAAAAGCAGCCAACAAGTGCTCAGCATATGTGGGAACTCATTCAAGACTGTTGGAAAAGCATTCCAGGTGAAGCTTGGTTGAGAGAATGCCAAGAGTGTGCAAAGCTGTCATCAAGGCAAAGGGAGGCTATTTGAAGAATCTCAAATATAAAATATATTTTCATTTGTTTAACACCTTTTTGGTTACTAGATGATTCCATATGTGTTATTTCATAGTTTTGATATCTTCACTATTATTATAAGATTGAATGTAGTGTAAATCAAAATGATATATTATATATATATATATTATATATAATTATATATATATATTAAATATATATTATTACTGAGAGGTTATATGTTATAGCAGAGATTAAACGTGAGGTGATGAATGAATGTCTTATTGAGGATTTGAGAGCCTCTCACCATACCATACGTATCTGAATGCTCACATGGCCATCTTGCTTGTCCATGCATGAAATGTGTCATGCAGTGTACGATGCAATAGTATGCCCCCCTTCATGAGCCTGATGCTGCTCAATGTTCTGCCCTGCAGTCAAAGGCAAATGGGTTTTCTAGAGGGTCCAGGTAGTAGGCCTTTTTATAAGCATATGTCTTTGTTTATTCTTGATGTGGCTGTAAAATGAAATTGGATTATATTATAATAAGTGCATGACATAACTGATCAATCCAACTAATAATAAAAGTAGTCAGAGAGCAGCAGTACCAAACATTGGTAAATCACGATCTCTCCAACACTGAGAAATCTTTGGAAAGACCAGGGCCATGTTCAGTAGGGCACAAGGTCATGGAACGTTTAGATATACATATATTTGGAGAACAGACAAACCTATTTGCCTTGTAGAGTAAGGATTGGAGCTGGTTCTCAAATGGTTGATTTTTAGGAGTGAGGATGTACATGGTGCTGTTGTGTCTGTTGGTAGAGTAGATACAGTATACTATGTACATGCATAAAATAGCTCAGTCATATTCGATGTTAGTGACATACATTTAATACCTGTGATAGATATAGTATCTTGGATAAAAGCATCTTACAATTAAGTATGCATTGTTCATTATGTACATGCAGTACATCTACAAATGGCTGTGAAATGTCTACTGGTGTCACAGAGAGGCCCTCGCTTGAGCTAGAATGACAGCTAGCTCAAAGTGAAAACGGAATGAAAAAGGATACCTGCTCTGCTTCAGAATCATCAGCGTATTTGTATAACCTTTCATACCAGATACCAGATAGATACAGTACAAAAGTACATTAAAAGAATGGACACAGAAGATGTCTGCTCTGTCTGTGGTGACTGTATCCACAAGGCTGACTAGCGGGGTTTCTCAAGGGCTCTGTGTCTATGCTAGCCCCACGCAAGATGTGTTTCAGAGACCCTCGTGTCTTGCTACTCTTGCTTGCTACCCTTGCTACCCTTCCTCCTCTCCCTCTCTCGTTACCTGAGAGACCGGGGAGAAAAGATTATGCTGCGTTCTGCTGCGATTTGAGAACTCTCTGTCCTTTTGGAAGGGTTCCCGCCCCAGGCCAATTCCTCTGCTCTCCCTCAGTACTTACTCAGCAGATGGGCCTGAGTCCCAGCTTGGAGCTCTGAGCTGGGACTGGGCCTGAGCTCAGAGCTCTGAATTGGGGCTGTCTCAGTAGAGGCCTCTTCAGTCCCGTGTGGATGCTTGTCTGTAACAAAGAGAGGACTCTGGGGTTTACTTAAGGCTGACCTTGTGGCAATGCTTTGCCAATGTCAAATGCTCTGTAAACATAGAAAAACACTGTGTAAACACAAAAACACCTATCCCTCTGGAACACTTGATACTGTCAAACAAAAGCATACGACAGGATCACATCACATCCAGTTGATGTCCTTGGATTCGGTCTGGTGAACATATAATAGTTGAGGTCTGTTGTTGCTGTTTTTAAGGTGTTGGTTTTGCGAGCGAAAAATTAACCATGCACTAGCCTTTTAGTCAGAATCTAGAACTGCGTCAGTCACACGTTGTTTTGGTTGCCCAGAGTAGTAGCTAGAATCTATCTGCACACCCACTTGAGAAACCATGTAGCTGCACCTAGCTAGCTGTATGTAAAGTATCGTTATGGTGATGTCATGGATTAGTTTAGCATCACAATATACCTGCCAATAGGGTGATTAACAGCAAATGATTCAAACCAGGCCTCTGATGGCATTGTGGGTCTGCGTCTATATGTGTGCGCACGCACGCATGTGTGTATCCATGTGAATGCCATGTTTGAGAGAGTGTGAGTGCCTATTGATTTTCATAGGCTACACGTACGGTGCATTCTGAAAGTATTCAGACCCCTTGACTTTTTCCACATTTTGTTACGTTACTGTCTTACTCTAAAATGGATTAAATAACAAAAAGTCCTCAGCAGTCTACACACAATACTCCATAGATCTGGGGAAGGGTACTAAAACATTTCTGCAGCATTTAAGGTCCCCAAGAACATAGTGGCCTCCATCATTCTTAAATGGAAGTAGTTTGGAACTGCCAAGACTCTTCCTTGAGGTGGCCGCACGGCTATACAGAGCAATCGGGGGAGAAGGGCCTTGGTCAGGAACGTGACCAAAAACCTGATGGCCACTCTGACTGAGCTCCAGAGTTCCTCTGTAGAGATCGGAGAACCTTCCATAAGGACAACCATCTCTGCAGCACTCCACCAATCAGGCCTTTATGGTAGAGTGGCCAGACAGATGCTACTCCTCAGTAAAAGGCAAATGACAGCCCGCTTGGATTTGCCAAAAGGCACCTAAAGGACTCTCAGACCGCGAGAAGCAAGATTCACTGGTCTGATGAAACCAAGATTGAAATTTTTGGCTTGAATGCCAAGCATCACTTCTGGATGAAACCTGACACCATGCCTACGGTGAAGCATGGTGGCGGCAGCATTATGCTGTGGGGATGTTTTTCAGCGGCAGAGACTGGCATACTAGTCGGGATCGAGGGAAAGATGAACAGAGTTAAGTACAAAGAGATCCTTGATGAAAACCTGCTCCAGAGCACTCAGGACCTCAGACTGGGGCAAAGGTTCACCTTCCAACAGGACAACGACCCTAAGCACACAGCCAAGACAACATAGGAGTTGCTTCGGGACAAGTCTGTGAATGTCCTTGAGTGGCCAAGCCAGAGCCCGGACTTGAATCCGATCGAACATCTCTGAAGAGACCTGAAAATAGCTGTGCAGCTACGCTCCCCATCCAACCTGACAGAGCTTGAGAGGATCTGCAGAGAAGAATGGGAGAAATTCCCCAAATACAGGTTTGCCAAGCTTGTAGCACCATACCCAAGAAGACTCGAGGCTGTAATCGCTTCCAAAGGTGCTTCAACAAAGTACTGAGTAAAGGGTCTGAATACTTATGTAAATGCAATTTTTCAGGGGGGGGGGGGTGTACATTTGCAAAAATTTCTAAAAAACTGTTTTTGCTTTGTCATTGTGGGGTATTGTGTGTAGATTGATGAGGGGAAAGAAACAATTTAATCAATTTTAGAATAAGGCTGTTACGTAACAAAATGATGAAAAAGTCCAGTGGTCTGAATACTTTCCGAATGCACTGTATAGTGCATGAGTGTTTGTACAGTATTTTATGTCTGTGTATTTTATGAATATGTGTGCGTATGTGTTTGTTATTGTGCTTCTCAGTATACAATGTATAGGTAGGTGTGTGTGCCCTGCACATCCCCCCTCTCCTTTTCTCTTCCTCTTTCTCCTCTCACTCATAACTCCCTCTCCTCTATTCTTCTTTCTCTCTGTCCTCCTTTCTCCTTTCTCCATCTCCTCTCCTCCCCCCACACTGATTTCTCTTCTTCCTTCTCTCTCCCTGTGTGTCAGTGAAGCCAAGGGAGAGGAGAGAGATCTAGCCTGCTTTCTGCTGGCTCTGCATTATGCGAGGAGGAGAGAGTGGCAGAGAAAAAGAGAGAGAGAGGGAGGGAGAGGGAGAGAGAGAGCGAGGGATAGAGCGCTGGCAGCAGTTAAGCATAGAGACGGTGCCAAGAGGAGGAATGCAGCACTGCATTATGAAAGCCAAAGGATAGGTCCAGCTATCTCTGAGAAAGATATAGGAGAGAAACATCCAGCAATATTTACAGGATGAAATATGTTATATTCTGGGTTATTATGTATGTCCCTGCAAGGTATAGTTGATAGCCACACCCGTTATTCTAATTTAGCAGGGTATTTAGAATAAAGGACCAATTCTATTCAGGCTTCTCTTCTTGAAAACTAACATTGCACTAAGCAGGTCTCTACTGCACTTATGGTTACGAAGGTCTACTACGTGTGTATACAGTACAGGATTGTATGTCATTTTTACGGCACAATTTCCTCTGGCTCCATACGGCTGACTGACATTCAGTGGTCCTTGATACTATAGATGATGAGGAAACGTCTGATATGAACGCTTGTCATAGGAAACACCTCCTGTTCCTCTCAGTCGGAGCATGGGAGGAGACTGTGCAATGCAGAATCTATTTCAGGAGAGCTGGAGTGGAGCCACAGAGAGCCTCATATATATATGATGTGTGTGTGTGTGTATATATATATATATATATATATATATATATATATATAGACAGACAGACAGACAGAGAAGGAAAAGCTTTGATCTCTCTCTCCTCATCTATCTCCTCGTACAGCTCACATCATGCACAAAGCCCAAGATTTAGAAGAAGAAACCCTCGAGTGAATGCAGGGAACTGTTGTGCTTAGACAGACAGACCAGGGGTGTATTAGGGCTTTCCATGCATTCTTTTTTTTAGGTCAGCCCGGGGCTAGGTTTTGTTATACACCTGTCTCTGTGCGCGTTAAAGCCATTCAAGGCACCAGCCTTTTGGCATTACCAGGGCTATTCTGGCTTTGCTCATGAGTTAACATGGATTCAGAGACGAAGATCAGAAATGAACCACACACTTGTTATAGCCCAGAGTTTGAACAAAAGATTATGGGACATTTGGGGACACAACATTGGTGGTCAATCAAAGGGTGTTTGTCTTCCTTTCCCGAAACAACCTTTTAGTTAGGAGTCATGACCTTTAAACAGAGACAGTGCTGTGGTTTTCTGTGGTGTCTTCAAAAGATGATGCTTTGGATCTCTGGGACCCCTAGCCTTTTATTGAGGCACTGTAGACTTGTGTGTAGACACAGATGATTTCCATGGAATTCATGTGAAAGCAACCTGAAATCAGCCTGATTGCAAAAATTGTCCTAGCTTTGTGCAACCTCTGCTCCCGAGTGACGCAGCGGTCTAAGGCACTTCATCTCAGTGCTAAAGGTTTCACTACAGACCCTGGTTCAAGCCCAGGCTGAATCACAACCGGCCATGATCGGGAGTCCCATAGGGCGACGCACAATTGGCCCAGTGTCGTCCGGGTTAGGGGAGGGTTTTTGCCGGGGTAGGCCGTCATTGTAAAATAAGAATTTGTTCTTAACTGACAAGCCTAGTTAAAATAAGGTTAAGTAAAACAAATGAAATGGCCATGACAAACATTAGTTTGATATGAAGGACGGTCAAGTCACTTATGCATAGGCAGAGAGACATGAAACATTGTCTATGCTTCAATCTGCTGCAGTCAACTTGCACATTGCACACTTTGCTTTGTTAGTAAGAACTGATCTTATTTGGCCTGGGTTTAATCATTTCTGGCATTATGCACAAAATAGTAATATTGTATGGAGATTGTGTAGCCTGTATTTGAGAGCTTTTTCAGCACACTGTACTAAATGAGGAAACAATCAGCACAGCTAGTGAGCAACATCCCTCCAAGGGAAAGCTGACATTATACTAGTGTACATGTTGGAGGGAAGCATTACATCTCTCAGTTGAGAAATATAACTGTTCATTGCTTCATTTAACGTAAGAGTTTGAGTTTATCACAGTATCAGCAGCAGAGCAGTTTTACAGTTACGACAATGGTATATGATAATACAGCATGTCACCTGAACTTCCTCAACTTATATTTAACTATATCCAAATTAAATAAATTGTTGGCCATGTAAGTGGCCATACTTTGGATAAGCTAAACTAAGAAAATAACTTTGGTAGGGTATATATGTAACCACTGTTCTCTCTCCTCTTCCCCTCTATGTGCCTTCAGGAGGGCCAGGAGCTGATCGATGAGAAGCCGGAGCTGCGTTCGGTGGTGCAGCAGAAGCTGGAGGAGATCAGGGAGTGCTGGACGGACCTGGAGAGCACCACCAAGGCCAAGGCCCGGGCTCTGTTTGAGAACAACAAGCCAGAGCCGGTGGTGAAGAGCTACTCAGACCTGGACCACCAGCTCTCTGGCCTGGAGAAACAGCCCCCCCAGCTGGAGCAGGCTCATCACCTACCCACCTTCAACGAGCAGCTGCAGAAATTTCAGGTGTCTATTTACTGTTATAGGTTGCTTTTCAGGATGTTTGCTATGGCAGTTATTTTGTAACAACACATTTGAACTCATTTTATTTTAATTAATGTAATATTTCCAATCCAAATGTCTGTTAATGCTATAGAAGCCGTTGTTGTTGACTTTTACATGCCAAGTTCCCTGCCATCAGACACTAGGCTGGTTGTCGACATGAAAGAATGCATGGCATAGTTTGTTCTTAAAGCCAGCTAATCCATTAGAATGCATTACATTGAAGCACAACACACACAAGAAAATAGCTCAAAGTGCAGTTCAAGCACATGTGCTGTGTGTTTGGGCATCAATCTCTCATCATCTATTCCTAACGTGACCTCCTCTTTCCCCCTGGCTGGCCTCCCTCAGTCTCAGATGGGGAACTTGTACAAGGACGTAGGGGAACTAGGGTCTCTCCAGGGGGTGTGCCTCCCCCAGCGAGGCAGCCTGGTGAAGGGTGGCGAGGGAGAAGGGGGCGAGCAGCCAGCCGTAGTGGAGACCCGCATCGTGCGCCTCATCGAGCCCCTGAAGGAGAGACGACGCATCCTGCTGGCCTCCAAAGAGATGCACCAGGTCGCTCAGGACCTGGAGGAAGAGATAGTGAGTGACTGACACACTTCATTACTCCCTGGTGCCTCTAGCCTTTCTTTCCCTATGTTGATTGATTTGATTGAAGTTATTTGACCATTTTTTAAATGCATTCCGTACGAGTCAAAAGTTTGGACACACCTACTCATTCAAGGGTTTTTCTTAATTTTTTAAAACTATTTTCTACTTTGTAGAATAATAGTGAAGACATCAAAACTATGAAATAACACATATGGAATCATGTAGTAACCAAAAATGTGTTTAACAAATCAAAACATATTTTATGTTTGAGATTCTTCAAAGTAGAGTAGCCACCCTTTGCCTTGATGACAGCTTTGCACACTCTTGGCATTCTCTCAACCATCTTCATGAGGTAGTCACCTGGAATACATTTCAATTAACAGGTGTGTCTTGTTAAAAGTTAATTTGTGGAATTTATTTCCTTCTAAATGTGATTGAGCCAATCAGTTGTGTTTGTGACAAGGCAGGGATGGTATACAAAAGATAGCCCTATGTGGTAAAAGATCCAGTCCATATTATGGCAAGAACAGCTCATCTCAACCCAATTGAGATGGTTTGGGATGAGTTTGACCAAAGAGTGAAGGAAAAGCAGCCAACAAGTGCCCAGCATATGTGGGAACTCCTTCAAGACTGTTGGAAAAGCATTCCAGGTGAAGCTGGTTGAGAGAATGCCAAGAGTGTGCAAAGCTGTCATCAAGGCAAAGAGTGGCTACTTTGAAGAATCTCAAATATAAAATATATTTTGATTTGTTCAACACTTTTTTGGTTACTACATGATTCCATATGTGTTATTTCATAGTTTTGATGTCTCCACTATTATTCTACAATGTAAAAAATTAAGAAAAACCCTTGAATGAGTAGGTGTGTCTAAACGTTTGACTGGTACGGTACATAAGGGCGCTCCAGCCGGTGACGCCTCCACATGCAAAATATACTTCCCTCTCTCTGTAGCATCTTTCCCTCTCTCCCTCTCTCCATCTATTCTGTTATTTTCTGTCCTATAGCCTCTTAAGGTCTCTAATGTGCTTTTCTAAATAGTTATTATGTTCTGTGGTCAAAGGTTGACGATGTCTCCCATCCTTTATCAATTAAACCATCAGGGTCTCCTCACAATGAGATAGGTATGTACAGACGGTCTCTGACCACAATTTGCTGATTTGTTATAGCTGTGGATCCAGGAGCGGCTTCCTCTGGCCTCCTCTAAGGATTACGGCAACAACCTGCAGAGTGTTCAGCAGCATGTCAAGATCAACCAGGTGAGAGACAGATGACCTCTATATGAGCACACAACACTATCTCTTCATAGCACAGTATAAACTCAATGACTATCCCTGCTCATCTCAGACCTAACTACAGTCCCCACACAACAGGGCACACCGCCACACATTTTTAGAAAGGAAAGCGAAAATGTGAGCTCTTATTGGACAAATTCAGATAATGCCTTCCAATTTCACTCTGTTTCGAGGCATTTTTACCCAGCTAAACATGACCTCTGGTTCTTATTGACCCGTCAGACACTGCAGAGGGATCTGCAGGGGCGCCAAGCACGGGTGGAGGAGGTGTTGGACCGGGCGGGGATCATCGCCTCTCTGCGGACCCCTGAGGTTGACTTTGTGCGTGAGGGGGCGGGGCATGTGCGTCAGGTGTGGGAGGTGCTGAGGCTGGAGGCGGAGAGGAGGTCTGTGATGCTGGATGTGGTGCTGCTGGCCCAGCAGTACTACAGCGAGGCAGCCAAGGTGGAGTCCTGGCTGGCAGGCCAGAAACTGCACCTCATCAATGAGGAGAAGGGCACGGTACGCATGGGAGGCATGGTATCATGAGATTGAACTGGCAGGGTGGGTATGAGACTGGCCCGTTGGTTAGTAGTCCACAGAGCTCCCGGAGGACCTTTACCATGATTTGCCTAATGTGCCTGTTTTTTTTTAAACTAAAAATGTACATGTTTGGTTGATGGTTTGGATTTTGTCCCTAATATGAGGTCACTGTTGTGTAGGACGAGGAGAGCACCCTGCAGCTACTGAAGGAGCACCTGGCCTTGGAGGCGACAGTGGAGAACTACGCTGAGACAGTGGGCATGCTCTCCCAGCAGTGTCAGCGACAGCTGGAGCTGGGGCACCCAGATAGGCACGGGCAGACACACTGACAGTCACACCCAGGCTCAAACTACATCTAAACACATCCTTCAATGATACTCCAACTCATACCCACAAACAACAGCTAATTCACTGGTGGAATTTTACCATAGATCACACAGAAAATAAAACGGCCTCAGTTTGTATCGGCTACTACATTTCAGTGAATGATCCGTTATTTTACTGTCTACTGTGTCAGTTTCCCTCTCAATATCCCCCCTCTCTCTCTTTGACAGTGAGGGGATCACCAAGCAGCAGTCCCACATAGACCGTCTGTATGTGTCTCTGAAGGACATGGTGGAGCACAGGAAGACCAAGCTGGAGCAGCAGTACTGGATGTACCAGCTCAACAGAGAGGTGGAGGAGTTAGAGAAGTGGATCACTGAGAGGGAGGCTGTTGCCAGCTCCACTGAGCTGGGTCAAGACCTGGAGCATGTCACGGTCAGTCTATCAATCAATCAGGCAATTAATCAATCAATCAATTGACGATGGATGGTCACAATCAGTCCCTGGTGAATTACATTGTCATGTGTTTATTCAGTAAACATAATTGTTGTGAGTATTTGAGTGTTTCAGCAAAATGCACCATGAAAACACAACTGAATGACACAAAATAAAGTGCAATAGAAATGACAAATGAAATGGAAATGTGAAATACGATACCTGACCTCTATAACTCTGGTCCCAAGCTTATTCTGGCCTCTCTCTCTCACAGATGCTACAGGAAAAATTCACCAAGTTCTGCTCAGAGACCAACAGCACAGGCCAGCAGAGGATGGAGCAGGTGAATAAGATGGTGAATGAGATGATAGACTGTGGCCACACGGACGCGGCCACCATAGCTGAGTGGAAGGACGGACTGAACGAGTCATGGGCCGACCTACTGGAGCTCATGGAGACCCGAAGACAGATGCTGGCAGCATCACACCAGCTGCACAAGTTCTTCACCGACTGCAAAGAGGTACAGCTCAGTGTTTCTCCAAGATTATTTTCTAGGTTCCCCAAGATTATTTTAAATAAGCAGAGGGAAACATAGCTAGGCAGGGAGACCTGACCTGCCTGTACATTGGTGGGAGAAACACTAGTACGGTTCGGCTGGATTTATATTAGATTACATCAAACATCATAGTGGTTGGAGGTGCTGGTAGACAGTGTAGACACTTCGATTTGTGAATATCCCGGGTGTTGTATTTGTGTCTGTCCTGTGTTGTGCTGTGCTGCAGGTCTTGGCTCAGACTGCGGGGAAGATGAGGCAGTTGCCAGAGGTGAGGGCGTGCCAAGCCAGCATCGCCAACCCTGCCACCCTGCAGAGGCTCATGCTCTCCTTCGAGCACGCCCTCCAGCTGCTCGTCTCACAGGTATTGGTATTTGATTAGGATCACCATTAGCTGTTGTGAAAGC
This sequence comes from Oncorhynchus kisutch, assembly GCF_002021735.2. Taxonomy (NCBI): domain Eukaryota; kingdom Metazoa; phylum Chordata; class Actinopteri; order Salmoniformes; family Salmonidae; genus Oncorhynchus; species Oncorhynchus kisutch. The sequence goes on along the minus strand of NC_034201.2, from coordinate 20,055,416 downwards.
AGCAGCTACTCTTCCTGGGGTCCACAAGTGAGTGTAGACGAGGTGATTTGGTGAAATGTACCCCTCTGACCTTAGAGGACCGTCAATGCACTTTGGCTCTCCTCTAACACCATTCACTCAAATAAGTAATGCTCCTGGAGGGCATGAGGATGTTACAGATGTTAACCCCAAGATACATAGCGCAGTAAATCGAATACTAATATGGACACAGTGGCAAAGATGAAAGATATTGCGTACCGTATGACTGGAGTCATACTTTTGCCTCAACCCTAGCTAGCACACCTGATTATCCTGGTTGTATTCTAAACTGAAGACCAACCATGATTAGTTGATGATTTGAAATGACAGAGGCATGTCCTATGTTGTATTCCAGGTAAGGCAGCTGCAGGAAAATGCGGCCCAGCTGAGGACCATCTATGCCGGAGAGAAGGCTGAGGCCATCATGAGCAAAGAGCAGGAAGTGATGTCAGCATGGAAGGAGTTACTGGTTTCCTGTGAGGCCAGTCGTGTGCAGGTCACCTCGGTGACAGACAAGGTGCAGTTCTTCTCGGTGGTGCGCGAGCAGCTCATGTGGATGGAGGGCATCATGGGACAGATTGGAGGGGACGACCCCAGGTAAGTAATGGAAAGTCTCCTAACCTGAACTAAATGCTAAATGTCAGCCATTTTGATAATCTCATAACTCTGATACTTGACTTGATGAATCGGCTCTTCTTAGTTTAAGGATAAAAATTAAATGCATCTGTAATATATATACTAAACAAAAATATAAAAGCAACATGCAACAATTTCAGCGAGTTACAGTTCATATAAGGAAATCAGTCAATTGAATTTTTTTTATTAGGCACTAATCTATGGATTTCACATGACTAGGCTTGGGCACAGCCATGGTTGTGCCTAGGAGGGCATAGGCCCACCCACTTTGGAGCCAGGCCCAACTACTGGGGAGCCAGGCCCAGCCAATCAGAAATAGTTTTTCCCCGCAAAGGGCTTTATTACAGACAGATATACTCCTCAGCTCTCTGGGTGGCTGGTCACAGAACATCCCGCAGGTGAGGAAGCCGGATGTGGAGGTCCTGGGCTGGTGTGGTTACACATGGACTGTGTTTGGGAGGCCAGTTGGACGTACTGCCAAATTCTCAAAATTTACATTTGAGGCGGCTTATAGTAGAGAAATGGACGTGAAATTATCTGGCACAGCTCTGGTGGACATTCCTGCAGTCAGCATGCCAATTGCACGCTCCCTCAAAACTTGAGACATCTCTGGCATTGTGTTGTGTGATAAAACTGTACATTTTAGAGTGGACTTTTATTGTCCCCAGCACATGGTGCACTTCTGTAATGATCATGCTGTTTAATCAGCTTCTTGATATGCCACAGCTGTCAGGTGGATGGATTATCTTGGCAAAGGAGAAATGCTCACTAACAGGGACATAAACACATTTGTGCACAAAAAAAAGCTTTTTGTTCATATGGTACATTTCTGGCATCTTTTATTTCAGCTCATGAAACATGGGAACAAAACTTTACATGTTGCTTTTTATATATTTTGTTCAGTATATGTATGTTATCTTCTATTTTAGTAACCTTTTCAGGCACCCCTAGTTGAGCTAATACCTTCTTGGCTTGCTCATACTGTAGATAGACCCATTCATGTTAAAGCTGTACTTTGTTTAAAAATAAAATGCTTTGTCACCTTGACCTAATTTCTTTTAATATCTGCCATTCAGTTTAATTTGGTTGTGGGAAATGAGGGAAATAGATGTTGTTTTTGTTTACAGTATTTAAGTAGTCCTCATTTATATTTAAGGATGCATCACATACTTAACTCTACTTTCTTTAGCTGGTTTGTCAGAACTCACTAGTCAAGCACCTGGCTAACATTTCACACATACTCTTTTCACACTAGCTGAGCTGAGCCGACCTGTACTTTGCAGGCCTGGTTACAGTATGTATCTACAATACAGTTGCTAGAACCATACTGGAAAGTATAATATAGGGAAAATGGTAATAGGTCCCTCTCTTCACTCTTCTTTTCTGACATTTGCATTTTGTGCTTTCCTCCTGTCTGACGCTGTCCTATGGGGTGGCTTCCGCCAGGGACTCATCTTCTGCAGAGGTGATGATGAAACAGCATGGTGAGCTGAAAGCCAAGATGGATGGCCGTAGGAAGACAATACAGCAATGTGTGGAGCTGGGAAAGATCCTGCTGGCCGCAGGCAACCCAGCCTCCGAGGAGGTCAGCATCACATATAACCTCACCTACATAAGTATACAGCAAAACCACATTACACTGAATCTGTATGCAGCAAAACCACACATCACACTGTATGGATCCAAACCACACTTCACATCACACTTTATGTATCAAAACCTCATTACGCACTGTACCCAGCTAGCACAAAATGTTCTGAGAACCCAATGTTTCTTAGAGCTTGGTGACAGCGTGGTTGTCCTATGTTTTTTGTTGTTGCATACAACCATCCCACAACTTTCAGGGAATGGTGCAGGATAGTTGCTTGGCTTTGGAACATTCTCAGCACATTTAAGGAACTTGACAAAAAAATAATATTTTCTTGGTATTTCATTATTTTAACAGAATATTTCCTAAAAGTTCAAACATGGTTACATTTAATTTACAGTTTGGGAATGGAACGTTCTCCAACTGGTTTGACATTGGGAATGTTCTCAAATAGTTCAGAGAACAACTTTCTTTTGTGGGAATTTCAGTACTTCAGCATAACGTTTCCTACCGGTTTCCTCATGATTCTAATTAAAGTCATGTTCTCAAATTGTCCCAAGAACGTTAAGAAAACTTCACATAAAAACCACAAGAAAATGTTAGTAATGCTCAGATGAAGTTCTAAGAATGTTAGATAAAAACATATACATTCTGTTTTAAGCATCGATAAAACTCATGTCATGTTAAAGCTGTAATGTGTAACTTTTCGGATTTCTCCATAGTGCATCTTTATTAAGTGTGTTCAGGTGTGTTGGCTGCACCCTGTTTGAGTAGACGTAAAAAAAAAACTAACATTGCACAGCCTTCCAAGTGGCGCAGTAGCCTAAGGCACTACATCGCTGTGCATCCCAGGCTGTGTCACAACCGGCCATGACCGGGAGTCAAATAGGACGGCGCACACTTGGCCTAGCGTTGTCCGGGTTAGGGGAGTAATTGGATCGCAAATGTGTATCATGAAAGTTGTGAGAAAAAAAGGTGTCAAACACAACAACAAAAACATGTTATGCTAGCTCTATCCTGGTGGCGCAATGAACTAATTCCATGGATAGAGAACAGAAGATTATTGGTTTGAATCTCACTTGATGCCGTGGAACAATAAAAAATAAATGTGTTCGCATGGTTAAAGGATAAGTAAATTAATTTCCATGTGTCTTATCTGTGCTTGGAGTTCAAAAATGTTAACCCAAAATAAGCTATCAGTGTTATTAAAAGTCTTATTAAAACATTCAGTGAAAGTTTTAAGGAAGTTATTAAAAACACTCCGAATAACGTTCGAAAAAGCGTTAATATAACCTCCCAGGAAAACATTTTCAGAACCTCCCTGCAACCTAAACATAAATGTTTCCAGAACAGGCAAAACGTTCACTTCTGTTCTCAGAATGTTTAAAAAGCATTCTGTTTAACCGGTCTGGAAACGTATGGCTTCGTTCCCACAACTAATGTGAAACTAAAATCATACGTTCCCACAACTTCCAAGGAACCAAATGTGCAAGCTGGTTAGGCAGCAAAACCACACTTCACATCACACTTTATGCAGCAAAACCACAATTCACTCATGCTGTGTTAGTTAAAACCTGCTGCAAAACTGCAAAAAATGAATAACTAAAAAGAGCAATGAATATTGTGTAGGTTTGTCTTCAATGGAGGTGTATCACTTAAACCTCACATGATGATGAATATAATTCCCTGTCAAGACTGACTTCAAATGTTATGTAATATATTGTTGTTGCATTCCATTTGTTGTGATCTTGAACGCTCCCCAACCGTCTCTCTCTCCCTCTTGACACAGATAAAGGAGAAGTTGGATGCTCTCCTGGCTAAGCAGAAGGATCTCTCTGAGAGATGGGACAAACAGCAGGAGAAGCTACAGCGCAGTGAGTGACTCACTACACTGGCAGGCGCCGTGGAGGGAGCACAAACAGCTTTCAGGCAGCACTGCAGAATTCTTTATATGGAAGGATGGAAGGGCTTGTGCTTGAGAGTACTGGTTTTAGATTGTGCCTCAGAGCAGGCATCTTCACACAGCACAGTTTCTGTGAACAATATGGCTTGCACTATGAATATTTATGTTTGTGTGTGTGGGCTTCAACAATAGTTTAAACGTGACTAGACTACACACTAAAATAAATAGTTATATATAGTACCAAATTAGGGTTATTTGGCTTGTTACCATAATGGACCCTTTTTGGTGCTATATAGAACCATTTTTCGAAGTTTCTATAAAGAACTATGCTCATAAGGTCATTTCCTAAGGTTCTACAAATAACCAGTGCATTTACCTGGAGCTAACTCTGCAAATAGCAGTGCTATTCCATTGGTGTTTATTATTGAGTTAATTAACAAGTTGAATCACATTTGCTAGCTATAGAACAGCTGGGGGACCCTAAGGAAAGAATTAGGAACCACTGATTTAGTCACAAGACACCATACCTGGCCATAGTCATATTTAACAAGCATTGACGTAAGACATGACATAACACAACAGATTAGATAAACTGGAATGACGTTCTCACTCATGGTTGCACAGAAAGAGCTTAGCGCAAACAAAGCACCAAAATATTCAAATGAGCCACCGCCCCTACATTTTAATTATCCCTAAAAGATGAGTCATTATGGTTCAAAATAGAACCATCAAAATAGATCCGCCCCTTTTTTTATTTATTTTTTATTTAGCCTAAAATGACAAGCCCAAATCTAACTGCCTGTAAGCTCAGGCCCTGAAGCAAGGATATGCATTTTCTTGGTACCATTTGAAAAGAAACACTTTGAAGGTTGTGAAAATGTGACAGGAATGTAGGAGAATATAACACAATAGATATTGTAAAAGATAATACAAAGAAAAAACCAACAATATTTTTGTATTTTTTTGTACCATTATTTTTGAAATGCAAGCCAAAGGCCATAATGTATTATTCCAGCCCAGGTGCAATTTAGCAGTGTATGTGCAAAGTTTTAGACTGATTCAATGAACCATTGCATTTCTGTTCAAAATGTTGTATCAAGACTGCCCAAATGTGCCTAATTTGTTTATTAATAACTTTTCATGTTCAAAACTGTGCACTCTCCTCAAACAATAGAATGGTATTATTTCACTATAATAGCTACTGTAAATTGGACAGTGGAGTTATATCAGATATGTCTATGTCCTGGGAAATGTTCTTGTTACTTACAACCTCATGCTAATCGCATTAGCCTACATTAGCTGAACTGTCCCACAGGGGACCTGAAGAAACATATTTTATAAGTGTGTAGGTTACACTTTACAGAACAGTACAGCCATCAAATACATCTGATACAACATCAACACAAGACCTAGCCGATTCAGAGTTGAGATAACCACGCCAAACTCAGACTTTCATGTAAATCATTCATTTATGTCAATGGAAGACCCATTCATGCCCATGCAGCACAAATGTGTACAGTATATGAGGTTCGTGAATGTTCAAAGACTTTGTTATAATAAGGAATATGGGGTGAGGCATGCCAATCTCGTCTTCTTTCCTTCAGAGAAGGATCAGTTCCAGTATGCCCAGGAGACGGTGAAGGCGGAGGCCTGGCTGAAGGCCAAGGAGCCCCTGATTAGCTCCAGCTCCTCCTCTAGGGTGGCTGGGGGGGCTGGAGGAGACGCCCAGGTCCAGACTGATGAGGTGGAGCAACTCATCCTCCGCCACGAGGCCTTCCGCAATGCTGCAGCCACCTGGAAGGAGCGCTTCAGCTCACTGAGACAGCTCTCCAATGTAAGCCTTTCTTTAGATAGATACAGACAGTCTACTTAAGTATTTACTTATGTCTGTTGTCTAACATATCCATTAGGATTTTGTTAAACAAGGGTTTAATTAGATATTTGATTCAATAATTTATAAGACAAGTCTTTGCAGTATATGTGCAGTAAACTTGCTAGTTGTTTTACTATTACATTTGAGGTTGCAGTTCACTTATATCTCTCCTCTCAGGCAGAGAAGCTGAGAGAAGAACAGAGCAGCAATCCTTCCCCAATGCCACTCTCCAGTCGGAGGATGTTCCCATCATCCTGTCTCACTCCGACCATTCCTCTTGCTACCTCAACTCTGCTGAGACAGACGGTCCAGGTGCATATTGAGCCCAGGCCCAAGCAGACCAGTCTGGAGATGTCTGCGTCTGCCTCTGCCTCCTCTGCAGCCCAAAGGTTGGGTTCTACCATAGCCAGCTACGCTCCTGTCATAAATGGATCTGGTTACCATGGACTGGACAATCAGAGCAGCAGCGGGGGATTGGAGAGTTCCAACTACCCTGGACTGAACCATCCGGGCAGTGGAGGAGTGGACAGCAGCTCTAGTTACCTTGGAGGGAACCATCAGACTGGCTCCCCGCCAGTGGATAGTTCTGGCTACCTTGGACTGAACCATCAAAACAGTGGGGGTATGGTTAGTCCAGGCTACCTACCTCAAAACCAAAGTAGTGGGGGTATGTGTGGTCCAGGCTACCTACCTCAAAATCAAAGCAGTGGGAGTATGGGTAGTCCAGGCTACCTGCCAAAAAATCAAAGTAGTGGGGGTATGGGTAGTCCAGGCTACCTGCCACAAAATCAAAGTAGTGGGGGTATGGGTAGTCCAGGCTACCTGCCACAAAATCAAAGTAGTGGGGGTATGGGTAGTCCAGGCTACCTGCCAAAAAATCAAAGTATTGGGGGTATGTGTAGTCCAGGCTACCTGCCGCAAAATCAAAGTAGTGGGGGTATGGGTAGTCCAGGCTACCTGCCTCAAAATCAAAGTAGTGGGGGTATGGGTAGTCCAGGCTACCTGCCTCAAAATCAAAGTAGTGGGGGTATGGGTAGTCCAGGCTACCTGCCGCAAAATCAAAGTATTGGGGGTATGTGTAGTCCAGGCTACCTGCCGCAAAATCAAAGTAGTGGTGGTATGGGTAGCTCAGGCTACCTTGCACAAAATCAAAACAGTGTTGGGATTGGTAGCTCAGGCTACCCTGGGAAAAATCTAAGTAGTGGGGGTATGGGAAGTACTGGCTACCTTGCACAACACCAAGGTAGTGGGAGTATGGGTAGTTCAGGCTACCTTGCGCAAAGTGTTGGGGGTATGGGTAGTTCTAGCTATCTGCCTCAAAGTGGTGGGGTCATGGACCCCAAAATGGCATATGCGTGGCAGCATCTGAAAGCCGACTGCATGCAGCCCAGGATTAACCACATGCACAAAGCTGTCAACCCCCTCCTGGAGGCCAGCAGGGCGCAGAGGGAACAGTTTGGGGACATCCCCATGGTGGACATGATCGGGCCAGAGTCTGGCCTGGATCTCCTCCACGGCAGGCTCCAGAGGGACCCTCGCGGCAGCCGCTCCGACCCCCAGATGGACCACCTGCGGCGGGAGAGGGAGTACAAGCTGGGTCGGCAGACCTCCAGCGAACAGGAGATTCAGGCGCGGCTCAACGAGCTGCCAATGATTGTGCGCCAGGAGCGCTATAGGCGACGCCTGGAGAGGCAGTCGTCCAGCGAGCAGGAGGGTAGTGGGAAGGCGAGGACACCGAGGCAGGACGACTCCAGCGACATGGAGTCAGCCAAGGAAGGCTCCGACAAGCGCTCAATGTGAGTCCAGGACTGCCTGGTCATAACCTCAGCAGTTCTTCACAGTGCTGTTTGTTTGTGGAAATTTAACAAGGTCATTACAAAAACAGTTATTACAATTTGTCTGGTCAGCACTGTCCACCATGATCCAAAACCATTGATTTGGAAGGTAGAGTATTGATTATATTCCCCGTTTGGGTGACTCATGGCAGAAACTGTGTCATTGCAGAGAAAAGAGAGCCACCACCATGGCTGAGATTGTGGAGCAGGCCCAGGAGAGAGAGGCAGCACAAGTAAGTTATTTCACATGTACAGTATTTAACAGTATTTCGTATTTTGTTTTTGTATAATGAAGATCGTTTGTTAGGCCACACAGGCCTGATTTTTGGATTTCTGAATGACATACCTCTCTCCTGTCTGTTCCAGGCTCGAGGGGAGATGTACCGCCCCACCAGCAGCCTCTCAGCACCCGTGACCTACGAGCGCCCGCGAGCCCGAGACCGCCCCAAACCCCGCAGGAGACCCCGCCCCAAAGAGCCTGAGGAGAAGCGACGCTCTCGCTCGGCTCCGGCCCAGAGCCCGGCACAACTTCTGCCACCCTCACACACTGCCCATAATGAAGGCTTCCTGTACCGCAAACACGACTTTGAGGGGCACCAGAAGAGTCCCAGCAGGTGGGCGTCCACCTACTCACAGTTACACACACCACACACCACACAGACAAAAGTTAAAAGGTTAATGTAGCTAGATCACTACAGAATATGTGTATATACAGTACTCTATTGACACACTATGACACACATATTGACACACTATGAGTTCACTTTGGAAGAAAGTAGAAACGTGCATAAGCTGTTGCCCAACAAGCTGTTCTTGTTTTGCAGTAAGTCCTGGGTGAATTTGTATTGCGTGTTGACAAAGGGAGGGATCACTTTCTACAAGGACGCCAAGAGCACCACCACACCTTACAATGAAGAAACCCCACTCGACCTGAGCGTCTGTATATGTGATAGCACCATAGGATACAAGAAGAAGAAAAATGTCTTCGTTATCAAGTATGGCTTGATGAAGAGGATATTTTTTTACTCCACCTTATTCCTTATTTTAGCATATAATAATTTTCTTCACCTTAAAACATTTGAGTGACCAGAGGATACTCTTGGTACTTCCAGTAACAATGTCTCTCTCCTTTCTTCTCCAACAGGAAAAATGATGGCAATGACTATATTTTCCATGCAAAGGATGAGGTAAGAATGCCTGTGATGAAATTGAACGTTTCATTTAATGTCTTAACATCAATGTTTTGTTCCCATTAGAGAGCTAGATAGGCCACCCCTCAGAGCAGAGTTCCTCTCTAGGTTTCTTCCTACAGTAGGTTCTTTCCTTCTAGGGAGTTTTTCCTGACCACTGTGCTTTCGCCTGGCTTTGCTTATTCTTTGGGGTCTAGGCCAGGTAACCGTAAAGCACTTTGTGACAACTGCTGATGTAAAAAAGGGCTTTAAAAAACCCATTTGATTGGTTAACTCACTGGTCCTGCTTCTTGGTTTTGTGGAAACCCTGACAATATCATGTATCTGGGTGCACTTTTGCAGGAGGACCTGAAGGCTTGGGTCACTAACATCACCACCAGTATAACTGAACATGAGGAGATCGCCAAGTGGGACAAGCCCACCACCTCGTCCACAGATCCCGACCGCTCGGAGAGGAAGGAGAAGTCAGAGGGCGACGCAGACGCCAGGTCAGAGAGGTCTGAGATGGGAGGAGAGGTGGAGGAGGAGGAGAGGTCAGAGAAAGAGAGGTCTGAGAAGGGAGAGGGGTCCAAGAAGACGGGAGAAGGCTCAGAGAAAGCAGACACGTCGGAGAGGGGTGAGAGGGCAGAGGGGGGGGCAGGGGGCTCCAGCACGTCAGGGAAGAGCAAATGATCCCCGCTGAGTGGAGGAGTGGACTGGCATCCAACCATCTAAAGCCCCCCCCCCTAACTTTACCCTACGACACCAGACAGTGCTGAACAAGGGAGACTGAGGGAGATGTGTACATTTCTGTGCATATCTTCTCTCTTTTTCTCTCTCTATATCTCTCTGTCTCTCTCTGTGACATCCTGAGGCTTGGGTCCTAATGTTAACTGTGACTGTCTGATCTTTCAGCCCCTCCCCCTCCCCCAGGCAAAATACATCAATACTTGCATTGCATTGTGGCCCTTGCTGGTAGGTTGGAGGATAGGGGAGATTAACCAGCGCCACTGTGTGGTCACAGGCATTTGTCACAGTCACGACTCATTGATAATTTATTTCTTGGATTCACAGCATCTCTCAGTATATATATAATATACCTATGACTGACTATGTAATGCTCTGTCTAAAACAACCCAAGCAGTGGTGAATGAAATGTCTCACAATATTTTGAAAAAGCTTTTTTCTGAAGCAATATACTTTTTTATTTATTCTCTTTGTTTGAGAGAGAGTGAAAGGAGACAAGAAACGGTTGCTTATTAATTCTATGATTGTTCACATTCATCATCAGCTTATTTCTGTCAGGTCAGCAGCACCTTAAACACTTCCAACACGTCTGTGTATACTCAGCATATTGACATTTCAAACCCACCTCATCGCTATCTCTGAGTCATGTTGTCATGATGGAATGCTGGTATTACCTACTTGTGTTAATAATTGAATTGATCAACACATGATTCTCTTCTGAACATTTGGATGAATTATGTACAGGCTCATGCCATGCCAGGAATAAAGGTGAAATAGGGTTGCCAACTGATTAAAACTCCATCACATCTAAGAGTCTATTCAAGGAGGCAATGCCCAACTTAACCTCCTTGTGGTGCCAGACCTGTGTCATGGCATGACAGTATAGTGCACCTTCTATTTGAATGCCTTCATGTTCTTCGTGGTCTTGAGAGGTTCACCAGTTTTTAAATGAATTTGGCAGTGCAATAAATCCATCTGAAGGGAAGGTCTGTGTAAAATGCTAATATCATGGTAGATCTTAAACTATCCCCACATAAAGTATGGTGATAAGAAGATATTTTTTAATGACATAGCAGAGAAAAGCCCAAGCCAGAAATAATTCATGCTTCTTTTGACTGCTATTTGATCTGAGACAAATTAAGAAGCATTAGAACCCCATTGCTGTTTTTATCATATTATTAGAATATATTCGACAAGGACTGTAATGGTTTCACTTGTGAAAATACAGTAGTAACATCAACATTAGGTGAACCCCAAAATATACAGTTGAAGTCATAAGTTTACATACACTTAGTTTGGAGTCATTTAAACTTGTTTTTCAAACATTCCACAAATGTATTGTTAACAAACTATAGTTTTGGCAAGTTGGTTAGGACATCTACTTTGTGCATGATGTTTACAGACAGATTATTTTACTTATAATTCACTGTATCACAATTCCAGTCAGTCAGATGTTTACATACACTAAATTGACTGTGCCTTTAAACAGCTTGGAAAATAACAGAAAATGATATCATAGCTTTAGAAGTGTCTGATAGGCTAATTGACATAATTAGTCAATTGGAGGTGTACCTGTGGATGTACTTCAAGGCCTACCTTCAAACTCAGTGCCTCTTTGCTTGACGTCATGGGAAAATCAAAAGAAATCAGTCTAAAATAAATTGTAGACCTCCACAAGTCTGGTTTATCCTTGGGAGCAATTTCCAAATGCCTGAAGGTACCATGTTAATCTGTACAAACAATAGCATGCAAGTATAAACACCATGGGACTATGAAGCCGTCATACCGCTCAGGAGAAGAACGTACTTTGGTGTGAAAAGTGCAAATCAATCCCAGAACAACAGAAAATGACCTTTTGAAGATGCTGGAGGAAACAGGTACAAAAGTATCTATATCCACAGTAAAATGGGTCCTATATCGACATAACCTGAAAGGCTGCTCAGCACGGAAGAAGCCACTGCTCCAAAACTGACATAAAAAAGCCAGTCTACGGTTTGCAACTGCACATGCGGACGAAGATCGTACTTTTTGGAGAAATGTCCTATGGTCTGATGAAACAAAAATAGAACTGTTTGGCCATAATGACCATCGTTATGTTTGGAGGAAAAAGAGGGAGGCTTGCAAGCCGAAGAACACCATCCCAACCGTGAAGCACGGGGGTGGCAGAATCATGTTGTGGGGGTGCTTTGCTGCAGGAGGGACTGGTGCACTTCACAAAATAGATGGCGTCATGAGGAAGAAAAATTATGTGGATATATTAAGCAACATCTCAATATGGGATATTGTGTCTTCCAAATGGACAATGACTCCAAGCATACTTCCAAAGTTGTGGCAAAATGGCTTAAGGACAACAAAGTCAAGGTATTGGAGTGGCCATCATAAAGCCCTGACCTCAATCCCATGGAACATTTGTGGGCAGAACTGAAAAAGTGTGTGCGAGCAAGGAGGCCTACAAAACTGACTCAGTTATGCCAGCTCTGTCAGGAGGAATGGGCCAAAATTCACCCAACTCATAAAATTCACCCAACTCATTGTGGGAAGCTTGTGGAAGGCTACCCAAAATGTTTGACCCAAGTTAAACAATTTAAAGGCAATGCTACCAAATACTAATTGAGTGTATGTAAACTTCTGACCCACTGGGAATGTGATGAAAGAAATAAAAGCTGAAATAAATCATTCTCTCTACTATTATTCTCACATTTCACATTCTTAAAATAAAGTGGTGAACCTAACTGACCTAAGACTGAATTTTTACTAGGATTAAATATCAGGAATTGTAAAAAACGGAGTTTTAATGTATTTGGCTAAGGTATATGTAATCTTCCGACTTCAACTGTATCATAAACTACTTCTCCCTCCCTGTTTTCTGTCTTTCTGAGATTAAACCAATAGAAAATGATTGTCAGTCAGAGGAGATCATTAAATTGTAGATATCTTTAAGTACAGTCCACCAATAAATCCTATGCTCATTCTATGGAATGAAGTGGGTTAAGATGAAAACATTTACGTTAATCTACACAAATGAAATGGGGAAACAATACCAGTCAATTACGATATTACTGTTTATTTCATTTAAATGAAGAAAAAAAATGCAAATTAGGAGTCACTAACAAAGGATAGTGTATATACACCAATATCTAGTTACATTTTACATTTGACCTTTTACAAGGGAAAATAGTGCTGGACCTAGGTACATTTGTTGTGTATTTATAAATGTGTTTTTCATTTAATTGATCATACGGGTTTGCTACAGACAGTTTTTTCTATTCGTAGTTAGATCCTGTCAGGCAAGTGAATTATTATAAGAACAGTCCTGTAGCGAATGATAGGCCTTCGCTACATTTACTTGAACTGGTTAACAAACCTTGGATGATAACAAAGAACTTGCTAACCTGAATGCTAGTTTATTTAGCAACTCTGGAGCTGATCAGACTGGTATCCAGGCTACACACGTTTTAGCTGTGACTCTTGAGCTATGACTTCAAAGCTAAATACAACCATAGATCCACAAAATGTTTTGCTTGCTTCTGTCATATTGGATGATTAATTATAAACACATATTGATAAGAAAGTGAATGAACACAAATATGTTGGTTTAGTTAGTACTGTACACCTACAATATGAAACCTCAATAGCCAGCATAGTATGATTGAAATTTGGTCAACTCTGTTTCAAATTGGCTACTTTTTAATGATGTTTACAGATGTGTTTTTATCTGATTCATAAATGCCCCATACCATGGACCTTCCAAATCAAACATAATTGCTTAAAGTGGTCTGTGTGTGTTATTAGTCATAACCAAATCTGTAAAAAAATAAAAAATAAAAAAACCTTGTTAAGCCTTATCCCCAAAACCAGTATTTAGAAAATGTATTGATTTCACAATATACTCAATACAGACTGTTCCATTTGACCCATGATGCAAATTCTGGCACTCATTGGTATTAAAGTGTTATGACACAAGCAACAGTCTAACTGCAGCTTGTTGATTGGACACAGTTATCTTATTGGTAAGACTTGAATATATCATGATATATGTGTTATGTCATCTGTTACAATATCGACTAGAAACTGTTGAGAAACTGTCAATTACAGTAAAACAACAAACGGACTAGAGTAGGTGGTTATTGTAGGTACCACCATGCCATTCTGGATTACAGGCTTTAAAAACAAATGGTACCTAAACTGATAATTTATTAGTAGGCTTATTACCAATTGTTTTCATTGTAACTATTTCCTCTGGAATTGAGCCTTTCATTGCAGTACAAACCGTATTTATTAGTTAAAAACTAGTAGCTGTTTCTCTTATTTTCCACTGTGGAAGTGAGAGGCTCTCCTAATTCTATTCATTCTAATTCTATGGTTCCCACCATCTACATTCTTATCAGAGAAATCCCAACATCACTTGATGAAACAAACAGGTTAATAATATAATACTTACTAAACACACATAAATACTACAATATCTACTAAACACAGAAATACTATAATGCCTACTAAACACACAGAAACAAGGAAACGTAAAGCTCTTGATCTCATGGCTGGTGTTTTTGTGATTTTGTGTTTTTCTTGTCTCAGATACTGTGTTAGTGTACCTTAATGATACCTATACCTTGCTGCTATGACATTTTCTCTATGTAAACCTCTTTATTTGCTGATGCAAAATTTCCGTGAACATTGGTGTATGCTTGACACAAAGGTGTTAAGCCAAGAGATTTTGAAAAAGTAATCATCAACCATCCGCCACAGATCAGTAGATACATAATGCATTCTATATAGTAGTGGGAGAGATTAAGAAATTCCTGATGTTGCAGCCACTCACAGTGTTTAAAAATCAAAGTAAATTTGCTTGATTGAGTAGAGAAAGTTAACAGATTCCTGTGTTAGAGATTTCACTCTGAAGTAGAATAAAACATTTTTAAAATTTAATTTGGCAAATTAGTAAACCTTGCCAGAGTGTACTGTTCTTGAGACAGGCGTACGCAAAGGTAAATTCTCTTGATTTAGAGGGGGTAAACATACTGTCATTATAACACCAAATGACGTAATCACCAATTAGCATTGGCAAACATTTATTAGAATTCATACTTAAAGCTCCAATCTCCACTTCTTAATGCCTTTGTGCATTTAACAAATGGAGCAAAATGTCAAGTGTCATGACTGGTAATGTCAAGTGTCATGATGACACACTTTATGTAGGCATAATGACACAGTTATGTATACGCCTTCAACTAAAGTATTCCCTGTATTTAACCAAGTCATTTGTTACATTTTTTGTAAGAAGAAGAAAAACTGTTTGTGTCATAAAGCCACCTGGGGATAGTAACTGAACCACATAGCTCTGACAACCTAAGTGAAGAAATCAGTCATAGATGTCAAATGAAGGGCTGGTCTTTTAAAAAACAACTGTGTTTTCTGTTTTGAGGTAATAACGCTTCAGATCAGTAAGCTTGAAATCTTTGCTTATGTACAGTATGTTGGTACACAATAAAACATTTGTATGCTGTATTCTGTAGCCCTCTTATAGCAGATCAGTGAAAGGCTGAAACACATCAGAGCTACTTGCAGTTTTCAAGAGAGACGCAAGGTCGAAACACTAATAATTGATGATGTGCACAGTGTAAAACGCTAGTGGCGACGCAGGGTCTATAAGAAATATACATGTATACAGTATTGCACAAAGTCTGCACAACTCAATGTATGTCTTTTAAGAATGTACATTTTAATTCTGATTTGTTTATTAATAGACTGGAGCAACATCTGCCAATATCTGTCTGTTGAAATATGGTATTGTCTCATAAACTCTGTTCATCCCTTAATCTGGGCACTGTCGTTTTTAATACTGTATATAGCTTGACTGGCACCCATTTACATGAAAATCACATTATTTATTTAGAAATGCACAAGAACCTCAAATCTAATTATTGGCTCTGATCATTGGCCAATTTCCAATAATATAAGCAGATAAATTCTGTATGGCTTCTATATGATATGATACTGTGTAAAATGATTTACTGATGCGTGTTCTCTACAATAATACTTTAGGTGTATGTTGGTCTTTGTCCTGCACCAACCTGCAGATCTCTATCACTACATCTCTGTTTTAGACATGGACACTGGTAGACATGGAACTGTCCTTTCAAGAAGTCGGTTGAGTCCAAATGTAAGCCCATGCACCACCAGTTTGTTATCGCCACGTGCCAGGCTTCAGACACACAGGTAGTGAAGGAACACTACCGATCAGTGAACTCAAGTGAAAAGGATATCTTTATCTATTTAAAGTCTTCCGCAAGCCATGAAACAACAAATGGTTAAGACGTTCTACTTGATAATGAGGCGTGACAGTGAATTCGATATATACTGTAAATATGGTTCATGATAAAAGCACAACAGGAAAGTATCATGAAAGAAAAGTGAATCTGCTGTTATTTGTCAGTAAGAGATAATAGTAATAGCTCATTCAACATTAAATGGCATTTGTAAGAAATGCATACATGATAGTTAGAGGGAAATATCATTATTAGCAAAGAATACTGTTAATAAATGTGTCAGACCATAATATGCTGTGTTAGCATTCAGTATACTCGTAGGAAAAGGGTTCCAAAAGGGTTCTTCGGCTGTCCCCAAAGGAGAACCCTTTTTGGTTCCAGGTAGAACTTGTTGGGGTTCCATCTGGTTGGGGGTTGTTGGGGTTCCCTTGGAAAGGGTTCTACACGGAACTCAAAATGGTTATACTTGAAACTAAAAAGGGTTTTTCAAAGGGATATTTCTGTGTTTTATTTTTAATAAATTAGCAAATATTTCTATTGTGTGTAGATTGATGAGGGAAAAAACGATTTAATCAATTTTAGAATAAGGCTTTAACCTAACAAAACATGGGAAACGTCAAGGGATCTGAATACTTTCCGAAGGCACTGTATATCGTAAATTGATAACGATTTTTTATATTTTTTATGAATGACTTCTTGTGGGTTTGGTGTAAGAGTTAGGCTTACAGGCAATCTACTTCCTCACAGATCCAGGAGATTACTCAGATGCATCATTCCATCTCTTTTAACGGACCACCAGAGATACAGTTTCCATCTCAGTAGTCCTCATTACTAGTCTCACCAGAACCTATAAACACACACTACACTCAGAATGTCAATGTCCATTCATGGATTTTTGTACGTATTCTTCAGTAGGCAAATGTGACACTAAAATAATTGTGTTACCATATGGTCAATGGTGTGCCATCCACCCATTTCGTGGCCAATTCCTTATCTTTGTCAGTCTGACCAATCCAGTATCTCTTCTTTTGGAATCCATTGATAAATTCCTAGCATATTGGCAGAAAAATATATTAGCATAAAAAAAATATCGGCATACTGCCATCAACAGTACTAGACTAATTCCAGTTCCTCCCCCACCCCACCCCTTTATTTCTCTTCTTTCACTCTCACATTCTCTTCTTTGCTGTTTATGATAACTGGGTTTGCTCCTCTCCCCTTACAGTTTTTTCTACTGTCCTCCCAGGATTTAGTCTCAGTAGAGATGTAATACCAACTGGAGTCGAAATACCTCCTTCCCTGATGAAGAGCAGCATAGCAGAGCACTGGAAATGAGCACTCATGACACACAAACCTATTAGTGAATTATCCATTATATCAAAAAGATTTTTAAGGATTCTAAGCTGGTGAATCAATGACTGTTGTTTACTCTTGTGCTCTCCCTTTTTAGATACAGTACAACTCACCTAGCACACAGAGCTGAACCCGGCCTCTCTCTTTAGTCAAGGCATCATAACTGGTCTTCAACCGGTCTATCTCTTTAGTTAACTGGTCTCTCTCTTTAGTTAACTGGTCTCTCTCTTAGTTAACCGGTCTCTCTCTTTAGTTAACCAGCTTTGAGTCGTCTTGGGTATGTCTGTATAAGCTTTGCACATATCGATTTGGGGATTTTCTCAAGCTCTGTTAAGTTAGATGGGGAGCGGCGGTGAACAGCAATCTTCAAGGTTTTCCACAAATGTTCAATGGGATTCAAGACTGGGCTTTGGCTGGGCCACTCAAGGACTTTCACATTCTTGTTCTGAAACTATTCCAGCGTTGCTTTGGCTGAATGCTTGGGGTTGGAACATGAATGCATTGTCCGGTTGGAACATACATCTTCGCCCCAGTCTAAGGTCGTTCGCACTCTGAAGCAAGTTCTCATCAAGGATTTGCCTGTATTTGGCTCCATTCATTGTTCTCTCTATCCTTACCAGTCTCACAGTCCCTGCCACTGAAAATCATCTCCATAGCATGATGCTTCCACCACCATGCTTCACGGTAGGGATGGTGTTAGATGGATGATGAGCTGAATATTCATTCAGGCCAAAGCGCTTTGCATTCAGACCTTTTTTTGTCTCAACAGACCACAGAATCTTTTGCCTTATGCTCTGAGTCTTTCACGTGACTTTTCGCAAACTCCAGGCTTGCTGTCATTTGCCTTTTTCTCAGGAGTGGCTTCCATCTGGCCACTCTCATAAAACCCAGACTGGTGAAGTGCTGTAGAGACTGTTGTACTTCTGGCAGGTTCTCCAATCTCAGCCAAGGAACTCTGTAGTTCTTTCAGAGGTGTCATTCGTTTCTTGGTCACCACCCGGAGCAAGGTCCTTCTTACCCGCTTGCTCAGTTTGGTCAGATGGCCAGCTCTAGGCAGAGTCTGGGTAGTTATATTTTTTCAATTTCCCAATTATGGAGACCACAGTGCTCTTGGAACCTTTCAACTCTCTCAAAATTGTTTTATACCCTTCCCCAGATATATGCCTAATCACAATTATATCATGGTGATCTACGGACAGTTCCTTGGACATCATGGTATAGTTTCTTCTCTGACATGCACTGTGAACTGTGGGACATTATATAGACAGGTGAGTTTCTTTCTAAATCATGTCCAAATAATGGAATTGGCCACTGGTGATGATCAAAGGAAATTGGATGCATCAGAGCTCAATTTGGAGTGTCATAGCAAAGTGCTGTGAATACTTATGTAAATGTGATATTTCTGTATTTAATTTTCAATAAATCTGCAAAAAATCATTATGTGGTATTGTGTGTATATGGGTGAGAAAAAAACATGTATTTAATCCATTTAGAATTTAGGCTGTAATAAAACAATGTGGAATAAGTCAAGGGGTATGAATACTTTCTGAAGGCACTATATGCAGAGTTGGCTGTCAGAAGAGAGAAGCTGTGGTTTAGACGTCAGAAAGAGGCTATGATTCATGATTGATTGGGAAAAAAATGTGCACTGAGTACAACTCAGAGGATAACCCGTTTCCAACATGGTCCCTGATGGAATACACACAATACAGACAAGACACACAAAAACAACAGTAATCGCTAAAGTAAAAACTGTATCACACAGCATAGAATATATAAATAAAAAATAACAAATACAATCAACCTCTCCTAATATCATAATTTGTCCTCCTGGACTCTAAATACTTTATACATCAATAAATCTATATAATTATGAATAGTACTTAGATTGCAGCTAAGATGGCTTCTGGGCCAGACCTCTGCCTTCACATTTCTGATGTAAAAGGGGCATAAATGCCTGTCAGTGACGCTAAGAGACACTGAACCTTCTCCTAAGATGACCTCTGACCTGTCCTTTGAAAACACCCTTGGACTGGTACATTTTAATAGGCAGTGGAAGACTATTCCACAAAATAATGCCAGTGTAGAAGAACAAGCTTTTTGTCACATGCACAAGTACAGTGAAGTGCTTAATGCTTAACTTGCAAGCCCTTCCCAACAGTGCTGTATTCAAAATCCAAATAGTATAACAAAAAAATCACGAGTCACGTTATGGCCATGTTGAGTATGAACCATAGCTATTTTTGAGCCTAAGTAGTTAGGGGCAGTACCACTAATGATGTTGTACATGTGGTTAAGCTTCAGCGGTTTCATTGTGAGCTGTAGACAATAGACCCACTGCTTGGAATGAATTTTCTCCGATATGTGTTCTGATTGGGTACAAATGTAGGATCTTAATTTGATAACTCTTTTCTTGTGCAGGAAATGCAAACCTGTATTGTATTAGAGTTTTAAAAAGTCTTTCAAAATTATAATTTCCACTTTGACATTTCAGACTTGATTTGCCCAAACAAAAAATGTATCAACCCCTACAAAAATGTATATTAATTATAATCCATGTAATAATTCACATTTCCTTTTGCTGCAGGATTATTTTTCTGCTCTATCAAACTGGCTCAAATTATAATCCTACATACATTAAGCAGATACCTAATGAGGTTGTTTTGCACAAGCTGCATCTTGTTCTTCAGTTTTGTAAGCAGACCACTGTACCACGCAGAGCAGGTGTAATCAAAATTACACTGTATAAATGTTGTCGCAAGCAGTTTTTAAAATGTTGATGTCAAACTGCCTTGTCCTGCAGTACATTAATTTTAGTTTGGATATAATGGCGCCGGAGGGGATGGTTGCCGTTTTACGGGCTCCTAACCAACTATTCTATTATGTAATTTTTTTCACATTGTTGGTACTTATTTTGTACATAATGTTGCTGCTACCCACTCTTATGACCTAAAAGAGCTTCTGGACATCAGAACAGCGATTACTCACCGCAAACTGGCCGTAGATTTTTTCTTTAATGAGTCCGATGTGAAGGATATGGTGCTTCCCCGAGACCAGGCCCAAATCCCGTCATTCTCGTGAAGAAAAGAAGGAAATACAGGGGGCAGAGGTTGGGATGCATTGTGAGAATTCGTCGGTGAGTGGGTAAACTGCCTCTACCATCCATACTATTGGCCAACGTGCAATCACTCGAAAATAAACTGTATGATCTACGATCAAGACTATCCTACCAGCGGGACATTAAAAACTGTAATGTCTTATGTTTCACCGAGTCATGGCTTAACAAGGATACGGATAATATACTTGCTGGCTGGGTTTTCCGTGCATTGGCAGGACAGAGCAGCAATGAGACGAGGGATGGGGGTGTGTGTCTATTTGTCTATAACAGCTGATGCGCAATGTCTAAAACGAAAGAAGTCTTGAGGGTATTGCTCGTCTGAGGTAGATTACCTCACGATAAGCTGTAGACCACACTATCCACCAAGAGAGTTCCCAGCTATATTATTCGTAGCCGTCTATTTACCACCACAAACCAATGCTGGTACTAAGACTGCACTCAACGAGCTATATAAGGCCAAAAGCAAACAAGAAAATGCCCCTCCAGAAGAGGTGCTCCTAGTGGCAGGGGGCTTTAATGCAGACAATATAAAGTAGGCAATCTACATGTCACATGTGCAACCAGAGGGGATAAAACTCTAGACCACTTTTACTCCACACACAGAGACGCATACAAGGCTCTCCCTCGCCCTCCATTTGGCAAATCTGACCATAATTCTTTCCTCATGATTCCTGCTTACAAGCTAAAACTAAAGCAGGAAGTACCAGTGACTATATACTTCAATATGGAAGTGGTCAGATGATGTGGATGCTATGCTACAGAACTGTTTTGCTAGCACAGACTGGAATATGTTCCAGGATTCATCCAATGGGATTGAGGAGGCATTACAGGCAACATCCGCTCCAAGTTAAAGGCTACAGCTCAAGGAGCAGGACACTAATCCGGATGCTTAAAAGAAATCCCACGATGCCCTTCAAACAAATATACGGTTCTAATAAAAACGAAACGATTTAAGCAATAATACGAGGCCATGTGTTATGACATTTTTATGATAAAATGTGTATGATAAATGATAAAAATGTCATAACACATGGTCTCAAGTGTATTATTGATTTTATACAAAGGATTACCTGCATTAAAAGGTTCTTTCCCAAACTGGTTGTCAAGCGCTGGTTGATAGTTCCTGACCTTTACAGGTTACTATGGTAAACAAAAATGGTTTCTATGGAGGCTCTGTCACGTTCTGACCTTTATTTTCCTTTGTTTTGTCTTTATTTAGTATGGGCAGGGCGTGAGTTGGGGTGGGCAGTCTATGTTTTGTGTTTCTATGTTTAGGTTTCTCTTTCGGCCTAGTATGGTTCTCAATCAGAGGCAGGTGTCGTTAGTTGTCTCTGATTGAGAATCATACTTAGGTAGCCTGGGTTTCACTGTTGGTTTGTGGGTGTTTGTTTCTTGTGTTAGTGTTTGTGCCACACGGGACTGTTTTGGTTTGGTTTATTTCACGTTATCGTTTATTGTTTTGTATTTCATAGTGTTCAGGCTTTTCTTATTAAAATCGTCATGGACACTTACCACGCTGCGTATTGGTCCGATCCTTGCTACACCTCTTCAGACGAAGAGCCCCCCCCCCCCCCCCCCTTGCTCGCGAGCCAACTACACAGCTAACACAATCACTTCAGACTGAAGCTGCAAAGCCAGCAAACTAGCTACATTTAGTTTAATTTGACCTGTTGACATCGATTGACATTTCTTTGTACATATCCACAAAAAAATATGCTGATTCATGATTTCGACTGGCTGAGAAAAACTGCTTGTCATGTTCATTATTATAGGACACAGTGGAGATTGAATTTCAATATTGTTGCAAATGTTGGAGATGTCAAGATCCTGTCAAGATCCTTTTTACAGAGGACATCAAGTTTTTTAAGTTGCATGGCTGGACAGATGAGACAGTGGATCTGTAAAAATAATAATAGTAGTAGTAGTAGTAGTAGTAGTGCATTGCTAGGTAAGGATGTAAACGATTTTTATGAATGTGGCCATGTGTGGCCATGTGTATGTTGCCTAGTATACAGTATCATGGACAGGATAGACTCTAACAATGGGAATTCCAAACCACCCATAAATAATTTTGGTTCCAACCCCTGGTTATAACCCATTGGTATATTGGTTAGGGGGCAGCCTCAGCCCCCTAAAACTGTGATGTGTGTGTGAACGGAGAACGGAGAACTGGGAACTACCTTACAGACACTTAACCTTGACCACTGGTTCTAACACTCCAAATGGTCTCCTTAATGACAACCCAGCATAATTACTGAGTAGTCCTCACAAGGAATGCACCATGAACATGATACCTCTGCCTTTGGAGTATGTCTTCAGCTAAAATCTTCTATTCATATGGGGACGATTCCGACCCGATTGAAGTAAATTGAACGTAATTCTCTTTTTATTCACTTTTCTCTCTATGTATATTCTGAACTTGAATTTAAGCATGAGAATAGAGGTGGAGATCAAATGTGGCGGAGGTGTGTCTACAGATACACCATATTCTGACCTTGACTTAATTCCCTAATAATTCCACCACCTTTGCACCATGAATAACGTCTAGCGAACCTATCGGTTCCAAGTGGAAAAAGCATAGACTATTTTTTGTTGTTGATAGAAATAACACCATTCTCCATGCACTGTAATTTACAACTTGATAAGAGATATTGATAAGAGCTATGTAAATGAGTAATCCGTTTGGATAAAGGAATTGTAAATGTAAAGGACACTTGTTTTAGATCTATTTGACCTAATAATCGCTGGAGACAAATGTGAAACTATGGCAGTAAACTAAAGCATATTAATACATCAAGTTTATGAAATGCTGTGCCATTATGCAGAATTTAAATTGTGCAGCCTTTTAACTTGCAGGGATGGGCACTCTCGAATGTCTTAATTATAGGCTACCCAATGTACTGTTAGTTCCCTTCAGTTGGTATAGCCTACATTATCCTTCCGTTTAATGACATTGTTTCGTTTGACCTTCATTTGTTTTTTTGTTTTTGTTGCTGAGGATCATTAGGAACAGTTAATATATATTTTAAAAAGACATGTAGGCTAATTAAATTGTTGAGGAGCAGAGCGTACATCAAGCTGTAACAGTTTGAACCCGACACGGGGCGCAATACTTGGCCGTGTCATTACACAGTTCCATGGTTAGTGCAGGCAATAGACGAGGATTGTACACAATTGTCCACAATTTTTCCTGTAATAATGATATATACACTAATCTTACAACATTACCATGGGTTGAAGAACTGAATGTGTCAATTTTAAGAATGAATCAAATCACATTTTTCTTTCTTTCATGGGTAAAGGCTCTCCAAACCAGTTTTTATGATTCATTAAAAAAATCCTAAACCTAAATAATGTACACGATTAGAATATTTTTAAGTATCAGGATTTTGTCTATTTAAGTCTACCAATTTGTGCTGAAATGGAGATGAGTATGCATATATTTAGATGGATTTTTATTATTTTTAATAAAAAAATTTGGGGGGTGGATCAGTTTTAATATTTCAGATAGACTGTGGCTTCCATCAAAGTAATTGTCTGCATCATTTCCAATCCCCCATATATTTTGGGGGGTAAATATACAGAACCAGTCAAACATTTGGACACACCTACTCATTCAAGGGTTTCTCTCCATTTTTTACTATTTTCTACATTGTAGAATAATAGTGAAGGCATCAAAACTATGAACACATACAGAATCATGAAGTAACAAAAAAAGTGTTAAACAAATCAAAATATATTTTATATTTGAGATTCTTCAAAGTAGCCACTCTTTGCTTTGATGACAGCTTGCACAATTTTGGCATTCTCTCAACCAGCTTCACCTGGAATGCTTCTCGAACAGTCTTGAAGGTGTTCCCACATATGCTGAGCACTTGTTGTCTGCTTTTCCTTCACTCTGCGGTCAAACTCATCCCAAACCCTCTCAATTGGGTTGAGGTCGGGTGATTGTGGAGGTCAAATAGCCCTTACACAGCCTGGAAGTGTGTTGGGTCATTGTCCTGTTGAAAAACAAATGATAGTCCCACTAAGCGCAAACCAGATGAGATGGCGTATCACTGCAGAATGCTGTGGTAGCCATGCTGGCTAAGTGTGCCTTGAATTGTAAGTAAATCACAGACAGTGTCACCAGCAAAGCACCTCCACACCATCACACCGCCTCCTCCTCCTCTTCCTCCATCCTTCATGGTGGGAACCACAAATGCGGAGATCATCCGTTCACCAACTCTGCGTCTCACAAAAACTCATCATCAGACCAAAGGACAGATTTCCACCAGTCTAATGTCCAATGCTCGTGTTTCTTGGCCCAAGCAAGTCTCTTCTTCTTATTGGTATCCTTTAGTAGTGGTTTCCTTGCAGCAATTCCTGTGGCGGTCCTCATGAGAGCCAGTTTCGTCATAGCTCTTGATGGTTTTTGAGAGTGCACTTGAGGAAACTTTCAAAGTTCTTGACATTTTCCTGATTGACTGACCTTCATGTCTTAAAGTAATCATGGCTACTCAATGCCTGTCTGCCTGCTTTATATAGCAAGCCATGACCACGTGATTCACTGTCCATAGGAGTGAACCATTTTTGTGAACGAGGTGGTGTAACTAATAAACTGACCACTGTTTCAGGTGATAATAAAACATGTTTCGTTAAGTAACTTTTTACTCAACTTGTTTCTAAATGTATAGCAAGTCAAACTAGCTGGCAGAGCAGCTAGCTATCTAGCTAAAAGCTAGGCTAGGTTGAAGGTGCCACTGTAGCTACCCCCATGCTTGAAAATATGAAGATTGGTACTCAGTGATGTGTTGGATTTGCTGCAAAGACAACACTTTGTATTTAGGACAAAAGTGCATTTCTTTGCCATTTTTTTTTACAGTATTACTTTAGTGCCTTGATGCAAACAGGATACATGTTTTAGAATATTTTTTATTCTGTAGAGGCTTCCTTCATTTTCTTCTTTTAGTATTGTTGAGTAACTGCAATATTGTTGATCCATGCTCAGTTTTCTCATATCATAACCTATTAAGCTCTTTAACTGTTTTAAATAACCATTGACCTCATGGTGAAATCCCTGAGAAGTTTCCGTCCTCTCTGGCAACTGGGTTAGGAAGGACGCCTGTAACTTTGTAGTGACTGGGTGAACTGATACACCATCCAACGCCTAATTAATAACTTCACCATACTCAAAGGGATATTCAGCGTCTGTTTTTTTTTTCTTTACACATCTACCAATCGGTGCACTTATTTGCGAGGCATTGAAAAACCTCCTTAGTCTTTGTGGTTGAATCTTGAAATTCACTACTCAATCAATTGAGGGACCTTACAGATAATTGTATGTGTGGGGTACAGAGATGGGGTCATTCGAAAATCATGTTACTCACTATTATTGACACGGGTATGAATCCATGCGATTTGATAAGCACATTACCACTGAACGTATTTAGGCCAAAACAAAGGGGTTGAAGACCTTTTGACTCAAGACATTACTGCTTTCTTTTCTGTATTATTATTTGCTAAATAAAATTCTCACTCTTATGACATTATTACGACATTTAATCAATTTTACATTCCTGCTGTAACAACAAAATGTGGAAAAAGTAAAGGGGTGTGAATACTTTCTGAAGGCCCTGTTTTGGTCACTTCTTGTTCTTCGACGGACTCTGGCTGGCCTGAAGACTATGCAGAGTTTGGAAAAGTATGCAGCGTCCGTCTCACAACGGAGTCTTCAACTGCAAGGGGGCATTGCGATTCCACTCCGTTGTGGATGTCCCCACTTAAAGAAATGACTTCCTGCGCAACGTAACGGTGTGCCTATGGTTAATATGAACGAGGCATAAGTCTGAATCAGCCTCAAGCTGCACAGACAAATAGAACATTGAAGCTGCCTATGTGTCGTAAAGCTGATCCCCTGGCTGTGACCCCACTCTCCTAACACACCTAAGACATGTATAGGTTACCTACTTGTACATATAGTGAAACAGGACTATATACCGTAAGCATCCCCCTAATTATTATTAGTATTCTAATCAAATCAAATTTGATTGGTCACATAAACACATTTTTAGCAGATGTTTTTGCCGGTGTAGCGAAATATCAATTTCTAATGGGGATCTTAATAAAACAACAACAATACTAAGCTTATGAGATAACACTTTCACTGAGCACTGTTTTCTGCCATTATATAACGTATCATAAACATGATACTGTACATGGTTTAAGGGAACAACTCAAAGTGCTAATTTTCCTGTAGTGATGTACTGTGGGTTCACAGCATATACTTTGTTTCGTTTAAGTATTCAATCAGCAATTCACAACACATGCTTCTGTTTGGAGGATACTAGAGAATACCTTATCATTCTTATAATGATGGCATGATTTCTCATTGTTTGTTTTTGTTTGAAATCGGCATTTAGGCGGTCAAACACAGGGAGGTGGAGCTGCTTACATTGCTACACTATATGCAGGTTGGGGTAACTGTTGGACATGACATTCACAGATTTGCATTTCTCTAGTCTAATCCTAGGCGTAAATCAGATCACTAGAAGGGGTTTTAGCAATCCTCTCCAATGCCTATAAGACTAAGAGAGACAGGGCAGTGTGCTTCATCCCCAACATCTACTGTATAGGCAGAAGGCCTATTCTTCAACTGGAAGAATTCTTCAATTCTTCAACCCCTGAGTGAAATCTAAGCATGCCCTTGCCACTTCTTATTTTAAATGTATGTCGTTCTGTCCTTGAGCTGTTCTGGTCTATTAATGTTCTGTATTATATCATGTTTTATGTTTTGTGTGGAGCCCAGGAAGAGTAGCTGATGCAATAGCAACAGCTAATGGGGATCCTAATAAAAACAAAACAAAACTAAGCTTATGAGATAACACTTTTATCACTGAGCACTGTTTTCTGCCATGCCAGAAAAATCTGGTTACCATGGAGTAAAAAAAACATCAAAACAGCAGTGATGTTGAAGTGCAGTACTCTTCAAAACAACTAAATGATTAATAGTCAACATTTTGACAGACATCCTGAGTATGACACTTTCAGTGTTGAGTTGTGTGTGCTGGAGAAGCCACCGGCGTTATTTCCACCCAACATTTCAGATTTTATGGCCGGTGCGCTAGCTGAAAGAGATTACAGCAGGCAAACATGCGTAATTGCCAGTAATTTCAGACAGAATGATTCACAATGTTGCACATCAGTAACCTTCCACGTTTTCATGTGTTGTTTAAAACATGTTTAGAGGGACCTTTGATGTATTCACACTGTATGTATGGTATGGGGCCCTGAGGTCTGTCTTGGGGGGCAAGTACCCCTCAGGTTTGGTTTGAGTTCTCTCAACTCGCACATTGATGCTCTGATACAGCCCACACAAACACACCTTACCACTAAACTTGACAAAATTACAGGATTTTGGACTGATCATTCTGAGTGTGTATGTGTGTCTCATATACTATGTGGCTCACTCCCTCTGTTCACCAGGGAGGAAAAAGTGACACAGAAGACTAGAGGCCTGCCTGACTCAGAAAGGGAGGGGGATTCCTCAATAAATCTCTAATCTGGTCCAAGAGATGACACCATTGCCTGTGACAAACAGCATTAGTCAGTGACAGGTGACATCAAGCGATAGAGAGATCTGAAGGGAGATGTGGCCTGATAGGTTGATACATAGGAAGGAAATAGTTAATTGCCTTACTAACGTCACTCCACTGAACAGAGCACTACAGATCAATGTTGAGTTGCTGAATTCTTTGGTGCTAGAGGTCTCAGTCAACTCTCAAGTAAATCGATGTTACATTCAATAATCAATACTAATTTATGCATGGATACACATCTCTTAATTCAGAGACACTCATCTAAAAGTAACTAAACGTCAATGCATGTATTATGCATATCACAGATATGGCTATACGTGCCAATGCCTTGAGCAGTGCTACAGTATAATAAGCAGAATAGCAAGCATTTGGGTTACTAAATAACTATCATAGAAATGACAAAAATATTTTTGAGTTTATAGGTGAAAACAGCCATCTATCTTAAGACATTAACAATTCCTCAGGAACTGTGGTGTGAGAAAATGGAAGTGCCTAGAATAACGGGGAGCCCTCCTTTTTGACTGCAGGCTTTTTACTGAGGTGAGAAAATTCCAGAGTGGACACCAAAAACATGCATTAACATACCACTGCAAAGCCAAGGTTAGCGAACCCGGACCGTACTCACTTATTACCCGTATAACTACCCCTTTGGGAATATATATCTATAACGTTTGGCACACAGACCTCTAATAACGAGCAGGTAACAACTAGTAATTATGTGAGCTTCTAGCAGGAGATTTACAAATCTCAGGTTCAGTGGCGTTGGGCAGGTTCCTCTTGCTTGAAAATGGTTATTCCGTCAAGGGTATGGTGAGGTAAGCAATAAAGGTCTGTGATTTATTCCCGGCGGCCGATAATTACTGGTGTCTTGTCACCTGTCAAAGTGAATGGACTGGGAGAGTCCGAGGCTCTAGTCTCTCCATGCTCTCTCTACAACCGCAGCAGTAAATCTGATGTGCTCGTAAAGACATAAATCACATACAACTCTTGTGAGGAAGAGAGAGGCCTAGCTAGCTGCTCACTACTTGAAACTGCATGACTCCATGTTGCAAGTAGGGAGTTGGACATGTCAAACACTTTTGCATATTGTACAGTATTGTGGTATATCAACAGGGTAGCATGGTGTTGCTGTATGGACAATATGGTTGCCTTGAATAGACAACTGGATCAGCTGTGGACTATAGAATCAGCCGAGCAATGGAAGTGCAGGACAAATAGGCTGGGAATTCTTGATAGCTCAAATCAAAGTAATTTGATAAAAATTCTGCTTGCCACAGTCTGTATTCAGCTTTCTATATCTTAGTACATAGAGAAAACATGATTGAAGCTCTACATTGAATGAAATCAATGAAATTCAGATAAATTCAGACAATAAGTCTAGTGTATTGATGTCATAACAAAACTGTTCCGCAAAAAATGAATTTTGCCACGGCAGGAAGGAAACAATGTTTCTCAACGACCTCCAGTTCACCATGAGGGCCTACCCTTTAGTTACCTGACCCAACACACACACTTGGCCAGGAGCCTTGGATAAAGGTCAGGCCAATCACCTTTCACTGTCCACCAAAGCAACCGACGCAAAGGTCAATCCTGTGTATGCAGGGATTTCCCCAACACCAAAACATTTACTCTACACATTTCAAAATACTGTTTTCTGTGATGATGTGAAACTTTTAGAATGTGCTCTTTCAATCTGTTCAGTTGACATTCAATCTGTTCTGTTCATCTGACATCCAATCTGTTCTGTTCAGTTGACATTCAACCTGTTCGTTCAGTTGACATCCAATCTGTTCTGTACAGTTGACATCCAATCTGTTCTGTTCAGTTGACATCCAATCTGTTCTGTACAGTTGACATCCAATCTGTTCTGTTCAGTTGACATCCAACCTGTTCGTTCAGTTGACATCCAATCTGTTCTCTTCAGTTGTCATCCAATCTGTTCTCTTCAGTTGACATCCAATCTGTTCTGTTCAGTTGATATCTGATTTAGATAATCCACCTCATTTGGAACACAATCATCTGTACCTTATTCAGAGCATGGTAATCTGTATAACCCAATTCCACTAAGACACGAAACACAATCTGAAACTTCCATTCAACCAGTTTGGACAAGACCTATCTTGATATCTCAAAAACCCCAAAAATGTAAAGCATTACCATGGAAAGGTTGAGTTGATGGCTCTAGCCCAGTCAGCCGAGCTAGCAGTGATTGCAGGTTCTAATTGTAAAATATTTGCCTTCATTTTTCCTTGGCTTTGAAGTCCAGGCCCGTGCTCTGCTTCTGTCCTCAGGTGCTGCCCAGGCCTGATTTATGAGGATAGGGTTCCACAGGAGTCCCCCTAAATTATATGGCCCTTAAACCTAAAGATAGAGAGAAGGAGAAAGAGAGAGAGAGAGAGAAATGGGGGAGGGAATCGAAGGGAATCGCCACTCTGTATACAGCTAATTACATGGACAAATCCCTCCTTCCCTCTCCCACATTGGTGAGACGAGGGGAAACAAACACAACACAGATTAGGCTGCTATTTGATAAACACACAATTTGTCATGGACGTCCTGTGACTAATTTTCATGTAACTCCCCCATTAAGATAAACATCAGAAAACCCCTCACTCTACCCCGTACCATTCTATACAACATGTGACTAGTAGGCCACAAAATAATAGGTATTTGAGTGGAAATAAATGTATTTGTGGATTTACATCGAAGCAAGAGTCATACATTGGAGCACCCTCTTAGAGTCAAAGTGATTCATCAATGGCCTAGATACGGTATATACCAAAAATAATCAATAGGTGGATGTCAAGAAAAAGTCAATTGTCATGCCAAAAATGAGGACTTTGCTTTTGCTTGTTATGTATTACAAGGCTGTGGAACTGCTGAAACACTTAGAGATCCTGTAAGGTATGAGAGGGAGTGTCTGTGGAGGAGGAGAAGGAGGAGGAGGAGGTGACAGCGCCATTTGCCTGGAGGGTGCCCATAAACCAGGTAGAGAGAGAGAGCACCATTCCTCATGGGTGACTGTACCATGTGACTGGAGGAGGAGGGCTGGCTTTAAAAAGCAGGCAGGGCCGTCCCGCAGAAACATAGGTAATCACAGGACACCAGGAGAGGAGGAGGAGACAAGGGCTGTCAGGACACAGCACCCAACAACGTCCCGACTGACAGCTCTGTGAAAGACGCCGCAAAACACAGCACCCAACACCAACCTGACAGGCAGCCCCTCAGAACAAGCCACAGATCGACAGCAAAGGAGGTCCTGGCACCGCAACGGCAACTTTGCGAACACTCCAGCAACTACTAAGTAGTCAGTGGCTACAGAGCAACTACAACAACAACCTTCACCATAGCTCCACGGCCAGCCAGTGATGATGATCTGCAGAAACCTGGCAGGGTCAGAGGAGTTCTCTGAGGAGGAGCTGGAGCTGTGCATGCTGGGTCAGGGGGAGGATAACGAAGGGAGCGACGGAAACCCCAAGGGCCCCTTCCAGGACAGTGAGGGCTCAGCCAGCAGCCCCCCCAGCGACGATCCTGAGGAGGGCCAGGCCAAGAAGCGCAGCCGCCCAGTCCGCTCCAAGGCCCGCCGTGTGGCTGCCAACGTCCGTGAGCGCAAACGCATCCTGGACTACAACCAGGCCTTCAATGCTCTACGTGTGGCTCTCAACCACGACCTTAGCGGCAAGAGGCTCTCCAAGATTTCCACCCTGCAGAGGGCCATCAACCGCATCTCAGCCCTGTCTGTCTTCCTCAGCTCCAACCCCCCCAGTAAGCCCTGCTCCCACCGGGAGTGCCACAGGCCGGCTGGGGGGCCATTGGCGCTGGGAATGGTGAGGACGTCACGGCTGGACCCGCCCAGGGTGACAGTCGCTCCTCGCCAGGAGCCCCAAAGCTACATCTCCTGGCACCAGGCATCACTCCCCCACCAGATAGAGCCCCAGCAGGGCACCCATCCTCACAGGCTGCCAACAGAGACACACCTCTACATGGACAGCATGGGCTCCTCGTGTCCACCCTCACCACACTACCCCTGCTACTCCACCGAGGGCCAGTTGTACCCCTTACACGGACACTGTGGGAAAGGGAACCCCTTGGAGCAGCTGCCCAGCTCTATCAGGTACACCCAGGTGGGCGAGGGGCTGGGGTACCAGACGGGGGTGTGGGCCTCCTGCGCTCAGGGCTACATGGATGCGTTTGTGGACCCGTCTCCAGCCTTGGGCCTCCCCTGGCAGGTGAGCTACCTCCAGGAGACAGCAAGCCCCCAGCACAACCTGTCCCTGCTCTGACACTTGGACCAGACACGTTAGAACCTAGCTATGCACCACTATGACCCCTGAAGCCTGGAGAATAGACCAGCCAACTGTCCAAATGATCTCAGGGAAAAATAAGAAAAAGTGAGCTTCATGTGCTCTCACTGTTGCAATGGATTCAGTATTACAGTGCTACTCTCTAAAGTAGAGCAGAGTCACTGATTTAAATGTGTTATCTAACAATGTAAATATGACTGTCATATCTTGAATGCAACGGCAATGTACATTTCAGCATGTTTTAAACACGACCATTCAAACCTTGTTTTTTATTTCAAATTATAAAGCCAATTAATGTTATTCTTATAGATGGAAAAGTTTCAACTGCTCAAAACACACACTTCACTTGTCCAAAGTGTTGAGTGTCTGGCAATGTAGCCGCAATCCTCTTTACAAACCCAAAGAACAAACTTATTTGAGTTTTCTATATTTCATTATTGTACTCATGTACAGGTATATGGATGCTACAGTTTGTGTACTAAAGTTTTGAAACTTCTAAATAAAACATCTGTTTTAAATACGACTTACGAGTGAGTAGGTGTTCTGCCTGTCTTTGCAGAGAGTCTGCAGTTTGCATGAAAGCTTGTGCGTGTGTGTATGTGTGTGCTCGTGTGCATGTTGATTATAGCCTTGAGGTCTGTACTCTATAGCCTCTATCTTCCCAGGGTCTCAGCTGACAAGGGTCTCTCTCCTAGCTGAGAAATGGTTTTGCTTGCCCATTCTTGTCATATTTCCAGGAAAAGAGAAGCCAAGGTTCTGTTTACATGCCAAAATAAAAGTCTGAACCAATAGGCAGTGGCAGCCACACCACCTCTTCTGTTCACATTGTGGAATCATTGAGGAATGCTGGGACTAACAAATGTGTGTTTTTCTTTGTTTTTTGGTGTGTGCATGTGCATGCGGTTATGTATGTGTTCATCAGTGGAGACTTCTCAGAAGAGGAAGGGGAGGACCTCCTCAGTGAATTTCATAACAATAAAAAATAGTGAAATGTTAAAAAAGTGATCCTTTGTAGATTAAACTATACTAAATATATTCATGTCACCAAATAATTGATTAAAACACACTGTTTTGCAATGAAGGCCTTCAGTAGCCTCGGCAGCACTCTGTAGCGTAACACCTTAGTGTAGCTGAATGACAGCTAACTTCTGTCCTCCTCTGGGTATGTTGACCTCAATACAAAACCTAGGAGGCTCATGGTTCTCACGCTCTTCGATAGACTTACACAGTAATTATGACAACTTCTGGAGGACATCCTCCAACTTATCTGAGCTCTTGCAGCATGAACTGACATGTTGTCCACCCAATCAAAGGATCAGATAATGAATATAGTACTGAAAGCAAAAGCTACATCTAGCTAGCACAGCAGTGCATAAAATGGGGTGAATAGCTGACTAAGAGAGAGAAAGACAATAGTTGATCCGTTTTGAACAAATCTGTTTCTTCCTAAATGAAGGAGAAGCAAGAAAGAGAGAGCTACACATTTAAAAAAAAATAGCTTGCAAATGCAGCCTACTCAAACACCCGGCTCAAACAGAGAGGGATGCTATGTTAGCTAGCTGGCTATGGCTAACCAACACTAGAACTCTTCTATGTCAATGTAACCTTTTGTTTTTATAAATGTATTGCCATTACACTGGACCCCGGTGTAATTGCTAAACTGCTTTGATTGTAGAGGGTTTACTAATGCGTTAGTTCTAGTAGTTCTAGTTGACTAAGACGTGACAATGAGGTAGGCTGTGTGTAGTGGTTAGTGGTCATGATATGAAGGTTTGGCTAGGAAAGATTTTTTCTCCTGGTCACAGACATGTGATGTGTTGTGCGCTGATGTCCACAAGCGAAGGGAAGAGGTGAGAGGAGGAGAGCACTTATATAGTTGCGAGAAGGAATTATACATACAACGAGCAAAGCGCTCATTGCTGTTTTTATGTGGCTGCTATGAAAGTGAACCGTTTTCGTGTGATCAGGGGTGTACACGTTCTTCTGATTCTGTTGAAAAACATTTCTTAAACGGAAGCAAACGGAATGAAACGGGGATAAACATACCTGAATTTGTCCAATAGAAACTCTCATTTGGAACTGTTGGACTAATGATTACACCCTAGATCAGCTAGATGCAGGCAAGAGTGTGCAAGGCGGTATTGAATGTGTCACTGACTGCCACTTTGTTTACTCAAAATTCTCTTGACCTGTGCACCTACGTTGTAAACTTACATTCATAGGCTAGGTTGTAGCAATCTCAGGATGGGTACAGGGAACACAATCGTCCTTCATCTTAAACGGCACTGACCGCCACTGGTGTTCATGTGCATTGCATAAGGATGTGCGAGTGTCAATGAGCATGCCTATGTTTGTACCTACACTTCCACATAAACTTAGATCAAAGACAAATACAACAACTATGCAATACTACACAGTGGTCCACTCCACAGTACCTACTACCTATAAGACAAAAGACCAACAGCCCCAGAAGACGTGGAGTGAAGTCTAACATCCCCCCACCCGATCCTACCATCCAACCTGCACCTGTACTCACAACAGCTCCCTACTCCCCTGTGTGTGTGTTTGAATGGTTGTGTGAGAACACCGTTTGAACACCATGGAGGTCTGCCAGGATGGGCCTTGGGCTGACACTGAAAGGAGCTGGCCTAAGGAGAGCTACTGTACAATACACTCAGTGTAGAGCCTGTAAGTGTGTGTCCGTATGTGTGCATGTGTTTGGTGGTTGTGTGTGTGTGTCTGTTGAAGGGTGGAGAGTAGATAGAGGCGTATCGAAGAGAAAGAGGAGGATGAGAATGAGAGGGAGACATAAATTCAGTCTTTTGCTCCTTCATTCACAGACGTGACTCACTGGAAAACCTTGACTCACCAAATCTCATCATAGACACATTTGACTGAAAGATCATGGTGACGTCTTCACACCTACTGTGGCAAAAAGCCAAGCCAACCCTGCCTAGCTGTTTGCATGCTCGTCTATGTAGGTCACCTGTATATAATTGCATGATAGTGTGTCTGTCCACTGTCCACCATGTGCAAAATACTAATCAATCTCAACCTGATATCATGTAAGGGTATTAATGGTGCAGTTTGCGGTGGACCATGAACACACTTTCACCCAAGTTTAAACCACCTTATATACCACCCAAGTATATATCACCTAAGTATATACCACAGTATAAACTGGGTGGTTCGAGCCCTGAATGCTGATTGGCTGACAGCCATGGTATATCAGACCATATACCATGGGTATGACAAAATATTTATTTTTACTGCTCTAATACTGGTAACCAGTTTATAATAGCAATAATGGCACCTCTGGGGTTTGTGATATATGGCTAATATACCACAGCTAATATACCACATCCAGGTGAAAACTATGACTTATTGATGTCACTTGTTAAATCCACTTCAATCAGTGTAGATGAAGGGGAAGAGACAGGTTAAAGAAGGATTTTTAAGCCTTGAGACAATTGAGACATTGATTGTGTATGTGTGCCATTCAGAGGGTGAATAGGCAAGACAAAATATTTAACTGCCTTTGAACGGGGTATTGTAGTACACTCTTAGAAAAAAGGGTTCCAAAAGGGTTCTTCGGCTGTTCCCATAGGAGAACCATTTATGGTTCCATGTAGAACCCTTTTTGGTTCCAGGTAGAACTCCTTTGGGTTCCATGTAGAATACGCCGTGTAAAGGGTTCTACATGGAGCTCAAAAGGGTTCTACCTGGAACCAAAAAAGGTTATTCAAAGGGTTCTCCTATGGAGACTGCCGAACCCTTTTAGGTTCTAGAAAGCCCTTTTTTTACTAAGAGTGTAGGTGCCAGGCACACATGTTTGTGTCAAGAACTGCAACGCTGTTGGGTTTTTCACGCTCAACAGTTTCTCTTGTGTTTCAAGAATGGGCCAGCATCCCCGTGGAACACTTTTGACACCTTGTAGAGTCCATCCCCCAACGATCTGAGGCTGTTCTGAGGGCCCAAACTTTCTGTCATCAAGGCAAAGGGTGGCTACTTTGAAGAATCTCAAATAAAAAATACATTTTGATTTCTTTAACACTACTACTATTCTACAATATAGAAAATAGTACAAATAAAGAAAAACCCTTCAATGACTAGGTGTGTCCAAACTTTATCAAGTATTTGAAACACTGCCAATTTTGCAGGTTTTCCGACTTACAAAGCATGTAGAGGTCTGTAATTTTTATCATAGGTACACTTCAACTGTGAGAGACGGAATCTAAAACAAAAATCCAGAAAATCACATTGTATGATTTTTAAGTAATTAATTTGCATTTTATTGCATGACATAAGTATTTGATCACTTACCAACCAGTTTTTTCTACCCTTATTTTACCAGGGAAGTTGACTGAGGACACATTCTCATTTACAGCAACGACCTGGGGAATAGTTACAGGGGAGAGGAGATGGGATGAATGAGTAAATTGGAAGCTGGGAATGATTAGGTTTGCCATGATGGTGGGAATTTAGCTAGGGCACTCCTGTAACCCCTCTCTGTGGTCACTAAAGATCCCAGTGCCATGGGATCTATAGTGACCACAGAGAGTCAGGACACCTGTTTAATGTCCCATCCTAAAGACAGCACCCTACAGAGGGTAATGTTCCCAATCACTGCACTGGGGCATTGAGATATACAGTATATGCAGTGTATATATAAGAGTGCCTCCTGCTGGCCATCCAACACAACTTCCAGCAGCATCAGGTCTCCTATCCAGGGACTGACCAGGACCAACCCTGCTTAGCTTCAGAGGCTGTGACAGCACCATTTCACCATAGAAAATTCTAAGTATATGTGAATGTGCTTGGCGAATAAAGTTGATGCTGATTCTAAAGTTACCTTGATCACTAATTGATCCTGCTTTGTAGTATACCCCTAATGCATACTAATAGAACGTGCACGAGAGCACCAGCTGTTCTGGATGACTGTGTGATAACGCTCTCGGTAGCCGATGTGAGAAAGACCTTCAACATTCACAAGGCCACGGATTACCAAGACGGGTACTCAGACCATGTACTCAGACCATGCTTGGACCAACTGTCAAGTGTCTTCACTGACATTTTCAACCTCTCCGTGAGCAAGTCTGTAATACCTACATGTTTTAAGCAGACCACCATAGTCCCTGTGCCCAAGGAAGCGAAGGTAACCTGCCTAAATGATTACCGCTCCGTGGCACGTCAGTAGCCAAGAAGTGCTTTGAAAGGCTGGTCATGGCTCACTCAAACAGCATCATCCTGGACACCCTAGACCCACTCCAATTCGCATACCGCCCCAACAGATCCACAGATGACGCAATCTCAATCTCACTCCACACCACCCTTTCTCATCTGGGCAAAAGGAACACCTATGTGAGAATGCTGTTCATCAACTACAGCTAAGCGTTCAACACCATAGTGCCCACGAAGCTCATTACTAAGCTAAGGACTCTGGGACTAAACACCTCCCTCTGCAACTGGATCCTGGACTTCCTGACGGGCCGACCCCCAGGTGGTAAGAGTAGGCAACAACACGTCTGCCACGCTGATCCTTAACACTGGGGCCCCTCAGGAATGTGTAATTAGTCCCCTCCTGTTTTCCCTGTTCACCCACGACTGCGCGGCCAAACACAACTCCAACACCATATTTAAGTTTGCTGGCGACACAACAGTGGTGGTCTGCCTAATCACCAACAACAATGAGACGGTCTATAGGGAGGAGGTCAGAGAACTGGCAGTGTGGTGCCAGGACAACAACCTCTCCCTCAATGTGAGCAAGACAAAGGAGCTGATCGTGGACTACAGGAAAAGGCGGGCCGGACAGGCCCCCATTAACATTGACGGGGCTGTAGTGGAGTGGGTCGAGAGTTTCACGTTCCTTGGTGTCCACATCACCAACAAACTATCATGGTCCAAACATACCAAGACAGTTGTGAAGAGGGAACGACCAAACTTTTTCCCCCTCAGGAGACTGAAAAGATTTGGCATGGGCCCCCAGATCCTCAAAAGGTTCTACAGCTGCACCATCGAGAGCATGGTTCCATCACTGCCTGGTATGGCAACTGCTCGGCATCTGACCGTAAGGTGCTACAGAGGGTAGTGCGTACGGCCCAGTACATCACTGGGGCCAAGCTTCCAGCCATCCAGGCACCATATATAAGGCGGTGTCAGAGGACAGCCCATAACATTGTCAGAGACTCCAGTCTCCCAAGTTATAGACTGTTTTCTCTGCTACCGCACGGCAGCGGTACCGGAGTGCCAAGTCTAGGACCAAATGGCTCCTCAACAGCTTCTACCTCCAAGCCATTAGACTGCTGAACAATTCATAAAAATCGCCCCCGGACAATTTACACCCTTCCCTCTTGTACACTGCTGCTACTCGCTGTTGTTATCTATGCATAGTCACTTACAGATTACCTCAACTAGCCTGTACCCCTGCACACTGACTCGGTACCGGTGTCCCCTGTATATAGCCTCGTTATTGTTATTCTTATTGTGTTACTTTTTATTATAACTTTTTATTTTAGCCTACTTGGTAAATATGTTCTTATTCTTGAACTACACTGTTGGTTAGGGGCTTGTAAGTAAGCATTTCACGGTAAAGTCTACACTTGTTGTATTCGGTGCATGTGGCAAATAAAGTTTGATTTGATGTTGTGTGGACTAAAACATCATAAAGCATGATCAGATTAATTTGCCAGCTACAGTAATTTTGAGAAACATTGAGACATACTTTGGCTGATTTACCTTTGATAAGCAGCTAGCTATTCTGTAAGTCTTTCTAAACTCTGAAATATTGAGTTATTTCAGAATGAAAGTTACCTGGCTAGCTGTGGGTAACCAGTTACCTGGTTACCCACAGCCACAAAGTAAAAATGGTTTATATTGTAAAAATTCATTTAAGGTTAGGTTAGGGTTTAGGCATAAGGTTAGCAGTGTGGTTAATGTTAGGGCTAAGGTTAAGTTTAAAATCAAATTTTATGAGGCGCGCTTTATGACTTTGTAGCTGTGGAAACTAGTGATGACTGTTCTCCCTGGTGCACTCGTGAGCTGGCTGCTCGTTCTAAATAGTATAATCTAATCTGGTTAAAACAGTGGCAGCATCTGCAGCAGTGGTCATGCAGTTGTTGACATGTAAAAGTGAAACAGGTGTATTTATGCTGCTGTTTCAAATGCACAGATCACTACATATCTTCTCAAAGAAACTACTGGTTGTTTGAAAACTTGGCATCATATTTCTGTCCTGCTGCTTTGTTGACAACTCCAACCACCTCCCGCCCTGGATATTCAGAAAATCAGTGGCTGCCGCTGCCTAGACTTCATCCAGAAAGAGCATAATCTCCAAGGCCAGGCATCTCATGTTGTGACTAACCAGAGATTTTACCGCAGTATCTAAAAACGTAAACCCATCAGCGATGTATCTGTCAGACAACTCCGCCTCCATGACGTCTGCCGCCACCGACCTGACGGAAAGAAAATAAAACAAGATACTCGTGTGAGAGAAACGATGCCAAAACGCTGAGCAGTGTGTTTAGCGTGTATGTGTAAGATGCAGAAATGAGTCACCTGCCTGGACCGCCTCTCCAGTTAAAGGAGACAAGAGGACTGACTTCACACCTTAAACCCACCTCCACAACTAGGGCAATTCAGGTCAGACACACACACACACATACAAACACAAACACACACACACACACACACACACACACACACACACACACACACACACACACACACACACACACACACACACACACACACACACACACACACACACACACACACACACACACACACACACACACTTACATACATACATACACATACATACATACATACATACATACGTACGTACGTACATACATACATACATACATACATACATACATACATGCATACATACATACATACATACATACATACATACATACATACATACATACATACATACATACATACATACATACATACATACATACATACATACATACATACATACATACATACATACATACATACATACATACATACATACACATTCACACAAGCATTCTCTCTCTAGCACACATACACGCACACATACAGGCCTTCATATTCACAGTAGTAAAGACACCCATGGCACTATGACATCACCAAACGCAGGGTAAGGTAGCTTCAGGGCATCTGACACCCTTAGCTTGTTCCCAAGACATGTATAAACAAACTGATAGCGGCTTACTTTCCTACCTACTCACTCACAGCATCCAATTACTACCAGTAACTTTGAGAGTTAAATTATATGACAAACCTTTACGCTTCAGATTATTTTCAGAGGGTGAATAGGCAAGACAAAATATTTAAGTGCCTTTGAACGGGTTATTGTAGTACACTCTTAGAAAAAAGGGTTCCAAAAGGGTTCTTCGGCTGTTCCCATAGGAGAACCATTTATGGTTCCATGTTGAACTCTTTTTGGTTTCAGGTAGAACTCCTTTGGTTTCCATGTAGAATATGCCATGTAATGGGTTCTACATGGAACTCAAAAGGGTTTTACCTGGAACCAAAAAAGGTTATTCAAAGGGTTCTCCTACGGAGACTGCTGAGTCGAAGAACCCTTTTAGGTTCTAGAAAGCACTTTTTCTAAGAGTGTAGGTGCCAGGCACACAGGTTTGTGTCAAGAACCTCAACGCTGTTGGGTTTTTCACGCTCAACAGTTTCTCTTGTGTTTCAAGAATGGTCTACCGCCCAAAGGACAACTGTGGGAAGCATAGGAGTCAACATGGGCCAGCATCTCTGTGGAACTCTTTTGACACCTTGTAGAGTCCATCCCCCCATAAACTGAGGATGTTCTGAGGGCCCAAACTTTCTGTCATCAAGGCAAAGGGTGGCTACTTTGAAGAATCTCAAATAAAAAATATATTTTGATTTCTTTAACACTTTTTTGGTTACTACATGATTCCATATGTGCTATTTCATAATGTCTTCACTACTATTCTACAATATAGAAAATAGTACAAATAAAGAAAAACCCTTCAATGACTAGGTGTGTCCAAACTTTTGACTGGTACTGTACATATATATTTATATATCACGTATATGACGGGAGTCAGGAAGCAGGTGAGTTTAATAATAAAAAATGCAAAGAAACAAAACATGAGATGGTTACAGAACATGAATGGAAACAACACTGCTTGATGACTTAGGCTACAGAGGGCTAAATAAAGGGAGAGTAATTAAGGTGATAATGAAGTCCAGGAGTGCTTAATGATGGGGAGCTGGTGTGCGTAATGAGATAGCTAGGGCCGGCACGTGGCTCCAGCCGCAGGACGACACCAGCCAGGGGGACGGCCCCGAGGGCGAGGATCGGGCCGGTCTGGACGGTGGAGATGTAAACCTCGGATGATGTTGGGGTCCAAGATGTCTGCCACCGGGACCCAACATTGTTCCTCTGGGCCGTACCCCTCTCAGTCCACCAGGTACTGGAGCCGACCTTCACAACGTTGGGAGTCCAGGAGGGACCTGACGGCATAGGCGGGAGTCCCATCCAGGAGGGGACGACACCAGCCAGGGAGGCAGGAACCACCGGCTTGAGGAAGGAGACATGAAAAGAGGGTGATATCCAGTAGTTGGTGGAGAGTTGTAAGCTATAAGTTACGTCATTGACCCTCCGGAAGACCTTGAAGGGCCCCACAAACTGGGGGCTCAGCTTCCGGCAGGGCAGGCGGAGCGGGAGGTTCCTGGTGGGGAGCCAGATGCGATCACCAGGATGGATCCGCATGCTCCTTCTGTAGGCGAAACCACTCGTCTACCGCAGGGGCTTCAGTCTGTCTCAGGGTCAATGGGGCTATGGCCGGCTGATACCCCAGTATGCACTGGAAGGGAGTCAGCACGGTGGAGGAGTAACAAAGTGTACATGTATAAACAAACTGACAGCGGCTTACTTTCCTACCTTCTCACTCACAGCAACCAATTACTACCAGTAACTATGCGAGTTAAATTATATGACAAACCTTTAAGCTTCAGATTATTTTGTCACGTTCTCATGAAGATTCCAATGGGCAGTTTCACTGAGGAACACTAGGTGGTGCAATAGGGCAGTAGTGTTCAACGGAATACGGATGCATTATACCTGAAGTGTTCTCAGGTAGAGA
Organism: Oncorhynchus kisutch; assembly: GCF_002021735.2. NCBI lineage: Eukaryota > Metazoa > Chordata > Actinopteri > Salmoniformes > Salmonidae > Oncorhynchus > Oncorhynchus kisutch. Next base: position 20,012,911 of record NC_034201.2, on the reverse strand, counting down.
ACGAGTGCATTCCACATTATTTGCGATTACATGTGATAACCAACTGATGGCAGCACCACACTTAGTTCGTACTTCATTCTATTCACACGTTTAGCCTAAATCATGTGATTGATGGGATATAATTTCAGTGGTTATAATTGTTCTTGTGTCAGTTGTAATATATATGGAAAGGTGAAGTGGGGAGCATGGATTTGATTGAGTGCCGGGGGTGCATTCAGGCATGGAGAATGTTTCTAACTACATTTCAAAGGAGCAGATTCACTCGTAGGTGACTAGATAAGCATGCCTCGGTCTTGGCCTATACTCCTACATACTAGTGGTGTTCCAAGTGTTATTTATTTTAGACTGCACATTTCAGAAGATTGCTATATCATATCAACAAGGTTCCTGACACGTTTAAACACTTTCCTGGACGTGGTGAGATTTGATCATCTGTGCATTGTGAATGCAATAAAGATGTTCTGCAACGTGCCCACTGTCTCAGACCCGTCTTCCATTTCTGCTGACCTAATTTTCACCAGTCTCTTATACACCATAACCCCTCTGATGGATGAGACAGTATGCTGTGGTGCTACTCTGGAGGTAGGAGGGGGAAGAAGAAATATAGGCCTACTGTAACAAAGACTTCCTGCCTCTCCTTCTGTCTCTCAGACAGTCTCCCCTCCCTCTCTCCTCGACCCTGACAGGCAGCTGACAGACAGGAGAGAGCTCATTTTTCAGCGTATTCTTCAGCTCAGACATCAAGAGTACAGATCCAAGGCCATCAACTCCACTATTACTCCAGGCATAAGAAACAAAAAGGCGTATGTACTGTATGTAATGTAATGTATATGTATGTATGTATGTATGTATGTATGTATGTATGTATGTATGTATGTATGTATGTATGTATGTATGTATGTATGTATGTATGTATGTATGTATGTATGTATGTATGTATGTATGTATGTATGTACTGTATGTATGTATGTATGTATGTATGTATGTATGTATGTATGTATGTGTGTGTGTGTGTGTGTAAATCTACACAGGGGGAAGGGCATTCTCCAACGCCATGCCAACCTGTCCTAACCATTTATCAATCTGTGTGTTCTCCTCTGGACACTCCCCTCATGCCATCATACATACATCACTATGATACCAGTTTGCTTCAGCTTGGCGGGCAGCAGTAGGACATTACATTTTTAGGTCATAACCTGACCACAACATCAACATCAACATGTCGGGTACGGGGACCTGGGAAGAAGTTGAGTGACACATCTCCCAAGGCACCATGGTTACACTGCTTGGCTAGTAGAACAAAGACACAGGCATTGAGCCGCACACCCTCCCTGGTTTTATCCCATACTCTGAGAGGAAGATTGCAGTCCTGTTCTGAGTTTGCAGTGTGCTGGTGTGCTGGTGGCTGTGTTAAGGTGATATCTCTGGCTTGCCTCTCTCTAGCCCCGTTTATACCTGGTGCTAACATGGGTCCTTTGTCCTGATCTTGTCTACATTCTGAAATGTGTCTACACATGGTATTAAAATTTGTATTTTATGGGCCTCCTGAGTGGCACAGCAGTTTAAGGCACTGCATCACAGTGCTTGAGGTGTTACTACAGACCCAGGTTCGATCCCCTGCTGTGTCACAACCAGCTGTGAACGGTAGTCCCATAGGGGAGTGCACAATTGGCCCAGTGTGGCTGGGTCTTTCAGCATGACAATGATCCCAGACACACCGCCCGGGCAACGAAGGAGTGGCATCGTAAGAAGCATTTCAAGGTCCTGGAGTGGCCTAGCCAGTCTCCAGATCTCAACCCCATAGAAAATCTTTGGAGGGAGTTGAAAGTCCGTGCCCAGCAACAGCCCCAAAACATCACTGCTCTAGAGGAGATCTGCATGGAGGAATGGGCCAAAATACCAGCAACAGTGTGTGAAAACCTTGTGAAGACTTACAGAAAATGTTTGACCTCTGTCATTGCCAACAAAGGGTATATGACAAAGTATTGAGATAAACTTTTGTTATTGACCAAATACTTATTTTCCACCATAATTTGCAAATAAATTCATTAAAAATCCTACAATGTGATTTTCTGGATTTTTTTTCTCATTTAGTCTGTCATAGTTGAAGTGTACCTATGATGAAAATGACAGGCCTGTCTCATCTTCTTAAGTGGGAGAACTTGCACAATTGGTGGCTGACTAAATACTTTTTTGCCCCACTGTAAGTACCATGGCCATAATTTAACACATTTGCTGCTAGAAATGTGTTCAAAATCCACTGAAGTAGCTACGAATTTAGTAACCAAACAAACCTACTTGCTAGTTTTGCTAACCAAACCATCAGTCCTAGCTTGCTATTATGAAAATCTAATTCAACAATGGCAATCATGTTTTTAATTCGACTTTTGCTTTCAAAAGCAGCTCAAACATAGAATATGCAAGAATGAACTATAATCATTGAATTTTACCACGCTGATATACCGTGACTTATAAGGAAATAATGTACGCTCAAGAATGCCCTTCAAGGAAATCAGAAACTAGCATTCAATATTGCCATGGTATAATGATGATTTAAATGGCTTCTCTGTCCAGATCTGTCTACACAATGTGTGTCTGACTACCTCCGGAGTTGGGCAGGATGATCTGGCCACAATTGGATCACAATATGTCTTTTTGATTGTCTACACCTGTTTAAAAATGTGGGCACAATCAGAATGTGGACAAGATCAGGATAAAAGATGCAAGTTAGCACCAAGTATAAACAGGGCTTCTGTGACTGTTCTGAATGTGTGGTTGGTCACAGCAAGGCTCCTGCTAGCAGTGTTTAAACCAATACTAAAGCATGCTGGGCCAGTGTGTGTCATCTCAGCAAACCGGGGTCCAAACAATAATTTGTTTTCTTTCAAATACTTTAGCTGCACTTGATTGATCATGCTTGGCACAAGGGAACTAATGGAACAGACCCAAAAGTGCAAACCCCACACATCTGGCACTCCAGGCAAGCTGAATCATACGCACAAATATATTTTAAAGACAGCTAAATACTATTTGAACCCAGGTCTGCATCTCAGTCCTGATACGTTTTTAACATGGTCAACAATCATTCCCTGCTGTTTTTCTCCCAACTCGATCACTTGATATTTACTTTGATTATGACTCATTATCAGGTGACTCAGTCCAATGACTCAGTTTGATTTAGATTCCATTTGGAAAACCCTGCCATTATTCACAGGCAGTAGTTGGTGCTTAAATATGCTGCAGAAGAAAAGAATCAGGAAATGGCTAAATGAACAAACAGAAAATCCTTCCTTTGTCAATACAGTTACCAATGTCTCTACATCAAGGTATTGGTGGATCTTCCCATGCGGATGTCTTAATAGCTATGTATTTTTGTCATTGGTGGTGGGCTGCTATGCTATTAGGGCCTCATTCTTTTCCCCTTCTTTCCTCTCTTTCTGGGAATTAGAGGCCTTGAGCTCAGATATCGATCGCTCGTCAAAACTGCTCCGAGGACAGTCTGTTCCAATTAAACACACATCACAAGTGTTGTGGAGAAAATCGTATAAAAACACTGTCTGGAAAAACATCTAGGGCATACTTCAAATGTCAGCCTCCAGACGAGCCCTCAGAGAGCCTCACTCTTCAGATCTCTGTTTAGAACTTTCTTACTGAAAAATACCTACCAACAACATCCCCACTGCTAAATCCACACACAAATATTAAACATTTTTCAAAATATAGTGGTGCTACATTAAAAAGACAGACATTTAATTGTGAATATATTACTATAAGGAAATCTACAGTATCCACTGTAAATGAATACTGGTAGGTCTCTTATCTTTCATCAGATGAGGACAAAAGACTATATCTATGAAAGGAAGAATTACATCAATCTATACTTTGTGGAGTTTTATGCTCCTCTGTGAAGCAAATTATCAGATGTTTCTATACTTCATGCCTTTGCTATTGACAGCTTCGCTGCCATGGAATTTTCCTGAAAACAATCCACAAGATGCCTCCCTCTGCCACTGCCTCCCACTCTGAGGAAGATGAACTCCCATAACCTCTGAGCACTTAAAGTGGAGGCAGAGACACAGACACTGCAGTGCATTTCTTACACAAATACTGGATTCTGGATGTTGGTTGACTGCAGTTAATCATTTCATAATCTAGCAGTCACTTCTTCAGAAGACACCAACCCAAAGCAGTAACATGCCCAGTTAACCACATGACATTGAAGTACAGCATGCAGGTCTGCATGCATGCACTGATGAACACATACACAGTTTACTTCCACTTATGATTCACATACCCGCTTCTTCCAAGAATGCAGACATCTGAATGCAACAACAGTAATCTATGATGTTTGTATAAAAGCCAATCAAATTAGTTGGGCCCTCACCCTAATCATTGACTACACAGAGTCCACACTCCACAGCCATATTAATATTCACCACAGCGTGGTGAGCAGGTACCGGCTCCCCCTACTCTTGTCTGCTGTCCTTGAGAGAGTGCTGTGGCACTCCCAATTCAATCTGCTCCTTGTGTCTGCAGCTGGACAGAGAAATGAAAGTGCACATTGACCCTGAAAGCAATCAAAAAGAAGCATAAGGCTGTGACCTCATTGCCCCCCATTCCCCTTAGAGACCTGTTTTGGACTTGAGACTTTTATAGAACAGCTATAAAATAACACACACATAAACAAACAAAAAGACATACAGAAACCCATAGCTATGGTTAGTAAAGACGTCAGTGAGACTAATACAAATCATTTCACTATTGTTTATTATTTTTATAACACCCAATGAAAAAGACAGGAAACATTGTACTGTATCTATACGTATTCATATCTCTATATATATTTGTTTACTTGCTTTATTATATGGCAGAGCAATCATGGCTTTGTATATCAGCGTTGGCCTGGGTTAGATGTCTTGCAGGACAGGCTCAGTTCGAATGGATGAGTAATGTTCCAATTAAAAGTCATAGGGGAAGAATTGAAGAGGAATTCCGTTACTCATAACGAATGTGACTGAATTTGTACCACGTTTCAGTGGCAGACTCTCGCCTGGGAGCGATGGCATTCTCACCTGCCCATCCCCATACCCCACACGCTGTCACGTATTTCAGATTCCCCAGGAGAGCAATCCAATCAATGTGTCATATGTCACTGTCGATCTTACTGTGGCAAAACTGTATTCTACAAGAAATAGATCACTATTAGGAGACTGAAGATGTTTGACTAGTTAATATCAGAGCCATGTACAGTATATGGAGCAGAGTTGGGCTAATGCGGGTCTTGTTATATGATGCATTTACATGACACTTCAAAGTTCTATGGCAGCTATGTTAGCTCCCCATTAACATTACATGGGGAATATTGCAAAAAAACGATAAAACTGAATGTCTAGAATGAGCATTATGATGCATTTCCACAACACAAAAATGTCATTATTGAATTAGAATTGTAACCTTATTCTTCCTGTGAGGCACAGGAGGTTGGTGGTACCTTAATTGGGGAGGACGGGCTCGTGGTAATGGCTGGAGCAGAATGAGTGGAATGGTATGACACACATGGTTTCTATGTGTTTGATGCCATTTCAATCATTATTATGAGCCGTTCTCCCCTCAGCAGCCTCCACTGTTGTGTGATAACTTCTTTTTGGGAGTTAATAAGATAATAAGCATGCTTACATGCACAACAATATCCCGTTATTATTCTGTTTTTGAGTTGACGCAAAAAACATCATATCCCGTTTACAATAACCCGAAAAACTTGTATCCTGGTTATGAGAAACCCGGATAAGTTGCCCGGGACATGCTGATCTTAGATTTTTGGATTTTTGGATTTCACCTTTATTTAACCAGGTAGGCTAGTTGAGAACAAGTTCTCATTTGCAACTGCGACCTGGCCAATATAAAGCATAGCAGTGTGAACAGACAACACAGAGTTACACATGGAGTAAACAATTAACAAGTCAATAACACAGTAGAAAAAAAAGAGAGTCTATATACATTGTGTGCAAAAGGCATGAGGAGGTAGGCGAATAATTACAATTTTGCAGATTAACACTGGAGTGATAAATGATCAGATGGTCATGTACAGGTAGAGATATTGGTGTGCAAAAGAGCAGAAAAGTAAATAAATAAAAACAGTATGGGGATGAGGTAGGTAAAAATGGGTGGGCTATTTACCGATAGACTATGTACAGCTGCAGCGATCGGTTAGCTGCTCAGATAGCAGATGTTTGAAGTTGGTGAGGGAGATAAAAGTCTCCAACTTCAGCGATTTTTGCAATTCGTTCCAGTCACAGGCAGCAGAGAACTGGAACGAAAGGCGGCCAAATGAGGTGTTGGCTTTAGGGATGATCAGTGAGATACACCTGCTGGAGCGCGTGCTACGGATGGGTGTTGCCATCGTGACCAGTGAACTGAGATAAGGCGGAGCTTTACCTAGCATGGACTTGTAGATGACCTGGAGCCAGTGGGTCTGGCGACGAATATGTAGCGAGGGCCAGCCGACTAGAGCATACAAGTCGCAGTGGTGGGTGGTATAAGGTGCTTTAGTGACAAAACGGATGGCACTGTGATAAACTGCATCCAGTTTGCTGAGTAGAGTGTTGGAAGCAATTTTGTAGATGACATCGTCGAAGTCGAGGATCGGTAGGATAGTCAGTTTTACTAGGGTAAGTTTGGCGGCGTGAGTGAAGGAGGCTTTGTTGCGGAATAGAAAGCCGACTCTTGATTTGATTTTAGATTGGAGATGTTTGATATGAGTCTGGAAGGAGAGTTTACAGTCTAGCCAGACACCTAGGTACTTATAGATGTCCACATATTAAAGGTCGGAACCATCCAGGGTGGTGATGCTGGTCAGGCGTGTGGGTGCAGGCAGCGAACGGTTGAAAAGCATGCATTTGGTTTTACTAGGGTTTAAGAGCAGTTGGAGGTCACGGAAGGAGTGTTGTATGGCATTGAAGCTCGTTTGGAGGTTAGATAGCACAGTGTCCAAGGACGGGCCGGAAGTATATAGAAAGGTGTCATCTGCGTAGAGGTGCACAGTACTGTCTTTTATCGATGGCGGTTATGATATCGTTTAGTACCTTGAGCGTGGCTGAGGTGCACCCGTGACCGGCTCGGAAACCAGATTGCACAGCGGAGAAGGTACGGTGGGATTCGAGATGGTCAGTGACCTGTTTGTTGACTTGGCTTTCGAAGACCTTAGATAGGCAGGGCAGGATGGATATAGGTCTGTAACAGTTTGGGTCCAGGGTGTCTCCCCCTTTGGAGAGGGGGATGACTGCGGCAGCTTTCCAATCCTTGGGGATCTCAGACGATATGAAACAGAGGTTGAACAGGCTGGTAATAGGGGTTGCGACAATGGCGGCGGATAGTTTCAGAAATAGAGGGTCCAGATTGTCAAACCCAGCTGATTTGTACGGGTCCAGGTTTTGCAGCTCTTTCAGAACATCTGCTATCTGGATTTGGGTAAAGGAGAACCTGGAGAGGCTTGGGCGAGTAGCTGCGGGGGGGGGGGGGGGGCGGAGCTGTTGGCCGAGGTTGGAGTAGCCAGGCGGAAGGCATGGCCAGCTGTTGAGAAATGCTTGTTGAAGTTTTCGATAATCATGGATTTATCGGTGGTGACCGTGTTACCCAGCCTCAGTGCAGTGGGCAGCTGGGAGGAGGTGCTCTTGTTCTCCATGGACTTCACAGTGTCCCAGAACTTTTTGGAGTTGGAGCTACAGGATGCAAACTTCTGCCTGAAGAAGCTGGCCTTAGCTTTCCTGACTGACTGCGTGTATTGGTTCCTGACTTTCCTGAACAGTTGCATATCACGGGGACTATTCGATGCTATTGCAGTCCGCCACAGGATATTTTTGTGCTGGTCGAGGGCAGTCAGGTCTGGAGTGAACCAAGGGCTATATCTGTTCTTAGTTCTACATTTTTTGAACGGAGCATGCTTATCTAAAATGGTGAGGAAGTTACTTTTAAAGAATGACCAGGCATCCTCAACGGACGGGATGAGGTCAATGTCCTTCCAGGATACCCGGGCCAGGTCGATTAGAAAGGCCTGCTCACAGAAGTGTTTTAGGGAGCGTTTGACAGTGATGAGGGGTGGTCGTTTGACTGCGGCTCGGTAGCGGATACAGGCAATGAGGCAGTGATCGCTGAGATCCTGGTTGAAGACAGCGGAGGTGTATTTGGAGGGCCAGTTGGTCAGGATGACGTCTATGAGGGTGCCCTTGTTTACAGATTTAGGCTTGTACCTGGTGGGTTCCTTGATGATTTGTGTGAGATTGAGGGCATCTAGCTTAGATTGTAGGACTGCCGTGGGTGTTAGACATATCCCAGTTTAGGTCGCCTAACAGAACAAACTCTGAAGCTAGATGGGGGGCGATCAATTCACAAATGGTGTCCAGGGCACAGCTGGGAGCTGAGGGAGGTCGGTAGCAGGCAGCAACAGTGAGAGACTTATTTCTGGAGAGAGTAATTTTCAAAATTAGTAGTTCGAACTGTTTGGGTATGGACCTGGAAAGTATGACATTACTTTGCAGGCTATCTCTGCAGTAAACTGCAACTCCTCCCCCTTTGGCAGTTCTATCTTGACGGAAAATGTTATAGTTGGGTATGGAAATCTCCGAATTTTTGGTGGCCTTCCTGAGCCAGGATTCAGACACGGCAAGGACATCAGGGTTAGCAGAGTGTGCTAAAGCAGTGAGTAAAACAAACTTAGGGAGGAGGCTTCTGATGTTGACATGCATGAAACCAAGGCTTTTTCGATAACAGAAGTCAACAAATGAGGGTGCCTGGGGAGATGCAGGGCCTGGGTTTACCTCCACATCACCCGCGGAACAGAGGAGGAGTAGAATGAGGGTGCGGCTAAAGGCTGTCAAAACTGGTCGCCTAGAGCGTTTTCTGTGAGCAGGCCTTTTCCCTAAATTGTTCAGACGTTGGTAGGATAGTCTTGATCGTATATCATCCATTTTGTTTTCCAGTGATTGCACGTTGGCCAATACAATGGATGGTAGGAGGTTTACTCACTCGCCTACAAATTCTCAGCCCGACCTCCGCCCCCTTTTTCTCCATCTTTTCTTCACGCAAATGATGGGGATTGATCTGAGAAAGCAGCATATCGTGGCGTCGAGCTCGTTAAAGAGAAAATATTTGTCTATTTCATGGTGAGTAATCGCTGTTCTGATGTCCAGAAATTATTTTCGGTCATGGGAGATCGTAGCAGCAACATTATGTACAAAATAAGTTAAAAAAAAAAAAAGTTACAAACAATTTTAAAAAACTAACAAAATAGCACATTTGATTAGGAGCCCGTAAAACAGCAGCCATTCCCTCCGGTGCCATTCAGTCTATTCCATTTAACCCATATTCAGGAATATTCTGTTTATTCATTGATACAGGGATACTGGTGATCGGGATATCAAAGGTGTATGTAAACAGCTTATCCCAAATAAGACCTTAAGCAGGATATGAGCTTCTATCCAGAATACTGCGTGCATGTAAACGTGATCAATGATTTAGGCAAGATAAGATAGCTACCAAATAGCCTACAAAAACCTAGTTCTGATAAGAAATAGTAATAGGATTAGTATGCAAGCTAGCCAGGTGTGTGTGTGTGTGTGTGTGTGTGTGTGTGTGTGTGTGTGTGTGTGTGTGTGTGTGTGTGTGTGTGTGTGCCTTTTCCTTTAGGGAACCTCACACTGGAGCTTCTAAATCTGACTCCAGACATCTCTTCTTTTGGCCAATGTAGCTAGGATACATGTTACTATACTGAAAATGAATGTTCAGCATGGAAAGTGGTTGGTTCTATGGAAAGACCTAGCTGTTAAAATAACTAGGTAGCCAGGTATATTAGACATCTGACCTCGTGATTCACCAGTGAACAGTGGCGGGAAATGTAAAACAAGGCTTTCCTACCTCACTTAGGCTTGGAGCCTACAATTTTATTATTGACCCACTGTAAAATATTTACTAAATCATAACATTTTCCAAATAGAGGAGGATGTTACTATCAAGGTAGAGAGAGTCATTTAAAAGGACACAAAGGACACATTCTGTTTATTTTCCAGTTTTCATTGAAGAAAATATGCAAGGTTTATTACAAGAAACATTTGAGAAGTTTCAATTAACAAAAATATTACACAAAAATATGTAACCAGACTAAACTGGATCTCAGACCAGAGTGAACTGAATTGGTCATTCTGGTGGTGGTCCAGTCTCATTTGAGTCTGGTGATTTAGCTCACACAGCCAAGGGTAGTGCAGGACTTTAATCTCTTCCATACTCTGCGGTAGAAGTCAGACTTTCTTTCTCCTTTTCTCCTTCCCATCAGCCTTTGATTCTCAGCGGTTCACAGTTAGACCTTCATATTTCAAACCTAGGGTAGCATTAGTTATTTGCCATGTATTCTAGGAAACATACCCTTTAATTAAGCGCTGCAGCTCTTCCTCATTTTCATCAGCAGTCTAGAAACACACAGAATTTACAAGGCAGATTAAATAGTTGGATTTTAAACATGTTCAATAATAGGGCTGTGTAAAACAGATATTTTTGAAACACTTTGTTTCAGAGTGGATTTGGTATTAATGTTAATTTCTTACCTCGCTGAGAGTATCCTTCCTGAAGACAAACAATGTATACGAAATGCTTCAGTCTGGTTTTAGACCCCATCATAGCACTGAGACGGCACTTGTGAAGGTGGTAAATTACATTTTAATGGCATCGGACCGAGGCTCTGCATCTGTCCTCGTGCTCCTAGACCTTAGTGCTGCTTTTGATACCATCGATCACCACATTCTTTTGGAGAGATTGGAAACCCAAATTGGTCTACACGGACAAGTTCTGGCCTGGTTTAGATCTTATCTGTCGGAAAGATATCAGTTTGTCTCTGTGAATGGTTTGTCCTCTGACAAATCAACTGTAAATTTCGGTGTTCCTCAAGGTTACGTTTTAGGACCACTATTGTTTTCACTATATATTTTACCTCTTGGGGATGTTATTCGAAAACATAATGTTAACTTTCACTGCTATGTGGATGACACACAGCTGTACATTTCAATGAAACATGGTGAAGCCCCAAAATTGCCCTTGCTAGAAGCATGTGTTTCAGACATAAGGAAGTGGGTGGCTGCAAACTTTCTACTTTTAAACTCAGACAAAACAGAGATGCTTGTTCTAGGTCCCAAGAAACAAAGAGATCTTCTGTTGAATCTGACAATTAATCTTAATGGTTGTACAGTCGTCTGAAATAAAACTGTGAAGGACCTCGGCGTTACTCTGGACCCTGATCTCTCTTTTGAAGAACATATAAAGACCATTTCAAGGACAGCATTTTTCCATCTACGTAAACATAGCAAAAATCTGAAACTTTCTGTCCAAAAATGATGCAGAAAAATTAATCCATGCTTTTGTCACTTCTAGGTTAGACTACTGCAATGCTCTACTTACCGGCTACCCGGATAAAGAACTAAATAAGCTTCAGTTGGTGCTAAATACGGCTGCTAGAATCCTGACTAGAACCCAAAAAATTGATCATATTACTCCAGTACTAACCTCTCTACACTGGCTTCCTGTCAAAGCAAGGGCTGATTTCAAGATTTTACTGCTAACCTACAAAGCATTACATGGGCTTGCTCCTACCTATCTCTCTGATTTGGTCCTGCCGTACATACCTACACGTACGCTACGGTCACAAGACGCAGGCCTCCTAATTGTCCCTAGAATTTCTAAGCAAACAGCTGGAGGCAGGGCTTTCTCCTATAGAGCTCCATTTTTATGGAACGGTCTGCCTACCCATGTCAGAGACGCAAACTCGGTCTCAACCTTTAAGTCTTTACTGAAGACTCATCTCTTCAGTGGGTCATATGATTGAGTGTAGTCTGGCCCAGGAGTGGGAAGGTGAACGGAAAGGCTCTGGAGCAACGAACCGCCCTTGCTGTCTCTGCCTGGCCGGTTCTCCTCTTTCCACTGGGATTCTCTGCCTCTAACCATATTACAGGGGCTGAGTCACTGGCTTACTGGGGCTCTCTCATGCTGTCCCTGGAAGGGGTGCGTCACCTGAGTGGGTTGATTCACTGATGTGGTCATCCTGTCTGGGTTGGCGCCCCCCCTTGGGTTGTGCCATGGCGGAGATCTTTGTGGGCTATACTCAGCCTTGTCTCAGGGTGGTAAGTTGGTGGTTGAAGATATCCCTCTAGTGGTGTGGGGGCTGTGCTTTGGCAAAGTGGGTGGGGTTATATCCTTCCTGTTTGGCCCTGTCCGGGGGTGTCCTCGGATGGGGCCACAGTGTCTCCTGACCCCTCCTGTCTCAGCCTCCAGTATTTATGCTGCAGTAGTTTATGTGTCGGGGGGCTAGGGTCAGTTTGTTATATCTGGAGTACTTCTCCTGTCCTATTCGGTGTCCTGTGTGAATCTAAGTGTGCGTTCTCTAATTCTCTCCTTCTCTCTTTCTTTCTCTCTCTCGGAGGACCTGAGCCCTAGGACCATGCCCCAGGACTACCTGACATGATGACTCCTTGCTGTCCCCAGTCCACCTGGCCGTGCTGCTGCTCCAGTTTCAACTGTTCTGCCTTATTATTATTCGAACATGCTGGTCATTTATGAACATTTGAACATCTTGGCCATGTTCTGTTATAATCTCCACCCGGCACATCCAGAAGAGGACTGGCCACCCCACATATGCTCTCTCTAATTCTCTCTTTCTCTCTCTCTCTCGGAGGACCTGAGCCCTAGGACCATGCCCCAGGACTACCTGACATGATGACTCCTTGCTGTCTCCAGTCCATCTGACCGTGCTGCATGTTCTGTTATAATCTCCACCCGGCACAGCCAGAAGAGGACTGGCCACCCCACATAGCCTGGTTCCTCTCTAGGTTTCTTCCTAGGTTTTGGCCTTTCTATGGAGTTTTTCCTAGCCACCATGCTTCTACACCTGCATTGCTTGCTGTTTGGGGTTTTAGGCTGGCTTTCTGTACAGCACTTTGAGATATCAGCTGATGTACGAAGGGCTATATAAATACATTTGATTTGATTTGAGTATCAATTGAAGGCTCCTTCAGCGAGTCAACTGGAGCTGAAGTCTGGAGATTATCTCCCTGATGTCAGAGAAAATGTATCTGAATTTCACCGTGGGTGTCCAGCATTGGAGCAGCACACTGCTCACCATGCCAAACACATCCAAGCAGAGATGGAGGTCCTCCAGGAAGGCCTCTGGCTCCAGGGGGCCATTGTCATAGTGACTGAAGAGCAGGTCTACCAGCTTGAGCTCCAGTGGGCCATTGTCTTGGATGTGCTCAGAGAGCTTCCTCAGTTTTCGCCTCAGGGCTTTGGCAATCGCCTCCTGTACCAGAATCAAGAGCTGCTTGACCAGAATCAAGAACACACATTTTTTTATGTCCTGGTCTTTCTCTGGAGAGAAGTCACCCAGGGGGTAGACTCCATGCACAAACCTGCCCAGCAGCAGCATCTTTAGAGCAGTGGCCATAGCGAAAATCCCAGCACAGCCTGGTGCTGGGCCTGTTGTTGGGATGGGTTGGGCTGTCCACTGTTGATCTCATCACTGGGGATGGGGGTCAGCTGGGTCAAGTTGGAGCAGGCCAATGGTGCTGTTACTGTGTTGAGGATGAGGTTTTTGGAGCCTAGGGTTAACATGAAAGTCTAGCCCGTAATGGAGACCCTGACACTAACTATGTCACCAAGGTGAAGGTTTGGTATGCCTGCAGCTCGCAAAGTGATCTCCGACCCTGTGGCGCTGGATCCTTCACCCTCTCCCTGGGCAATCCTCAGGCCATCAGGGTGGTGGCACACCAGCTTCCTGAGGCAGTTGAGAGCTCCCCTCTGACTGGCAGGACAAGAGAATGTGATCTGTAGCTGGGTCATCACCTCTCAACGCTCTGTGACTCCCAGCGACAATGAAGCCTGCAGGCAATCCCCCATTGCTTTCAGAGTCAACCTGAGACACACAGGTGTAAATGGAGAGGGTCAGGAATCAGGATGGGCCAGATAACACCATCACCATCTCAACACAAGAATGAGACCACCTGAACAATAAAATAGAACAAAACATGCACTAACTTCAAACACACAAATTCAGCTGGGCCTTTTACCAACCATTGACTAGAACTTACAGGTCAGGCAGACAGAAGGGCATAGGGCTCAAAGTCCTGAGAATTGTCAATCCAATTAGAGAGCTGGTAGGATGAAAGAGAGGGACCTGAAGCTGGGTCATCATAGGGATGGCAGGCCATCTCGCTATGTTCACCGTTGTTGCATGGAACAGGACGCCAGCAGACACCCAGGCTTTCAGGACCATCTCCAGAGGGCTTTCCTATTTTCTCAACTCTACATCCAACATATAGCCTGCCTTGCCCTGACAATGGAATCAATTCAACTGTAAACTACCTGACACATCTTCCGAGGAGGGTTTTGATAAGAGTAGAACATACACTACAACTATGTGCTCATTGACATCTCATTCCAAAACCATGGGCATTAATATGGAGTTGGTCCCCGCTTTACTTCTATAACAGCCTCCACTTTTCTGGGAAGGCTTTCTACTAGATGTTGAAGCATGGCTGCGGGGACTTGCTTCCATTCAGCCACAAGATCATTAGTTTGATCTGGCACCAATGTTGGGCGATTAGACCTGGCTCGCAGTCGGCGTTCCAATTCATCCCAAAGGTGTTTGATGGGGTTGAGGTCAGGGCTCTATGCAGGCCAGTACATTTTATCCACACCGTTCTCGAAAAAACATTTCTGTATGGACCTCACTTCGTGCATAGGGGAATTGTCATGCTGAAACAGGAAAAGGCCTTCCCCAAACTGTTGCCACAAAGTTGGAAACACAGAATCATCTGAGAATGAGAAATAGCCGAATCCACTCATTTGAAGGGGTGTCCATATACCTTTGCATATATAGTGTATCTTAATTTTTTTATGTGTGAGAGGAGAGTGACAGTCTTACCACCAGCTTGTTGAAGTATATCTGAACACACTTGAGAAGTTCATCATAAGAGATATTCCCACCAGCACAGTGGATCACCTGAGCAAGTTTAGAAAAACACTTCTTCCCTTAGAGGTAAGATTGCATTGAGTTAATTGATTGATCTAGCAATAGAGTAAAATGCATAGAGAGCCAAATTTATATACATTAATGTGATTAAATGAATAAAGCATGACAGTTTTCTCGACTAGGCTTTTATAAGCAGTGATGTGGCAACATATTCGCCTACTCTACTGTAATGTTATTTGTCCAAACTGTCTCTGTGACGTGACAGTTGACCCGTCATAAAGGTGGATCACATTTTGAAATCAAAAATGTAACTTTGCTTTAAAGAAAATGACTTAAATGATTGATCAGAGAGGAGACTTGTGTTGATGCGCCATAGTAACTCGAACAACATTATATGAGGGGCTACATCATTAAGGAAATCACTGTTTACAGATAATTCAAGATTATCAATTTAGATGTTAAAAGAGTATACAGAAATGGATGACTTACTGATTTCTCAAATAGTTGTTGTCATGAACCAATCCAAATGGTTTTAAAACCAATCAAATTTCCAATAAAAACAATTTATAGGATATCATTCATGACTGGAGAAAACTTTTGCGCAATTGTGTTTGAGTGTTATGGTAAGGTGGTTGGTGTGGTATGGTGGTTTGGTTTTACCAACCATTATGACATAACAGTGATGTTGCCATAGAGATTCCATTAAAAACTTCTTATGGCTGCAGGGGCAGTATTGAGTAGCTTGGATGAATAAGGTGAACAGAGGTGCCCAGAGTAAACGGCCTGCTCCTCAGTCCCAGTTGCTAATATATATTCATATTATTAGTACATTTTGATAGAAAACACTCTGAAGTTTCTAAAACTGTTTGAATGATGTCTGTGAGTATAACTGGACTCGTATGACAGGCAAAAACCTGAGAAAAAAATCCAAACAGGAAGTGGAAAATCTGAGGTTTGTAGTTTTTGAACTCAGCCCTATCGAATACACAGTGGGATATTGGTTATGTTGCACATCCTAGGACTTCCACCAGATGCCAACCATCTTTAGAAACTTGAATGAGGCTTCTACTGTGAAGTGGGGCCGGATGAGAGCTCTTTGAGTCAGTGGTCTGGCAGAAAGCCAGGTCCTGGTCATGCGCATTTCACATGAGAGCGACCTGCGTTCCATGGCTTTTCTACAGTCAATGGAATTCTCCGGTTGGAACGTGATTGAAGATTTATGGTAAAGATTGATTCTATACTTAGTTTGAAATGTTTCTACAACCTGTAATATAACTTTTTGACCTTTTCGTCGGCTCGATGTTCGGTTGGACCTGCATGAGCGTTTGGATTTGTGCCCTAACTAAAGTAGCTACTTGGACATAAATAATGGACATTATCGAACAAATCAAATATTTATTGTGGAACTAGGATTCCTGGGAGTGCATTCTGATGAAGATCATCAAAGGTAAGGGAATATTTATAATGTTATTTCTGATTTCTGTTGACTCCAACATGGCGATAATTTTTTTTTCTGAGCGCCATTCTCAGATTATTGCATGGTTTGCTTTTTCCGTAAAGTTCTTAAAAAATCTGACACAGCGGTTGCATTAAGGAGAGGTATATCTATAATTCCATGTGTAACACAAATACTCAATTGTGATGAGTATTTCTGTAAAATTGATGTGGCTATGCAAAATCACTGGATGTTTTTGGAACTATTGAACGTAATACGCCAATGTAAACTCCGATTTTTTTATATAAATATGAACTTTATCAAACAAAACATGCATGTGTTGTGTAACGTTAAGTCCTATGAGTGTCATCTGATGAAGATCATCAAAGGTTAGTGATTAATTTTGTGTCTATTTGTGCTTTTTGTGACTCCTCTCTTTGGCTGGAAAAATGGCTGTGTTTTTCTGTGAGTTGGTGGTGACCTAATATAATCGTTTGTGGTACTTTCGCTGAAAAGCATATTTGAAATCGGGCACTGTGGTGGGATTAACAACAAGATTGTCTTTAAAACGGTATAAGATACATGTATGTTTGAAGAATTTTAATTATGAGATTTCTGTTGTTTGAATTTGGTGCCCTGCACTTTCACTGACTGTTGTCATATCGATCCCGTTAATGGGATTGCAGCCCAAAGAAGTTTTAAGTATTCTAAATTGTAATTCTATGGATGATGCATTCAATTGTTAATATTCATGATGTCTCTGTATTATCTCCAGTTCTCTCACTCTCGCATACTTCTTTAGATAATTAGAAAAGCCCTCGAAAATCATTACTACTAAACCCAACAAAATTACCAATATTCTGTCTGATAGGCTACCCTTCCAAGTATCTCTGATTATCGAAGCCAATATATATTTCACCTTTTGTTGTCAAATTGGCCAGAGATTGGATTTTTCTCTTGATGTTGGATATTGGATTTTACTTTTCATGTGCCGCATGTTGTTTTATCCAGTCTTAGAAACGATCAGACACCAGTTTTGACCGAACAGAGCTCTAAGATGTACCTTCATTGTTATGGTGCAGAGCAATCTGTGTGTCAATTTGAGGAGGGTCCAGACCCAACATCACCCCAACCAGCTAATTGAGCTAATAGAGTGGGCCTAACTGATTGTGAGGAGTAAATTGGTCTTCTCTTAAAATGTTATCTGTATGCTGACGCAGGGGGCACTTCTCAGGAATATAAATTGGCAACTCGTTGAGTGAGTGGACAGGCTAATTTAGACTGGTATTTTCACTGGTTCAACCCTAATTATTCCATTTTCTCATCCTCCTTCAGTCTCCCTATGATGGATTGATTTTTTTTCACATGGAAAATGGTTTGTAGAAACCTGTGTGAGGAGGAGATGGGAGGCAAGAGAAGAGATCACACAGCAGTAGGGTTGCAAAGCTACTGGTACTTTCCTGGAATCTTCAGTCATTTTTGGTAATTAACAGAAAATAATCGTAACTTTGGTGATTATTACTTGAATAACTTTTTAAAAATGTATTCATTTTTTTTAAATATCTGTGTCCACATTGTCCATGAGTTTATAGTAGATAGACTATATGTATGGTTCTAGAGAAAATCACCTAATTAATGATGAAAAAAGCATGACGTGGTCAGCTCCGCTCTCCTGGGCATACTCTTCTAGACTGGCCTGCTTACCCGGGCTCCCACTGGACACTGGCTTTTGTGTGACGACACTTTTGGTGGCCCACCATGGTCTCTGATGTCTCCACATTTGTCACCGCTTGCACCGTGTGTGCACAGAACAAGACTCCTCGAAAAGCTCCAGCTGGTCTCCTCCAACCTCTACCTGTCCACACCGTCCCTGGACCCACATCTCCCTGGACTTTGTCACGGGTCTTCTCCCATGTGATGGCAACACCGCCATCCTGACTGTGGTGGATCGGTTTTTCAAGGCAGCCCACTTCATTCCTCTCCCCAAACTACCCTCTGCCAAGGAGACGGCCCAGCTCATGATGCAGTATGTCTTCCGGATCCATGGACTGCCAGTCAACATGGTCTCTGACCGGGGCCCCCAGTTCTCATCTCAGTTCTGTAAAGCGTTCTGCACCCTCATTGGGTCATTGGCCAGCCTGTCCTCCTGATACCCCAGTCCTACGGCCAGCCGGAGCGAGCCAACCAAGGTCTGAAGACTACTCTTCGCTGCCTATTCTCCGCCAACCCTACCAGCAACTGGTATGGGTTGAGTATGGGTTGAGTATGCCCGCAACACCCTTCCTTGCTCTGCCATGGGTCTCTCGCCCTTCGAGTGTGCCCTGGGATATCAGCCTCCACTCTTCCCCGAACAAGAGGAGGAAGTCAGCAATCCCTCTGCCCAGATGTTCACCTGCCGCTGTCGCGGTACCTGGAAGAGAGCCCGGGCCGCTCTGTTAAAGACCACATCCAGGTATAGGTAATAACCGGACCCCTGCTCCACGCTATCGGCTCAGGCAAAGGGTATGGCTCTCCACCCGGGACCTGCCACTCCGGGTGGAGTCCCATAAACTTTCCCCCCATTTCATTGGCCAGTTCCCCATCTCTAGAGTCATTAGACCCACTGCTGTTCGTCTTGTCCGTACTCTCCGTATTCACCCTACTTTCCATGTGTCTAGAATTAAGCTTGTGTCTCACAGCCCTTTGTCTTCTGTTTCCAGGCCCACCCCTCCTCCTCATGTCATCGATGGCCATATGGCGTACACAGTGTGACACCTCCTGAGTGTTCGACCTGAGGGCAGCGGTTTCCAGTACCTGGTTGACTGTCCTGGAGGAGAGGTGCTGGGTACCCGCTAAAGACATCCTGGACCCGGCCCTCACCGCTGACTTTCACCCAGGTCAACCAGGTATGCACCCAGGTAGGATGCCAGGTTGCTCCTCTAGCGGGGGGACTGTCAAGCCCTGATCTATTTCAACCCCCCCCCAGGTGTCTTCCCCATTATCCTCTGTGTATTTATACCTGTGGTCTCTGATTGTCTGTTGCCAGTTCGTCTTGTTTGTCAAGTCAACCAGAGTTTTTTGTATCAGCTCCTGCTTTTCCCCAGTCTCTACTCGTCCTCCTCGTCTGCCTGCCATCCTGTACCTTTGCCCCTGTTGCTATAATAAACATTGTTACTTTGACACGGTCTGCATCTGGGTCTTACCTTTATCCTGATACATAAAATCCATGAAAGATACCAAAATGCTGTTAGTTTACTGGTAAACTTCGAAAGTTTCCATTAATATACCCTCCCTTTGCAACCCTACACAGGATATATGGAGGGAAGGAGGTTGAGGAGGTGAGGGAAGGAGAGGTAATAAGTCCAGAGGAGTGGAGAGAGAGAGAAGGTTACACAATATGAATGAATTGCAGAGGTTAGAGGAGAGGTGTTTAGGCCTTATTATGCCCACAGTAACAGAAGAAAACTTCTAATATACCATTTTCTTTTCCAAGGCTTATGAATGATTTGATTTGTAACCAGAAAATGTAATGAAATGAATGAAAATGTAATGAAATTACAATAATGATAGCACATTCACAACTCTCTGGTGTACTGTAAAGCAGCCTCAATTCAGTGGTTTAAAAGCCATGTTATCATGGTAACAGCAAAGTCATCGACAAACACTATTGATGTGACCATAACACACTTAGGTCAATTTAGTGTGGACCCTAGATGAGCCACGCTAAAAAGAATATAGCTAAAGTATAGCTGAGTCTCCCCATGGAAAGATCGAAAAAGGGGCTTGCATGCGGACCAGCGGACGGTAATGACAATTAAAAAGGATTGTGCTAGTTTGTCAGAGTCAGAGATAAAGATGCATTATAAGCCAGGCTGACTGACTGGGCTGCTGAGGCCTCTCTCGTCATGTTTTTTTTTCAGTGCCGCTAAGATACACAATTTAATCAATATTTTTTTCTGAACCAGAGAAATGGAAAAAAAGGCAATTACTGTGGAAGAAAATATGATAAGGAGAAAGAATTGAACCTGGCTGTCAGAAGAAGATGGATTAGTTTTGGTGGATTAGGTAAACCAGACAGTCAGACATTATTTTTCATTAGGTTTCAGAAAGAAAAAACCCTCAGTTACCAAAGGCTTTTTATCAACTGATTGTTTACCCTACATGCATATATATAGGAGGAAAACAGAGCGATGCATGTTATATGGAAGCAATCACTATAGAGGGTGAGTCAAGAGGAAAGAGTGAGACATTCAAAAGCTCTGCAGTTGGCCAATACTATCCACCCTTTTTGTCTTCCATTGTCTCTCAGAGCATAATATAGTGTTGGATCAAGACAAAATAGTCCCCCGTTCTAAGATAAAAACAAATCCCCTGAGAAGATCCATCATATTGATATTCTGTTGCAGTATGTTCACTCCCACACACCCTTTCTACTTGGTTTCCTATAGATCAGAGCGATTGGACAATTTTTCAGTGCTTAAAAGTCTCTGTGCTTTGTATGGCAAGACGTTTTCCTCCATCATGTGAATATTTTTCATAAAGATCACAGTTGATTAAGTTCTCTTTCCCAGTGTGATTTCCCATTGTCCAACTGCAGACCGACAACACATCTATTAAGTCTCCTTGGGTTATTCAATGATGATAAGTAGCGATGCAACCACAGGAGACCGTCCAGCTTCAATCCACTTTTATACAATCCACTCTTAGAAAAAAGGGTTCTAAAAGGGTTCTTCAACAGTCCCCATAGATGACAGAACCCCTTTTGGTTCCAGGTAGAACCCTTTTGGGTTCCATGTAGGGCCCTCTGTGGAAAGGGTTCTACCTGGAACCAAAAAGGGTTCTTTAAAGGGTTTTAGGTTCTAGATAGCAGCTATTTTTACGAGTGTACTTGCCACCATTAAACTTATGCCCCTGGATAACATTATTCCCAGTTCATCTCTTTAGTTTGCACCTCCATTGTGCTGTAATTCCCTTCTCAAGTGTAGCAATGCGCAGCAGAGCCAATTTACTTTGCCTGATATATGCTATTGAAATGCTGTCAGCTTGTCCTCTTAAGAAAAAGCGAGTTTGCCCAAGCTTTGCAAGTTGATGATCCATTGCTCAGGAATGAGACAGATTCAGGCCTTTAATCTTTAAAAGGCAACCTACTACTACATTGTTTATCTGTGCGCACTAAAGCTTTGAAAGGAGATATATAACATCTGAATCACAGGAGGTTGAGGGCGCCTTAATTGGGGAGGACCAGCACGTGCCATTATTATGAGCCGTCCTCCCCTCAGCAGCCTTCACTGATCTGAATACACACAGTCCTGAGGTATTGCATTTCAGGCCCCACATAAAATTCATGAATATACTGTACTGTATAATAGAAAACTAGAACCCTTATCATTCAGCCCTCAGAAAGCTGTAACCTACAATATGTCCAAGCCAAGCCAAGGAGCATCTAAAGAAACCATTTACAATAACAACATTATCAGTTAACCAACGCATGATCCTTATCATCAACCACATATAGAATGGAAATAAAGAAGACACTGCAGAATCCAGGAAGCCAAGGGAAAGTTTAGTCCTGAAAACACTTCTCCCATGCAAGGAGGATGAGCTAATCATCAGAAATCCATTACATCATCATTGTGAGGCCTTCACTTGGTTGATTTGGCTAGGTTGGTGGATAGGAGAGGTCATTAGAATGGATTGATAAGGTGAAAGCATAGATAGCGTACTGCATACACATGCATAATTGTGTTCTTTTAATTAATTGGGTGAGAGCCTCCTACAGTGTAGTAGGATGATTATCCTCACCTAGCTGTTGCTATGGTCTGGGAACAAAATGACACCAATTAGTCAAGGAAATGTCAGAGGTCAGGGTTGATAATCTAACAATGTTTAATTGCTTATTTAAAGCCATGAATTTCATAGAGGTTTCTGCAGCCTGTTTTAAACAAGCTCCAATTACAGCATGCTGTCTAAACTGACCTACTGGGCACAGACGTCAGATCAACATCTAGTTTTGGTTGACATTTAGTTGAGTTGTCAACTAATGTGAATACAACGTGAAATCAACAAAACATTTCACCATGTCATTGGATTTAGGTTAAAGATGCACTATACAGAAATCGCTCCGCCATTTCTTGGTTGCAAAAATCTCAGGTAGCCCAAAAAGTTACATATTGCAGCTTTAAATGTTTTGCGGGAAAGAAAAAAAAATCCCTCACGTTGATGACTTTTTTCAAATCCAATCATTTTTCCATGTGTATTCAACGTCATCACATAAAAGATTTTGGTTGAACTAATGTGGAAACAACATTGATTTAACCAGTTTTTGCCCAGTGAGTACTATCAGTTGTAGTGTTACAAACTTACAGCTTATTCTGTTGCAATTGTATTGATTCAACGGTATACAATGTGTTCTTGAGTTTCGTTTAATTTGTAATCCTACATTCACTTCACTTTTTTTCTCCACAAAATCTAACAGACTTCCGTCACCTGTTCAGTTTAAAATCCATCGTGACAGTCACAAGTTAACTGTGGGGCCTAGGTCTCAACGTAGTTTACACTCTGTATATACAGTACCAGTCAAAAGATTGGACACACCTACTATTCAAGGGTTTTTCTTTATTTGTACCATTTTCAAAATTGTAGAATAATAGTGAAGACATCACAACTATTAAATAACACATATGGAATCATGCAGTAACCAAAAAAGTGTTAAACAAATCAAAATATATTTTATATTTGAGATTCTTCAAAGTAGCCACCCTTTGCCTTGATAACAGCTTTGTATGCTCTTGGCATTCTCTCAACCAGCTTCACATGGAAAGCTTTTCCAACAGTCTTGAAGGAGTTCCCACATATGCTGAGCAATTGTTGGCTGCTTTTCCTTCACTCTGCGGTCCAACTCATCCCAAACCATCTCAATTGGGTTGAGGTCGGGTGATTGTGGAGGCCAGGTCATCTGATGCAGCACTCCATCACTCTCCTTCTTTGTCAAATAGCCCTTATACAGTCTGGAAGTGTGTGTTGGGTCATTGTCCTGTTGAAAAAAAATTATAGTCCCACTAAACCAGATGGGATGGCATATCACTGCAGAATGCTGTGGTAGCCATGCTGGTTAAGTGTGCCTTGAATTCAAAATAAATCACTGACAGTGTCACCAGCAAAGCACCCCCACACTATCACACTTCCTCCTCCATGCTTCACGGTGGGAACCACACATGCGGAGATCATCCGTTCATCTACTCTTTATCTCACAAAGACAAGGCGGTTGTAACCAAAAATCTAACATTCGGACTCATCGGACCAATGGACAGATTTCCACCTGTCCAATGTCCATTGCTTGTGTTTCTTGGCCCAAGCAAGTCTCTTCTTATTATTGTTATCCTTTAGTAGTGGTTAATTGCAGCAATTCGACCATGAAGGCCTGATTCACGCAGTCTCCTCTGAACAACTTCAGGTGCCGACAGAGATGGCCTCCTCGCTTCGCGTTCCTAGGAAACTATGCAGTATATTTTTTTTATGTGTTATTTCTTACATTGGTACCCCAGGTAATCTTAGGTTTTGTTACATACAGTAGGGAGGAACTATTGCATATAAGAGCAATGTCAACTCACCATCATTACGACCAGGAATAAGACTTTCCCGAAGCGGATCCTCTGTTTTGCCCACCACGCAGGACAATGGATCGGATCCCAGCCGGCGAACCAAAACAACGACGGCGTAAAAAATGCAGACGAAGCGGTCTTCTGGTCAGGCTCCAGAGACGGGCACATCGCCCACCGCTCCCGAGCATACTACCCGCCAATGTCCAGTCTCTTGACAACAAGGTAGATGAATCTGAGGAAGGGTAGCATTCCAGAGAGACATAAGATGTTGTGGATCTTAACGTTTTTCCTCATAATCCTGAACTATCGGACCACCATTTTATTACGTTTGCAATTGCAACAAATAACCTGCTCAGACCCCAACCAAGGAGCATCAAAAGCCGTGCTATAAATTCACAGACAACACAAAGATCCCTTGATGCCCTTCCAGACTCCCTCTGCCTACCCAAGGACGCCAGAGGACAACAATCAGTTAACCACCTAACTGAGGAACTCAATTTAACCTTGTGCAATACCCTAGATGTAGTTGCACCCCTAAAAACTAAAATCATTTCTCATAAGAAACTAGCTCCCTGGTATACAGAAAATACCCGAGCTCTGAAGCAAGCTTACAGAAAATTGGAACGGAAATGGCGCCACACCAAACTAGAAGTCTTCCGACTAGCTTGGAAAGACAGTACCGTGCAGTATCGAAGAGCCCTCAGTGCTACTCGATCAACCTATTTTTCCAACTTAATTGAGGAAAATAAGAACAATCAGAAATTCCTTTTTGATACTGTCGCAAAGCTAACTAAAAAGCAGCATTCCCCAAGAGAGGATGGCTTTCACTTCAGCAGTAATAAATTCATGAACTTCTTTGAGGAAAAGATCATGATTGTTAGAAAGCAAATTACGGACTCCTCTTTAAATCCGCGTATTCCTTCAAAGCTCAGTTGTCCTGAGTCTGCACAACTCTGCCAGGACCTAGGATCAAGAGACACTCAAGTGTTTTAGTACTATATCTCTTGACACAATGATGAAAATAATCATGGCCTCTTAACCTTCAAGCTGCATACTGGAACCTATTCCACCTAAACTACTGAAAGAGCTGCTTCCTGTGCTTGGCCCTCCTATGTTGAACATAATAAACGTCTCTCTATCCACCGGATGTGTACCAAACTCACTAAAAGTGGCAGTAATAAAGCCTCTCTTGAAAAAGCCAAACCTTGACCCAGAAAAAAAAACTATCGGCCTATAACGAATCTTCCATTCCTCTCAAATTTTTTAGAAAAGGCTGTTGTGCATCAACTCACCTTTCTGAAGACAAACAATGTATACGAAATCTTCAGTCTGGTTTTAGACTCCATCATAGCACTGAGACTGCACTTGTGAAGGTGGTAAATTACCTTTTAATGGCATCAGACCGAGGCTCTGCATCTGTCCTTGTGCTCCTAGACCTTAGTGCTGCTTTTGATACCATCGATCACCACATTCTTTTCAAATCAAATCAAATTTGATTTGTCACATACACATGGTTAGCAGATGTTAATGCGAGTGTAGCGAAATGCTTGTGCTTCTAGTTCCGACAATGCAGTAATAACCAATGAGTAATCTAGCTAACAATTTCAAAACTACTACCTTATACACACAAGTGTAAAGGGATAAAGAATATGTACATAAAGATATATGAATGAGTGATGGTACAGAGCGGCATAGGCAAGATGAAGTAGATGGTATCGAGTACAGTATATACATATGAGATGAGTATGTAAACAAAGTGGCATAGTTTAAAGTGGCTAGTGATACATGTATTACATAAAGATGCAGTAGATGATATAGAGTACAGTATATACGTATACATATGAGATGAATCATGTAGGGTATGTAAACATTATATTAAGTAGCATTGTTTAAAGTGGCTAGTGATATATTTTACATCAATTCCCATCAATTCCCATTATTAAAGTGGCTGGAGTTGAGTCAGTGTGTTGGCAGCAGCCGCTCAATGTTAGTGGTGGCTGTTTAACAGTCTGATGGCCTTGAGATATAAGTTTTTTTTCAGTCTCTCGGTCCCAGCTTTGATGCACCTGTACTGACCTCGCCTTCTGGATGATAGCGGGGTGAAAATGCAGTGGCTCGGGTGGTTGTTGTCCTTGATGGCCTTCCTGTGACATCGGGTGGTGTAGGTGTCCTAGAGGGCAGGTAGTTTGCCCCCGGTGATGTGTTGTGCAGACCTCACTACCCTCTGGAGAGCCTTACGGTTGTGGGCGGAGCAGTTGCCGTACCAGGCGGTGATACAGCCCGACAGGATGCTCTCGATTGTGCATCTGTAGAAGTTTGCGAGTGCTTTTGGTGACAAGCCAAATTTCTTCAGCCTCCCGAGGTTGAAGAGGCGCTGCTGCGCCTTCTTCACGATGCTGTCTGTGTGGGTGGACCAATTCAGTTTGTCTGTGATGTGTACACCGAGGAACTTAAAACTTACTACCCTCTCCACTACTGTCCAGTCGATGTGAATAGGGGGGTGCTCCCTCTGCTGTTTCCTGAAGTCCACAATCATCTCCTTAGTTTTGTTGACGTTGAGTGTGAGGTTATTTTCCTGACACCACACTCCGAGGGCCCTCACCTCCTCCCTGTAGGCCGTCTTGTCGTTGTTGGTAATCAAGCCTACCACTGTTGTGTCGTCCGCAAACTTGATGATTGAGTTGGAGGCATGCGTGGCCACGCAGTCGTGGGTGAACAGGGAGTACAGGAGAGGGCTCAGAACGCACCCTTTGTGGGGCCCCAGTGTTGAGGATCAGCGGGGTGGATATGTTGTTACCTCCCCTCACCACCTGGGGGTGGCCTGTCAGGAAGTCCAGTACCCAGTTGCACAAGGCGGGGTCGAGACCCAGGGTCTCGAACTTGATGACGAGTTTGGAGGATACTATGGTGTTAAATGCTGAGCTGTAGTCGATGAACAGCATTCTCACATAGGTATTCCTCTTGTCCAGATGGGTTAGGGCAGTGTGCAGTGTGGTTGAGATTGCATCGTCTGTGGACCTATTTGGGCGGTAAGCAAATTGGAGTGGGTCTAGTGTGTCAGGTAGGGTGGAGGTGATATGGTCCTTGACTAGTCTCTCAAAGCACTTCATGATGACGGAAGTGAGTGCTACGGGGTGGTAGTCGTTTAGCTCAGTTATCTTAGCTTTCTTGGGAACAGGAACAATGGTGACCCTCTTGAAGCATGTGGGAACAGCAGACTGGGATAGGGATTGATTGAATATGTCCGTAAACACACCAGCCAGCTGGTCTGCGCATGCTCCGAGGGCGTGGCTGGGGATGCCGTCTGGGCCTGCAGCCTTGCGAGGGTTAACACGTTTAAATGTTTTACTCACCTCGGCTGCAGTGAAGGAGAGTCCGCATGTTTTGGTTGCGGGCCGTGTCAGTGGCACTGTATTGTCCTCAAAGCGGGCAAAAAAGTTATTTAGTCTGCCCGGGAGCAAGACATCCTGGTCCATAACTGGGCTGGTTTTCTTTTTGTAATCCGTGATTGACTGTAGACCCTGCCACATACCTCTTGTGTCTGAGCCGTTGAATTGCGATTCTACTTTGTCTCTATACTGACGCTTAGCTTGTTTGATTGCCTTGCGGAGGGAATAGCTACACTGTTTGTATTCGGTCATGTTTCCGGTCACCTTGCCCTGATTAAAAGCAGTGGTTCGCGTTTTCAGTTTTGCGTGAATGTTGCCATCAATCCACGTTTTCTGGTTTGGGAATGTTTTAATAGTTGCTGTGGGTACGACAACGCCGGTGCACTTGCTAATAAACTCGCTCACCGAGTCAGCGTATTTGTCAATGTTGTTGTTTGACGCAATGTGGAACATATCCCAGTCCACTTGATCGAAGCAATCTTGAAGTGTGGAATCAGATTGCTCGGACCAGCGTTGAACAGACCTGAGTGTAGGAGCTTCCTGTTTTAGTCTCTGTCTATAGGCTGGAAGCAACAAAATGGTCGTGGTCAGCTTTTCCAAAGGGAGGCCTAGGGAGGGCCTAATATGCATCATGAAAGTTAGAATAACAATGATCCAGGGTTTTACCAGCCCTGGTTGCACAATCGATATGCTGATAGAATTTAGGGAGTCTTGTTTTCAGATTGGCCTTGTTAAAATCCCCAGCTACAATGAATGCAGCATCAGGATATGTGGTTTCCAGTTTACATAGAGTCAAATGAAGTTCGTTCAGAGCCATCGATGTGTCTGCTTGGGGGGGGAATATATGCAGCTGTGATTATAATTGAAATTAATCTCTTGGTAGATAATAACATTTGATTGGAATTCTAAGTCCGGTGAACAGAAGGACTTGAGTTCCTCTCTGTTGTTATGATCACACCACGTCTCTTTAATCATAAGGCATACCCCCCCCCCCTCCCGCTATTCTTCTTACCAGAAAGATGCTTGTTTCTGTCGGCGCGATGCGTGAAGAAACCAGCTGGCTGTACCGACTCCGATAGCGTGTCTCGTGTGAAACATGTTCCGTGAAGCAAAGAACGTTAAAGCCTCTTCAAATCAAATCAAACGTTTTTATATAGCCCTTCGTACATCAGCTGATATCTCAAAGTGCTGTACAGAAACCCAGCCTAAAACCCCAAACAACAAGCAATACAGGTGTAGAAGCACGGTGGCTAGGAAAAACTCCCTAGAAAGGCCAAAACCTAGGAAGACTTGACATGACTTTCAAAAAATAATATATATATATTTTTTAAAGATCTCCGCCATGGCACAACCCAAGGGGGGGCGCCAACCCAGACAGGAAGATCACATCAGTGACTCAACCCACTCAAGTGATGCACCCCTCCTAGGGACGGCATGAAAGAGCACCAGTAAGCCAGTGACTCAGCCCCTGTAATAGGGTTAGAGGCAGAGAATCCCAGTGGAAAGAGGGGAACCAGCCAGGCAGAGACAGCAAGGGCGGTTCGTTGCTCCAGAGCCTTTCCGTTCACCTTCACACTCCTGGGCCAGACTACACTCAATCATATGACCCACTGAAGAGATGAGTCTTCAGTAAAGACTTAAAGGTTGAGACCGAGTCTGTGTCTCACACATGGATAGGCAGATCCTTCCATAAAAATGCAGCACTATAGGAGAAAGCCCTGCCTCCATTTGTTTGCGTAGAAATTCTAGGGACAATAAGGAGGCCTGCGTCTTGTGACCATAACGTACGTGTAGGTATGTACGGCAGGACCAAATCAGAGAGATAGGTAGGAGCAAGCCCATGTAATGCTTTGTAGGTTAGCAGTAAAACCTTGAAATCAGCCCTTGCCTTGACAGGAAGCCAATGTAGGGAGGCTAACACTGGAGTAATATGATCAAATGTTTTGGTTCTTTGGTTTGGTTTTAATGTTTTGGTTGCAAGGCAATCAAACAAGCTAAGCGTCAGTATAGAGACAAAGTAGAGTCGCAATTCAACAGCTCAGACACAAGATGTATGTGGCAGGGTCTACAGTCAATCACAGATTACAAAAAGAGAAACAGCCCCGTCGCGGACCAGGATGTCTTGCTTCCAGACAGACTAAACAACTTCTTTGCCCAGTGCCACTGACACGGCCCGCTACCAAAACCTGTGGACATTTAAACGTGTTAACCCTCGCAAGGCTGCAGGCCCAGACGGCATCCCCAGCCGCGTCCTCAGAGCATGCGCAGACCAGCTGGCTGGTGTGTTTACGGATATATTCAATCAATACTTATCCCAGTCTGCTGTCCCCACATGCTTCAAGAGGGTCACCATTGTTCCTGTTCCCAAGAAAGCTAAGGTAACTGAGCTAAACGACTACCGCCATGTAGCACTCACTTCCGTCATCATGAAGTGCTTTGAGAGTCAAGGACCATATCACCTCCACCCTACCTGACACCCTAGACCCACTCCAATTTGCTTACCGCCCCAATAGGTCCACAGACAACGCAATCGCAGCCACACTGCACACTGCCCTAACCCATCTGGACAAGAGGAATACCTATGTGAGAATGCTGTTCATTGACTACAGCTCAGCTGTGTTTGGAGGGCACCATAGTACCATCCAAACCCTGGGTCTCGACCCCACCCTGTGCAACTGGGTACTGGACTTCCTGACAGGCCGCCCCCAGGTGGTGAGTGTAGGTAACAACATCTCCACTCCGCTGATCCTCAACACTGGGGCCCCACAAGGGTGCATTCTGAGTCCTCTCCAGCACTCCTTGTTCAGCCACGACTGCGTGGCCATGCCCATCTCCAACTCAATCATCAAGTCTGCAGACGACATTACAGTAGTAGACTTTATTACCAACAATGACGAGACGGCCTACAGGGAGGAGGTGAGGGCCCTCGGAGTGTGGTGTCAGGAAAATATTCTCACACTCAACGTCAACAAAACAAAGGAGATGATCGTGGACTTCAGGAAACAGCAGAGGGAGCACCCGCCTATCCACATCGACAGGACAGTAGTGGAGAGGGTAGTAAGTTTGCAGAGGGAAAGACGTAGGAGGACGTACACATCACGGACAAACTGAATTGGTCCACCCACACAGACAGCGTTGTGAAGAAGGCGCAGCAGCGCCTCTTCAACCTCAGGAGGCTGAAGAAATTTGACTTGTCACCAAAAGCACTCAAACTTTTACAGATACACAATCGAGAGCATCCTGTCGGGCTGTATCACCGCCTGGTACGGCTACTGCTCCGCCCACAACCGTAAGGCTCTCCAGAGGGTAGTGAGGTCTGCACAACGCATTAACGGGGGCAAACTATCTGCCCTCCAGGACACCTACACCACTCGATGTCACAGGAAGGCCATCAAGGACAACAACCACCCAAGCCACTGGCTGTTCACCCTGCTATCATCCAGAAGGCGAGGTCAGTACAGGTGCATCAAAGCAGGGACCGAGAGACTGAAAAACAGTTTCTATCTCAAGGCCATCAGACTGTTAAACAGCCACCACTAACATTGAGTGGCTGCTGCCAACATACTGACTCAACTCCAGCCACTTTAACAATGTAAAAATTTATGGAAAAATGTATCACTAGCCACTTTAAAGAGAGAGAGAGAGAGAGAGAGAGAGAGAGAGAGAGAGAGAGAGAGAGAGAGAGAGAGGAGGAAGCCACGATCTATACCTAGAAAGTGCCATGTCATGACAGTGTTGTCACGGATCCCTCCATAACTTTCATCATGCACACCTGTCACCTATTCCCACTGATTAGTATTTGTAGATATGTGGCCTTTGGTTTCCATGGTCTTGTCGATTATTGTTCCAATGTCCATTGGTCGTGTGAGTATCTGTGCTGTGTTGTTTTGGCTTTCGTATCATTTGTATTGCGCAGGTGATTACAGGTCTCGTCCCATGAGAATCATTGTGTGTGGGTATGTTATGGGTCTCGCTCCGGTGTATTTATTCTAGGTACCCCTGGCTCTTTTGTTTGGGTTTCAACCCTGTGTTTTGTATACTGTGCGTGTTTGTTTGGTCTTCGTCTCTGTGCCTTTACATGGCACGCTGTAATTTGGGTCAGTCAATACAAAAAACTATTACGATCCCTTTATACCAACTTGACAAGTGTAAATGACTATTGTAGCTGGAAATGGCTGTTTTTTTTATGGAATATCTACAGTATATAGGCATACAGAGGCCCATTATCAGCAACCATCACTCATGTGTTCCAATGGCACGTTGTGTTAGCTAATCCAAGTTTATAATTTTAAAAGGCTAATTGATCATTATGTTAGCACAGCTGAAAACTGTTGTCCTAATTAAAGAAGCAATAAAACTGGCCTTCTTTAGACTAGTTGAGTATCTGGAGCGTCAGCATTTGTAGGTTTGATTACAGGCTCAAAATGGCTAGAAACAAAGAACTTTCTTCTGAAACACATCAGTCTACTCTTGTTCTGAGAAATTAAGGCTATTCCATGCGAGAAATTGCCAAGAAACTGAAGATATCATACAATGCTGTTGCCCATCTTAATCTTTTCATTTTATTGGCCAGTCTGAGGTATGGCCTTTTCTTTGCAACTCTGCCTAGAAGGCCAGCATACCGAAGACTGGTGCTTTTGATTGATTCGATTGATTGATTAACTTTAGTTTATTTTGTAAATATTTTATTAACTCTATTTTTGAACTGCATTGTTGGTTAAGGAAATGTATGTAAGCATTTCACTATACCTGTTTGATTTACTATTTTGATTGCCAGTTTTTTTTATTAATTTTTCACTAAATAGAAATTGTGTGAGCAATAATAAGACCAAAGCACAGTTTACATTGTTTAAGGGATATATCAGTATATCAATAGGAGACACCATATTTCTCTATATTCTCAGCCAGGGGGCAGAAGAATCATGTCTAAACAAATGTAGGATGGTGGCAAAATGCTAGTTCCTGGAAATAACATTTAAAGATTGGTACGGATCGTCCTCCTACGTCTTTTCCCCTTTGCATGTTTGTTCATTTTAATCCGGGATTGTTTACCTTGCATTATACATGTTGAAACCACACTATGGAATTCATGCCAATAGCCAGAAAGGGGAGCCATGCGAAGCATTGGTTATAGATATTCTTCCGTGGCAATATTTTCATCCTTTTCCTGAGGTTGAATTTAATTGATTTCAGCATTCTGTTAAAGAGTCTGGCAACGGGTTTATCTAAAGAAGGACATATTTCTCCTCTCAAATATTTAAAATGGGAAAATATTCTGTTTCCATAAGTAGAGATGGAGTCCTCCATCGGGGCCTTTAGATTCACTTTATAACTTGAGATGAAGCTGAATTTATCTAGGATCTCCAATGCATTTGGGAGCGATTGAGATACAT
This sequence comes from Oncorhynchus kisutch, assembly GCF_002021735.2. Taxonomy (NCBI): domain Eukaryota; kingdom Metazoa; phylum Chordata; class Actinopteri; order Salmoniformes; family Salmonidae; genus Oncorhynchus; species Oncorhynchus kisutch. The sequence continues at coordinate 19,980,113 of NC_034201.2, read as the reverse complement.
TGTCTAGATATAGTAAAATATTGTCTGTCGGACCAAAATGCAGCGTGGTTAATAATATACATCTTTAATTAAGATGAAACACGAACAATACAAAAACAACAAAAGGAAAGTGAAAACCTATACAGCCTATCTGGTGACAACAAACACAGAGACAGGAACAATCACCCACGAAACACTCAAAGAATATGGCTGCCTAAATATGGTTCCCAATCAGAGACAACGAGAATCACCTGCCTCTGATTGAGAACCGCCTCAGGCAACCATAGACTATGCTAGAAAACCCCACTAAGCCACAATCCCAAAACCTACGAAAAACCCCCAAACACAAACACACCACAAAATAAACCCATGTCACACCCTGGCCTGACCAAATAAATAAAGAAAACACAAAATACTAAGACCAGGGCGGGACAGAACCCCCCCCCCCCCAAGGTGCGGACTCCCGGCCGCACACTAAAACCCATAGGGGAGGGTCCGGGTGGGCGTCTGTCCACGGTGGCGGCTCCGGCTCGGGACGTATGGACCCCACTCCAACCAAGTCTTAGTCCCCCTGTAACGTGTCCTTTGATTGGCGACCCTCGCCGCCGACCTAGGCCTAATAACCCTCACCAAGGACCCCACTGGACTGAGGGGCAGCTCGGGACTGAGGTAGAAGCTCGGGACTGAGGGGAAGCTCGGGACTGAGGGGAAGCTCAGGACTGAGGGGTAGCTCGGGACTGAGGGGTAGCTCGGGACTGAGGGGTAGCTCATCACTGAGGGGAAGCTCAGCACTGAGGGGAAGCCCAGTACTGAGAGGAAGCTCAGGCAGGTAGTTGGCTCTGGCAGATCCTGGCTGACTGGCGGATCTGGAAGACCCTGGCTGACTGGCGGATCCTGGCTGACTGGCGGATCTGGAAGATCATGGCTGACTGGCGGATCATGGCTGACTGGCGGATCTGGAAGATCATGGCTGACTGGCGGATCCTGGCTGAATGGCGGATCTAGCTGCTCTGGCTGCTCCATGCAGACTGACAGCTCTGGCTGCTCCATGCAGACTGACATCTCTGGCTGCTCCATGCAGACTGACATCTCTGGCTGCTCCATGCAGACTGACATCTCTGGCTGCTCCATGCAGACTGACAGCTCTGGCTGCTCCATGCAGACTGGCAGCTCCATGCAGACTGGCAGCTCTGGCTGCTCTATGTAGACTGGCAGCTCTGGCTGCTCCATGCAGACTGGCAGCTCTGGCTGCTCCATGCAGACTGGCAGCTCTGGCTGCTTCATGCAGACTGGCAGCTCTGGCTGCTCCATGCAGACTGGCAGCTTTGGCTGTTCCATGCAGACTGGCAGCTCTGGCTTCTCCATGCAGATTAGCAGCTCTGGCTGCGCTGAACAGGCAGGAGACTCCGGCAGCGCTGGAGAGGAGGAAGGCTCTGGCAGCGCTAAACAGGCGGGAGACTCCGGCAGCGCTGGAGAGGAGGAAGGCTCTGATAGCGCTAGACAGGCGGGAGACTCCGGCAGCGCTGGAGAGGAGGAAGGCTCTGGCAGCGCTAAACAGGCGGGAGACTCCGACAGCGCTAAACAGGCGGGAGACTCCGACAGCGCTGGAGAGGAGAAAGGCTCTGGCAGCGCTGAACAGGCGAGGCGCACTGAAGGCCTGGTGCGTGGTGCTGGCACTGGTGGTACTGGGCCGAGGACACGCACAGGAAGCCTGGTGCGGGGAGCTGCCACCGGAGGACTGGTGTGTGAAGGTGGCACAGGATGGACCGGACCGTGAAGGTGTACTGGAGAGCCTGAGGGTAGGGCTGGCACAGGACGTGCAAGGCTAGGTAGGCACACAGGAGGCCTAGTGCGTGAGGCTGGCACAATCTTCACCAGCCGACTAACACGCACCTCAGGACGAGTATGGAGAGCTGACCCAGGTGCCATCAAATTCCCCGACACACTCCGTCGGACGAATATCGTACCTAAAGCACCAAACTAGCAACTTCCTCATAACTCTCCTCCACTTTCCCCATTAACTCCTTCACAGTCTCTGCTTCACTCACCTCCAACACCGGCTCTGGTTCTGGTCTCCTCCTTGGCTCCTCACGATAAACAGGGGGAGTTGGCTCAGGTCTGAACCCTGACTCTGCCACACTCTCCCTGAGCCTCCCCCCAATACATTTTTGGGGCTGACTCTCGGGCTTCCATCCGCGTCGCCGTGCTGCCTCTTCATACCAGCATCTCTCCCCTTTTTCCCGCCTCCAGTTCTTCTTTGGGGCGTCGATATTCTCCAGGCTGTGCCCACGGTCCTTTTCCGTCCAATATCTCCTCCCAAGTCCAGAAGTCCTGTGATCGCTGCTCCTCACGATAAACAGGGGGAGTTGGCTCAGGTCTGAACCCTGACTCTGCCACACTCTCCCTGAGCCCCCCCCAATACATTTTTGGGGCTGACTCTCGGGCTTCCTTCTCCGCCGCCGTGCTTGTCTCTTCAATTCCATTCTTCTATACCCCTCTTCGCACTGCTCCAGCGAATTCCAGGCGGGCTCCGGCTCTCTCTCTGGGTCGACCGCCCACCTGTCTATTTCCTCCCAAGTTGTATATTCCAAACTTCGTAGCTCCTGCTGCCGCTGCCTGTCACCACGCCACTTGGTCCTGGTGTGGTGGGTGATTCTGTTACGGTTTTCTTCCTTCGAAAGAGAGTCGGACCAAAATGCAGCGTGGTTAATAATATACATCTTTAATTAAGATGAAACACGAACAATACAAAAACAACAAACGGAAAGTGAAAACCTATACAGCCTATTTTTTTTATTTTTATAAAAAATAATTTATTACCTTCAATACCATTCATTCTTTACAACTCATAATTTTCATACATACTCCAACAATGGTATTTTAATTTAACTAAACAAAAACCCCAAACAAAACCTCAGGGGAGCATCTTCCCTCCCCGTCACGCTACAAACTACCTTTCCCCATCTCCCCGTCCCTAATCTATCCCCTTACAAATCTAAATGACACCCAGCCCTAAACCCCCCTTCCACCTCTCCCGAGCAGCATGCTGCCCCCGCTTCCTCTCCTCCCTCTTCATCCTCCCCCTCAAATCTCCTTCCACCCTCCTCACTATCCCTTCCACCCCCCAATCTCTCCCTGTCTTCACCATGTTCTGCCTGGCTTCCCACAGCCCCCGTTTAAAGAGACTCATGAGAAGCCAGAGCAGAAACCTGTCCCTATCCGTCCCTCTCGCTCTCCCTACACCTCTCTCTAACCTGGCCCACGTCAATACAAAATCCCCCCTTTCCAAACCTAACAACACCCGTGCCCTAGCCCATACTACTCCGGCAAAGGCACAGTCCCAAAAGACATGGCGCACAGTCTCCTCCCTGCCACAAGAGGATCTTGGACAGGTGGGGGATTGCACCAAACTATACCGGTACATGATGGAACGTACCGGCAAGCACTTATGGAGGCTCAACCAATTCAGGTCCGTGAGCCTGTTGTCCAGACCCCGCGCCTGCACTCCCTCCCAGACCACTTCCGAGATGCCCACTACAGGCGCTGGACTCCCTGCCTTTCTGACCTCCTCGTACAGGTGCCTGTGATCTAAACCTACTCGGGCAACTTCAACCTCAGGGTGCGCAAGCAGCCACTTGGCCGCATGACCAAAGTGCCACGGCAGCTGTTCCGCCCGAGGACCCGTGTTAGACCACACCATTACGCTTCTCACCTGATACGAGAAGAACACCCGCAGGAGGTAACCGGACGGGTGTATCACTGGATGAGCAAGCTCCGTTAACAAGAAAGAAACAAAAATTGCGTCCAGCTTGAGGGGGAAATGTGGTACCCCCCTACCTCCCTCCCCGATGGGACAGAGCATGCGTGCCCTGGCGACCCACTCGCACCTGCCACTCCACATGAACTGAAACACAAGCCTCACTAGAGGCCTCCTCAGACAAGCCGGCAATGGGTAGATGTACGCCAAATACAAAAGAGACGGCAACACATCCACCTTTAGGACCAGGACTTTGCCCATAAAAGACAAATACCTAGCTTTCCACATTGCTAGCTTCCTCTGTACCACTGCGATACGCATGTTCCAGTTTAGCGTCGCTGAGCCGGAGGTCTCAAAATGGACCCCGAGATTCGTCAGGGCCCCCTCACAGAGAGATAACCCCCCGGGCACATCCGTTCTATCGCGCCATCTTCCGAACGGAAGACTTTGCATGGTTCAGAACCACTCCCGACGCTCGGGTGAAATCCCCAAAGATGGCAAGGGACCTTGTCAGGCACGAGTCCTTGCACAGCAGCAAGGAAGTGTCGTCGGCATACTGCGTCATCTTAACACGCAGCCCACCACTTCCAGGGATCAACAAGCCTTCCACCCCTGTGTCTGCCCTTATGGCAGCCCCCAGAGGCTCCATGTACAGAACGAAGAGGAGAGCCGAGAGTGGGCACCCCTGCCTGACCCCAGACGAGAGGTCAAAAACGTCACCCAAGTGACTATTTACACTAACTCGGCACCCCGCTCTGGCATATAATGTACGAATCCATCCTATGAACTTCTCCCCAAATCCTAATCGACCTAACACTCTGAATAAAAAGGATCTATTCACGTGATCAAAAGCTTTTGCCTGATCTAGCGCTGCTACCATTAAAGGCAGTCCTCTATCTTCAACCCAAGCGATTGAGTCCCTGATTAACAGTAGGTTCCATCTAATAGAGTGACCCTCTACCCCGCACGTCTGATCCTCATGGATGACGTAGGGAAGGGCTGTGCGCAACCGGTCTGCTAAAACCTTTGCAAGTAGCTTGTAATCTGCACACAGCATGGTCAACGGCCGCCAGTTGCCAAGGTCTGTTACTTCCCCCTTCTTATATAAAAGTGACAGCACACCAACAGCCATTGATCCCCCCCGGGACCCCCGTCTCAAGGATGGCCTTCAAGACTTCGAGGACCACTGGTCCAAGTATACCCCAAAACTTGAGATAAAACTCAGCCGGCAGCCCATCCATCCCAGGCACCTTCCCTTTTCCCATCCTCCTAAGAGCGCTCTCAACCTCTTCTAGTGAGATCTGGGCCTCCATCACTTCTCTAATGTCCTCCGGCAACCGCCTGGACAAGTGTTCTAAAAACACATTTCCCTGCTCTACATCTATTTCCCTTTCCTTAAATAAACCTTGGAAATGATCAGTTGTCACCCTGACCATATCCTCTGGTTCTCTAACTATACTACCATTTTCTTCCCTAACGCCATGCATTACCTTCCTACTCTGTCTGGCCCTAACCGACTTAAAGAACATAGCAGAACAAGTCTCATTGTGTTCTAGAAAGCCACTATGCGCACGCTCCAGGAAAGCTTTAGCCTTCCGCTCCTGCAACTCCCTGAGCTGCGCCTTTAGGGTTGCGGATCTCTCCCAGTCAAACGACCCGCCGAGGTTGCCTGCCTCGTACTTGAGTTCAATTAACCTTTGGATACGATCCACCTCCCTCCTCTCCTCCCTTTTTTTCCTCTTGCAATACCCTATTATAAAAGCCCTAATCCTCACCTTAACTAATTCCCACCACTCTAACACCCCCTCGCACATGGACCGGAGGCCTTCAAGCCTCCAAAAGAAACCAAAAAACCTGTCAACAAAAGCCTGCTCCTCCAGCACATCTCTATCTAACTTCCAGTACCCCCTACCAAAGAGGCAGACTGGCGACCCCACCTGCAGGAGCACCCCGTCGTGATCCGAAAAGAAAACAGGCAACAGCCGCCCAGACAACTTACCCAAAGACCTGGGTACAAAAATATAGTCGAGCCTCCGCTCAACCCCCCTGGAGTTGCGCCATGTAGGACCGGCCATTTTCGGAGAAGTGTGCAGACCACCATCAACCAGACCATGGCAAGCCATTAGCCCGGTAATGGCGCCTGCACTGCTATCCCCCCCCCATTCCTAAATCTGTATTAAAATCCCCCCCTATCACTAATTTCCTATTTGTGACACACAGGGGCGTCAGACAGTCCACCATCTCCCTCCTGTCTGCCACCACCTGTGGCCCATACACCACCACTAATCTAAATGTACAATCCCTTATCCTCCATCCACCCCTATAACCCTCCCCTGCATTACCACAAAAGAATCCTCCACTTTTACCTCCCTGTGCCCACACAAAATCCCTACCCCCGATGAGTGCACCCCCCCAATACCCCAAACCGACTCCCCCTTGTCCCACTCCCTCTTAAACTTACTAACATCCCTCCATCCCTCAGGTGAACCTCCTGTAAAATCAAACCCCACACCCTCCAAATAACTAAAAACCGCCCTCCTCTTAACAAAATCCCTTAAACCCCTTACATTTAAAGTAACACAAATAAAATTAAAACATGTAATACACTCAAATTCTAAACCCAGACAGAAAAAAAAAAACAGGAGACTCACCCGATGCTCCCCTGCTCCATATCTACCGGTGAGAACACCATCCGTACTCCCGACATCCCCCCCCTCTTCCTCCATCTCCATCTCAGGATGCAGGAATAGTGTTTGGCTCCGGGGTGCCCTGCACCCTGGGTCTACCCCCACACTCCTCCCCCTCCCCAGTGCTGCAGCTGGTTTGGAAAAAAATCGGGGAGGCTGAGTCCCCAAACAAAAAACTCCCCACCTCCTCCTGTACCCAGTCCTGAGTCTTGTTAGGTGTGTCCCCACCCAACAGAAGTTGAGGGCCTGGGGAAACCAGCAGCAACCCAGAGGTTTCTCCCACCCCCATCACTCTCTTGGCCATCCCCTCCCTCTCACTGTCGGCCAATCGCACCCTCCTCTTCATTCTCTTCTTTGGTGATGGCGGCAGTGGAGAGATACCACCCTCCCCCCCCGCCAGCTCCTCCACCATACCCCTCATCTCTTCCACCAGGGCACTTTCCCCCCAGTCCACTTGCTCTTCCACCGTCTCCATCACTCCTCCCTCGCTTTCTTCTCTCTCATGCTCCTCCACTCGGTTGCCTTCTTCCGCTGCTTTTCCTGGTTCTCCTACTCCCGTGCCTTCTGTTTCCTTCTCTCTTCCATCCGCCACTTCTTGCTCCTCCTCCTTCCTTGCGGCCTTCCCCTCTGGACCTGTACTCTGGTCATGAGGCTTGCTTCCTTCCCCTCTTCTTCCCCCATCCCCCGCTCCTGCTCCCCCCCAGCCGCAGACGCATATGACCTCTGACGAGCCAGGCACCCCCGCCACAGGTGTGCTGACGAGCCACACCCGTGGCACGCCTTAGGCTTGTCACAATCCCTCGCCTCGTGTTCCTCAGATCCACAAAATCTGCATTTTCTTGCGAAGATGTGGCAATAGGCCATACAGCGCCTGCAAAATGGAGGCTGACGTGCATAAAACAACGTCCCCCTGTCAGCCCCCAGGGAGAACATAGCAGGAGGATGGAGGTAGCCACCATGTCCCTTTGGGTCCTCCCTGAGGAGGGCCTGGAAGCCTCTCCTCCCATTCCAAAACCCAAGGGAGTCTTTGAGGTGCCTTGCTGAGGAGACGTTATCCATGTATCTCCCCAGAAAGGCCCTCACCTCTTCGTCCTTAACGTATGGGTTGTATATGTTGACAGTTACAACCCTAAAGTTGTTCCTCGCCAGGCTTGTTATTTCATAGTGGCTCATCGGCCTCTCACCTCCCATTGCTCTTGCCCTTCTCAGGATATCATCGTGTTTCTCCTCTGTATGTAGTGCCACGTTGTATGCTCCCTCCAACGAGTTGCCTTGGAAACAAAACACGTCCTTCACCGTCAGCTTTAGAATCCCCATCAATATTATCCTTCCAAAAGTTTCCCGTCCTAAAGGCTCCAACTCCTTTTCCTTCCAAGCAAACCGAATTGTGTTGGCCAGCCCAATCCCAGGGACCGACCGTGTAGATGTATTTTGCACCATCTCCGCAAGGAGAATGGCGCACCCGGCTCACGTTCTCTTCTCTTCTCTTCTCTTCTCTTCTCTTCTCTTCTCTTCTCTTCTCTTCTCTTCTCTTCTCTTCTCTTCTCTTCTCTTCCAAAACAAAAAAAAAAGTGACTGAGCCTATTTTTTTTATTTTTTATAAAAAATAATTTATTATCTTCAATACCATTCATTCTTTACAACTCATAATTTTCATACATACTCAAATAATGGTATTTTAATTTAACTAATCATAAACCCCAAACAAAACCTCAGGGGAGCATCTTCCCTCCCGTCACCCTACAAAATACCTTTCCCTATCTCCCCATCCCTAATCTATCCCCTTACAAATCTAAATGACACCCAGCCCTAAACCCCCCTTCCACCTCTCCCGAGCAGCATGCTGCCCCCACTTCCTCTCCTCCCTCTTCATCCTCCCCCTCAAATCTCCTTCCACCCTCCTCACTATCCCTTCCACCCCCCAATCTCTCCCTGTCTTCACCATGTTCTGCCTGGCTTCCCACAGCCCCCGTTTAAAGAGACTCATGAGAAGCCAGAGCAGAAACCTGTCCCTATCCGTCCCTCTCGCTCTCCCTACACCTCTCTCTAACCTGGCCCACGTCAATACAAAATCCCCCCTTTCCAAACCTAACAACACCCGTGCCCTAGCCCATACTACTCCGGCAAAGGCACAGTCCCAAAAGACATGGCGCACAGTCTCCTCCCTGCCACAAGAGGATCTTGGACAGGTGGGGGATTGCACCAAACTATACCGGTACATGATGGAACGTACCGGCAAGCACTTATGGAGGCTCAACCAATTCAGGTCCGTGAGCCTGTTGTCCAGACCCCGCGCCTGCACTCCCTCCCAGACCACTTCCGAGATGCCCACTACAGGCGCTGGACTCCCTGCCTTTCTGACCTCCTCGTACAGGTGCCTGTGATCTAAACCTACTCGGGCAACTTCAACCTCAGGGTGCGCAAGCAGCCACTTGGCCGCATGACCAAAGTGCCACGGCAGCTGTTCCGCCCGAGGACCCGTGTTAGACCACACCATTACGCTTCTCACCTGATACGAGAAGAACACCCGCAGGAGGTAACCGGACGGGTGTATCACTGGATGAGCAAGCTCCGTTAACAAGAAAGAAACAAAAATTGCGTCCAGCTTGAGGGGGAAATGTGGTACCCCCCTACCTCCCTCCCCGATGGGACAGAGCATGCGTGCCCTGGCGACCCACTCGCACCTGCCACTCCACATGAACTGAAACACAAGCCTCACTAGAGGCCTCCTCAGACAAGCCGGCAATGGGTAGATGTACGCCAAATACAAAAGAGACGGCAACACATCCACCTTTAGGACCAGGACTTTGCCCATAAAAGACAAATACCTAGCTTTCCACATTGCTAGCTTCCTCTGTACCACTGCGATACGCATGTTCCAGTTTAGCGTCGCTGAGCCGGAGGTCTCAAAATGGACCCCGAGATTCGTCAGGGCCCCCTCACAGAGAGATAACCCCCCGGGCACATCCGTTCTACCGCGCCATCTACCGAAAAACTTGACGGAAGACTTTGCATGGTTCAGAACCGCTCCCGACGCTCGGGTGAAATCCCCAAAGATGGCAAGGGACCTTGTCAGGCACGAGTCCTTGCACAGCAGCAAGGAAGTGTCGTCGGCGTACTGCGTCATCTTAACACGCAGCCCACCACTTCCAGGGATCAACAAGCCTTCCACCCCTGTGTCTGCCCTAATGGCAGCCCCCAGAGGCTCCATGTACAGAACGAAGAGGAGAGCCGAGAGTGGGCACCCCTGCCTGACCCCAGACGAGAGGTCAAAAACGTCACCCAAGTGACTATTTACACTAACTCGGCACCCCGCTCCGACATATAATGTACGAATCCATCCTATGAACTTCTCCCCAAATCCTAATCGACCTAACACTCTGAATAAAAAGGATCTATTCACGCGATCAAAGGCTTTCGCCTGATCTAGCGCTGCTACCATTAAAGGCAGTCCTCTATCTTCAACCCAAGCGATGGAGTCCCTGATTAACTGTAGGTTCCATCTAATAGAGCGGCCCTCTACCCCGCACGTCTGATCCTCATGAACGACGTAGGGAAGGGCTGTGCGCAACCGGTCTGCTAAAACCTTTGCAAGTAGCTTGTAATCTACGCACAGCATGGTCAATGGCCGCCAGTTGCCAAGGTCTGTTACTTCCCCCTTCTTATATAAAAGTGACAGCACACCAACAGCCATTGATCCCCCCCGGGACCCCCGTCTCAAGGATGGCCTTCAAGACTTCGAGGACCACTGGTCCAAGTATACCCCAAAACTTGAGATAAAACTCAGCCGGCAGCCCATCCATCCCAGGCACCTTCCCTTTTCCCATCCTCCTAAGAGCGCTCTCAACCTCTTCTAGTGAAATCTGGGCCTCCATCACTTCTCTAATGTCCTCCGGCAACCGCCTGGACAAGTGTTCTAAAAACACATTTCCCTGCTCTACATCTATTTCCCTTTCCTTAAATAAACCTTGGAAATGATCAGTTGTCACCCTGACCATATCCTCTGGTTCTCTAACTATACTACCATTTTCTTCCCTAATGCCATGCATTACCTTCCTACTCTGTCTGGCCCTAACCGACTTAAAGAACATAGCGGAACAAGTCTCATTGTGTTCTAGAAAGCCACTATGCGCACGCTCCAGGAAAGCTCGAGCCTTCCGCTCCTGCAACTCCCTGAGCTGCGCCTTTAGGGTAGCGGATCTCTCCCAGTCAAACGACCCGCCGAGGTTGCCTGCCTCATACTCGAGTTCAATTAACCTTTGGATACGATCCACCTCCCTCCTCTCCTCCCTTTTTTTCCTCTTGCAATACCCTATTATAAAAGCCCTAATCCTCACCTTAACTAATTCCCACCACTCTAACACCCCCTCGCACATGGACCGGAGGCCTTCAAGCCTCCAAAAGAAATCATAAAACCTGTCAACAAAAGCCTGCTCCTCCAGCACATCCCGATCTAACTTCCAGTACCCCCTACCAAAGAGGCAGACTGGAGACCCCACCTGCAGGAGCACCCCGTCGTGATCCGAAAAGAAAACAGGCAACAGCCGCCCAGACAACTTACCCAAAGACCTGGGTACAAAAATATAGTCGAGCCTCCGCTCAACCCCCCTGGAGTTGCGCCATGTAGGACCGGCCATTTTCGGAGTAGTGTGCAGACCACCATCAACCAGACCATGGCAAGCCATTAGCCTGGTAATGGCGCCTGCACTGCTATCCCCCCCTATTCCTAAATCTGTATTAAAATCCCCCCCTATCACTAATTTCCTATTTGTGACACACAGGGGCGTCAGACAGTCCACCATCTCCCTCCTGTCTGCCACCACCTGTGGCCCATACACCACCACTAATCTAAATTTACAATCCCTTATCGTGACATCCACCCCTATAACCCTCCCCTGCATTACCTCAAAAGAATCCTCCACTTTTACCTCCCTGTGCCCACACAAAATCCCTACCCCCGATGAGTGCACCCCCCCAATACCCCAAACCGACTCCCCCTTGTCCCACTCCCTCTTAAACCTACTAACATCCCCTCCATCCCTCAGGTGAACCTCCTGTAAAAAACAAAAATCAAACCCCACACCCTCCAAATAACTAAATACCGCCCTCCTCTTAACAAAATCCCTTAAACCCCTTACATTTAAAGTAACAAAAGTAAAATTAGACCCCATGAAAGAATCAAATAAAATCATGTAATACACTCAAATTCTAAACCCAGACAGAAAAAAACAAAAACAGGAGACTCACCCGATGCTCCCCTGCTCCATATCTACCGGTGAAAACACCATCCGTACTCCCGACATCCCCCCCACTTCCTCCATCTCACCAACCCAGGATGCAGGAATAGTGTTTGGCTCCGGGGTGCCCTGCACCCTGGGTCTACCCCCACAATCCTCCCCCTCCCCAGTGCTGCAGCTGGATTGGAAAAAAATCGGGGAGGCTGAGTCCCCAAACAAAAAACTCCCCACCTCCTCCTGTACCCAGTCCTGAGTCTTGTTAGGTGTGTCCCCACCCAACAGAAGTTGAGGGCCTGGGGAAACCAGCAGCAACCCAGAGGTTTCTCCCACCCCCATCACTCTCTTGGCCATCCCCTCCCTCTCACTGTCGGCCAATCGCACCCTCCTCTTCATTCTCTTCTTTGGTGATGGCGGTAGTGGAGAGATACCACCCTCCCCCCCCACCAGCTCCTCCACCATACCCCTCATCTCTTCCACCAGGGCACTTTCCCCCCAGTCCACTTGCTCTTCCACCGTCTCCTTCTCCAACACTCCTCCCTCGCTTTCTTCTCTCTCATGCTCCTCCACTCGGTTGCCTTCTTCTGCCGCTTTTCCTGGTTCTCCTACTCCCGTGCCTTCCGTTTCCTTCTCTCTTCCATCCGCCGCTTCTTGCTCCTCCTCCTTCCTTGCGGCCTTCCCCTCTGGACCTGTACTCTGGTCATGAGGCTTGCTTCCTTCCCCCCCTCTTCTTCCCCCATCCCCCGCTCCTGCTCCCCCCCCAGCCGCAGACGCATATGACCTCTGACGAGCCGGGCACCCCCGCCACAGGTGTGCTGACGAGCCACACCCGTGGCACGCCTTAGGCTTGTCACAATCCTTCGCCTCGTGTTCCTCAGATCCACAAAATCTGCATTTTCTTGTGCTGCACGAGGCGAATATGTGGCCGTAGGCCATACAGCGCCTGCAAAATGGGGGCTGACGTGCATAAAACAACGTCCCCCTGTCAGCCCCTAGGGAGAACATAGCAGGAGGATGGAGGTAGCCACCATGTCCCTTTGGGTCCTCTCTGAGGAGGGCCTGGAAGCCTCTCCTCCCATTCCAAAACCCAAGGGAGTCTTTGAGGTGCCTTGCTGAGGAGACGTTATCCATGTATCTCCCCAGAAAGGCCCTCACCTCTTCATCCTTAACGTATGGGTTGTAAATGTTGACAGTTACAACCCTAAAGTTATTCTTCGCCAGGCTTGTTATTTCATAGTGGCTCATCGGCCTCTCGCCTCCCACTGCTCTTGCCCTTCTCAGGATATCATCGTGTTTCTCCTCTGTATATAGTGCCACATCGTATGCTCCCTCCAACGAGTTGCCTTGGAAACAAAACACGTCCTTCACCGTCAGCTTTAGAATCCCCATCAATATTATCCTTCCAAAAGTTTCCCGTCCTAAAGGCTCCAACTCCTTTTCCTTCCAAGCAAAACGAATCGTGTTGGCCAGCCCAATCCCAGGGACCGACCGTGTTGATGTATTTAGCACCATCTCCGCAAGGAGAATGGCGCACGTTCTCTTCTCTTCCAAAACAATGAAAAAAGAAAATCCAAAGTGACTGAGCCTATCTTGTGACAACAAACACAGAGACAGGAACAATCACCCACAAAACACTCAAAGAATATGGCTGCCTATATATGGTTCCCAATCAGAGACAACGAGAATCACCTGCCTCTGATTCAGAACCGCCTCAGGCAACCATAGACTATGCTAGAAAACCCCACTAAGCCACAATCCCAAAACCTACGAAAAACCCCCATACACAAACACACCACAAAATAAACCCATGTCACACCCTGGCCTGACCAAATAAAGAAAGAAAACACAAAATACTAAGACCAGGGCGTGACAGTCTGCGTATAATGAGATGAAGTGATCAGTACATTTGAGAGAAATATGTGTTCCTGACAAATTGCCTGGGCCAGAGGTTCCATGGATAATAAAAACTATGGCTGAGGGATTGAAATGAATGAAATTGGAGCCAATTCCCATGTCAAACTCTTGCACCGTTTCTGTAGACCATCCATCCATACGCTTGAAATACAAACCAATATGGATATTCATGAGTAGAAATAAAGAATGAAAAGGTTATGTAAACCCTTTGCCCTCCTGTGTAAACAAAGATTTCTACTTATCCATTGAAGTTGGTGGATTCAATTCTATGTAATGGTAATGAGCCATGCAACCCCACTAAGGAGAAATATTAAGCCTCCCCAGAGAATGGATTATATCACAATATATAACATGGTCACTAAAACAAAAGCAATTAAAAATGTTATCTACTTCTGCGGCCTCATTAAATAAGTTGCCTAAAATAGCTAATTAAGTCAGATACAGAGACAGGCGTTTAGAGTCAATTGTTTTTCCAAGTTTAGTTACTTTGAAAAATATATTTGAACCTAAACGTGTTAAATACCTAAAGAGCTCTATACACCTTTTGAATGTCAAATTGAACAACAGGTAAATATAATGTCTGGTTTCTAAAAGAGTCCACAATTATATACCCAACAGTGGTAATATAAATAGATGTCTTACATCTATCTGCTGAGATGAAATAGCCAGGGAAAACCAATCATCGTTCCTTCTCATTCCGGTCCCACTGAGAGTGGGCCACTTGATTAACATTGCATTAGGCTTTGTTACAAATCTCTTTTCAATGATTGAACTCGAGGATAAATTAGAACTAGAATGAGGGATGAATGGACACTCAAGGAGACAGAGATAATGGTTAATTATTGATGAAAGTCTGACATGACCGGTCACATCTCTCAGTGTATTTAAATGAGCAATCCTCATCTAAATGCAATGTCATTACCTCAGAGGAATACATTACAGTGAAATAGTCAAATGTAATGGTTAAATAAGATAATCACTGCATTTGAGGATTTCATCAGATTATTTGTTGTGGTATAATGCAGTCTACAGCACTGTATATTGATTGATATGGTTGCAAATCTAAGCTTCATGTCAGGCAATGTTACAGTGCAAAATCTTATCTAAATATAATGAGCATAATGCCTTCAAACAGATAGCTATAAAGGTAACTATATAAAGGAAAATACATCAGAGAACCATAACCTTTAACAAGGACCTTGAAAGCACATCCCTTCTGGCATGCTATATCTTATTGTACGTACTTATTGCGGTTACTTCTGGCATGCTATATCTTATTGTATGTACTTATTGCGGTTACTTCTGGCATGCTATATCTTATTGTACGTACTTATTGCTGTTACTTCTGGCATGCTATATCTTATTGTATGTACTTATTGCGGTTACTTCTGGCATGCTATATCTTATTGTACGTACTTATTGCGGTTACTTCTGGCATGCTATATCTTATTGTACGTACTTATTGCTGTTACTTCTGGCATGCTATATCTTATTGTATGTACTTATTGCTGTTACTTCTGGCATGCTATATCTTATTGTATGTACTTATTGCTGTTACTTCTGGCATGCTATATCTTATTGTATGTACTTATTGCTGTTACTTCTGGCATGCTATATCTTATTGTATGTACTTATTGCGGTTACTTCTGGCATGCTATATCTTATTGTATGTACTTATTGCTGTTACTTCTGGCATGCTATATCTTATTGTATGTACTTATTGCGGTTACTTCTGGCATGCTATATCTTATTGTATGTACTTATTGCGGTTACTTCTGGCATGCTATATCTTATTGTACGTACTTATTGCTGTTACTTCTGGCATGCTATATCTTATTGTATGTACTTATTGCGGTTACTTCTGGCATGCTATATCTTATTGTATGTACTTATTGCGGTTACTTCTGGCATGCTATATCTTATTGTATGTACTTATTGCGGTTACTTCTGGCATGCTATATCTTATTGTACGTACTTATTGCGGTTACTTCTGGCATGCTATATCTTATTGTATGTACTTATTGCTGTTACTTCTGGCATGCTATATCTTATTGTATGTACTTATTGCTGTTACTTCTGGCATGCTATATCTTATTGTATGTACTTATTGCGGTTACTTCTGGCATGCTATATCTTATTGTATGTACTTATTGCTGTTACTTCTGGCATGCTATATCTTATTGTATGTACTTATTGCGGTTACTTCTGGCATGCTATATCTTATTGTATGTACTTATTGCGGTTACTTCTGGCATGCTATATCTTATTGTACGTACTTATTGCTGTTACTTCTGGCATGCTATATCTTATTGTATGTACTTATTGCGGTTACTTCTGGCATGCTATATCTTATTGTATGTACTTATTGCGGTTACTTCTGGCATGCTATATCTTATTGTATGTACTTATTGCGGTTACTTCTGGCATGCTATATCTTATTGTACGTACTTATTGCGGTTACTTCTGGCATGCTATATCTTATTGTATGTACTTATTGCTGTTACTTCTGGCATGCTATATCTTATTGTACGTACTTATTGCGGTTACTTCTGGCATGCTATATCTTATTGTATGTACTTATTGCGGTTACTTCTGGCATGCTATATCTTATTGTATGTACTTATTGCGGTTACTTCTGGCATGCTATATCTTATTGTACGTACTTATTGCGGTTACTTCTGGCATGTTATATCTTATTGTACGTACTTATTGCGGTTACTTCTGGCATGCTATATCTTATTGTACGTACTAATTGCTGTTACTTCTGGCATGCTATATCTTATTGTATGTACTTATTGCTGTTACTTCTGGCATGCTATATCTTATTGTATGTACTTATTGCGGTTACTTCTGGCATGCTATATCTTATTGTACGTACTTATTGCGGTTACTTCTGGCATGCTATATCTTATTGTACGTACTTATTGCTGTTACTTCTGGCATGCTATATCTTATTGTACGTACTTATTGCGGTTACTTCTGGCATGCTATATCTTATTGTACGTACTTATTGTGGTTACTTCTGGCATGCTATATCTTATTGTATGTACTTATTGCTGTTACTTCTGGCATGCTATATCTTATTGTACGTACTTATTGCGGTTACTTCTGGCATGCTATATCTTATTGTACGTACTTATTGCGGTTACTTCTGGCATGCTATATCTTATTGTACGTACTTATTGCTGTTACTTCTGGCATGCTATATCTTATTGTACGTACTTATTGCGGTTACTTCTGGCATGCTATATGTGGAAGGACCACCAGAGGGCAGGCTGGGCTCATGGATAGTAGCCCAACAAGGCATGGGAGACAAGGTAACCAGAGGCAATTAAGCACAGCTGACGGTACTAATGACATACTCTCCTTCCCCTATAAGAGAGAGAATGGAACCAGCAGAGAAAGGGGGGAAACTATCTCTGGAAGATGGCCACCGAGAGAGAGGAGCTATCCATGAAGAACCACTAAGACGGTGACAATCCCGTGACTTTTTGTTGTAGTTTAAAGATAATCCTATTGTGTTCCTGTTTCATCTGGAGAAGAAGATGTATGTTTTTTTCCTTAGAAGATTTTCATTGATTATGTTGGAGTGTTTGTGTTGACCAAATGCCCTCAATAGAGAACTGTGTTCAATCAAGAAAACCTACTCCTGACTCGTTTATTCCACCTTCCCGCTTTAGAGTGACACCCAATTACTTGGTCCGCTCACATTGGTGGAGGATGCGGGCATTAGGTGGACGAGTGACACAAGGATAAGTGAGTAAATCAAGATTCTTCCAGTAGACCCGGAGGAACCATTCAAGAACGATGGATAACGCCCTACTACAACAGTTGATCACGGCACAGCAGACAACCATAGAACTCCTGCAACAACAGCTGAGCCGACGAGAAGAACCTAGAGTTAAGCCAAGAGCGGCTGCTCACGCCATCTTACCTCGTCTCTCCAAGGAGGATGATATTGAGGCCTTCCTCATGACCTTCGAAAGGACGGCCACCTTGGAAGAGTGGTCGCCCACAGAATGGGCGAGTGCATTAGCCCCTCTTTTGACCGGGGTGGCTCAGGAAGCCTATTTTGACCTGGATTCCTGCGAAGCTGAGGACTATGGGCGACTAAAAACCGAGATCCTGTCCCGGTACCAGCTGACTGCCAGAGATAGGGCTGTAAAGTTCCATCAATGGACCTATACAGCTGATCAACCCGTCCGTGCCCAGATCTTCGCATTAATACGACTGACGAAACAGTGGCTAGAACCTGGAAAGGGAGTAGGACATGTGATAGAGACTCTCGTAGTGGACAAGATATTGAGAGAATTGCCCAGTGACTTAAAAAGGGTTGTGGGGCAAGCCAACCCGTTGTCAGCCGACGACATAGCCCAGGCGGTGGAAACATATCGGTCTACAGGGGAGTTGTTAAAAAGTGACAAGGAGGAACGGAAGGAGTCTTCCAATCCCGTACCACGACTCACCCCGGCGCGCCCGCCACCGAAACGTCCAAGCCCCCCCCGGAGGTGGGAGAAGTCAGCCACCACACAGCAGGGTCGGTGTTATAAATGTCAGTCTCCCAACCATTATGCCCCACAATGTCCTAGCAAGGATGAGCCCATGGTCACGGAGTCATCACTGCCTACCCCCACACATCCCGTTTTGAGGGGGCAGGATCAACACTGTTGGTTAGCAGAGATAGCCCCAGCCTCAGAGATTCCGGTGCGAGTCGAAGGACAAGATGTGGTAGCTATTCTCGACTCGGGAAGCATGGTTACGTTAGTAGAGGAGCGGATGGTGACCTCCGCAACACTGTTACCAGACAAAGTAGCCGTATCCTGTATCCATGGAGACACCCACTATTACCCCACTGTGAATCTGCCTATTCTCACTCCAAAAGGAAGGTGTACAGTCAGGGCAGGGAAGGTGCCCCAGCTGAAGGTGCCATTATTGATCGGGAGAGACTGTCCCCTATATAAGGAGCTTCGGCAGATGACGTTATGCACGGGAAGAAGGGGGACAGGAAAGAAGAGAAAATCCAAGCCCGAGGTAGTAGTCCTACAAGGAGACGTAGCCGCGTCCTCGTCCTCTGCAGCAGAGGAAGAAATAGCGACCCAACGTTTACGACAGATATTCCAGGAAACCACTGATGAAGACACATGTGAAGGGTTATACACAACGCAGGAAGGAAGGAGCAACCAGGCGCTAAGGGATATATTTGAAGCTCCATCCGAGGAGGGAACCTGGAAGGGATTCTCCTCGGTCACCCCTGATGGGGATATGGAACATCCTCCACATCCCTCTACCGAGGTCGACCTGCACCAGGAATTAAAGGGACAGTTCGGCACCTCGCAGCATAGAGACCCAGACCTAAAGGAGGCCATGAGGAAGGTGAAGGTGATCGACGGGAGGAACGTCGACGGATCAGGTGAGCCCCCTCTTCCTTACTATGCAATCAGGCGGGGTCTCTTATACTGGGTCGTACGACGAAGGGGGGAAAACCAGGAATTACTAATGGTGCCTAGGCCATACAGGGATACAGTTCTACAGTTAGCCCATTCCCACGTCCTAGGAGGACACCTGGCACGAGACAAGACTATTGACAGAATCATGCAGAGATTCTATTGGCCCCGGGTCACCCGGGATGTGGCCAGGTATTGTAGGACGTGTGATCAATGTCAACGTACAGCCCCACGGCCACACCTGCGTAACCCTTTGATTCCTCTCCCCATCATAGAGACTCCCTTTGAACGCATAGCTATGGACCTCGTAGGGCCCCTCCCAAAATCCGCCAGAGGACACGAGTACATCCTAGTGGTTATAGATTACGCTACCAAGTTCCCGGAGGCCATACCCCTGCGTAACATGTCGTCAAAGGGAATTGCCAAGGAGCTATTCCTGATGTTCTCTCGTGTGGGCCTCCCCAAGACTATCTTAACCGATCAAGGAACCCCGTTCATGTCCCGGTTGATGAAGGACTTGTGTCGGTTATATCAGGTTCAACAGATACGTACAAGCATATTCCACCCTCAAACAGATGGGTTGTGTGAACGCTTGAACAAAACGATTAAAAGCATGTTGAGAAGAGTGGTGTCCCGAGACGGGAAAAACTGGGACATGCTTCTTCCACACTTAATGTTTGCCCTGCGAGAAGTACCCCAGGCATCCACTGGATTCTCTCCGTTTGAATTGCTCTATGGCAGACCCTGTCGAGGAATCCTCGACTTAGCCAAGGAGACCTGGGAGACCCAACCATGTCCCTTTCGATCCACAATAGAACACGTTACCCTGATGAGAGACCGCCTGTCAGCAGTGTGGCCCATAGTCAAGGAGCATATGGAGAAGGCCCAAAGGACCCAAGGCCAGGCCTATGATAAGTCCGCGACCCCCCGTGAGTTCACCGTGGGAGAGAAAGTGATGGTGCTTGTGCCCACGGCCGAACATCGCTTGCTGGCGCAGTGGAGGGGGCCCTACGAGGTAATGAAAAGGGTCTCACCGGTCAATTACCTCATCAAGCAACCTGACAGGAGGAAGAAGGTCCAACTCTATCACATAAACCTGCTGAAGACGTACCATGGACGAGAGGAGGAGGTGGCTTTGATGGCCCTGGAGGGCAAAGGAAAAGAGGAGACTCTACCACAGGTGCGCCGTGGCCAAACTCTCCTACCGGAGCAGTCAAGACAGCTAGACAAGCTGATTATGAACTTCGGTCGAATATTCTCTCCATTCCCAGGACAAACAGATGTCCTGTTCCACCATATCCACACGGAACCCGGCAAGAAGGTGCATATCCGCCCTTACAGGATTCCTGAGGCTCGCCGAGTCATCGCTAAGAAAGAGGTGAGGGAGATGTTGAGGATGGGCGTGATCGAGCCCTCGACGAGTGAGTGGTCCAGTCCCATAGTCCTGGTCCCCAAGTCCGATGGTAGTATGAGACTCTGCAACGACTTTAGGGGCGTGAATGCCATCTCTACATTCGATGCGTATCCCATGCCCCGTGTGGATGAACTCTTGGAGCGCTTAGGAAAGGCCAAGTTCATCACTACCCTGGATTTGACAAAGGGATATTGGCAAGTGCCGGTGGCTCCGGAGGATCGCCCAAAGACTGCCTTCGCCACCCCAGAGGGGCTTTTCCAGTATGTGAGGATGCCCTTCGGACTGCACGGTGCCGCTGCAACTTTCCAACGCCTCATGGATGCCATTCTACGGCCCCATCAAGAGTATGCAGCGGCGTACATAGACGATGTGGTCATCCACAGCGAGGACTGGGATAGTCACCTCCTGCGATTACGGGCGGTGCTCGTGAGTTTGGAAGCCACCGGGTTGACAGCCAATCCAAATAAATGCTGCCTGGGCCTGTCCGAAGCGGAATACCTGGGGTACACCGTGGGGAATGGGAAAATACGCCCACAGGCAGAGAAGACCAGGGCAATTCGTGACTGGCCTCGACCCCGGACCAAGCGAGACGTTCGGGCCTTCTTAGGGATAACAGGATATTATCGCCGTTTTATCCCGGGATATGCAACCATTGCCAACCCCCTCACAAACCTCATCAGGAAAAACCTGCCAAACCAGGTAGAGTGGAAAGACGAGACGGAAGAGGCCTTTCAATTGCTAAAAGATGGCCTGTGTTCTGATCCCGTTCTACAGGCTCCGGACTTCTCACAAGAGTTCATTGTGCAGGTCGATGCCTCGGATACAGGGCTCGGGGCCGTACTAGCTCAGGGTAAAGGTGAAGCAGAGAAGCCGATTCTCTTCATTAGTAGGAAGCTCAGCGATCGGGAACAGAGGTATGCGACCGTAGAGAAAGAGGCCTTAGCCATCAAGTGGGCCCTCGATTATCTCCGGTACTACCTACTGGGTCGGAGGTTTGCATTAGTTACTGACCATGCGCCCCTCACGTGGATGGCTGGTAAGAGAAACAATAACAACAGAATAGCCAGATGGTTTTTGTCTTTACAACCGTTCTCTTTCCATGTCATCCACAGGGCCGGATCGAGGAACGGGAATGCAGACGCGCTGTCCCGACGCGACCAAGACGGTGCGTCTGGCGCCCGACCCTCCGGTTCGGTCCTGGGGGGGAAGGTATGTGGAAGGACCACCAGAGGGCAGGCTGGGCTCATGGATAGTAGCCCAACAAGGCATGGGAGACAAGGTAACCAGAGGCAATTAAGCACAGCTGACGGTACTAATGACATACTCTCCTTCCCCTATAAGAGAGAGAATGGAACCAGCAGAGAAAGGGGGGAAACTATCTCTGGAAGATGGCCACCGAGAGAGAGGAGCTATCCATGAAGAACCACTAAGACGGTGACAATCCCGTGACTTTTTGTTGTAGTTTAAAGATAATCCTATTGTGTTCCTGTTTCATCTGGAGAAGAAGATGTATGTTTTTTTCCTTAGAAGATTTTCATTGATTATGTTGGAGTGTTTGTGTTGACCAAATGCCCTCAATAGAGAACTGTGTTCAATCAAGAAAACCTACTCCTGACTCGTTTATTCCACCTTCCCGCTTTAGAGTGACACCCAATTACTTGGTCCGCTCACATATATCTTATTGTACGTACTTATTGTGGTTACTTCTGGCATGCTATATCTTATTGTACGTACTTATTGCGGTTACTTCTGGCTTGCTACTCTTATGCATATGGTTCAAGGCAGGCGGCAGACTATTGTATTGAAATTGTGACATCCAGAATGAAACAATTTATGTGAGACGTCAGTTCATTATTAATGACCTAGTATAACACTATGATTTAGGTTGGAGGGAGGACAAGGCAGCATGACTGTGGTCAATGCTTAACTAAATAAGTAATGGGAGAAAGAGGAGAGGAAGCTAACAGACTCAGAACACCATGTAGCAAAGAAAAAGTCCTCATATGCAGAGAACACTGAGACACTGTTGAAAGAGGAGAGGTGGAGGAGAGGACGGGCTGCAACGGTGAAAAATAATAGCACCTGTCACAATCCTGAATAAGAGGGCACACCACAATCACAAACCTCACGGAAGAAATACAGTTTTAATAAACTCGACCTCCCACATAATCAGATCTGCTTTATTAAACACATGCGCTGGATTGTGGGATATATTTATGATTGGGGAGAGGACATTAACATAGAATTGAGTTTGCATGCAGAAGGGGCACTGTGAGCGAGTGAGTGAGTTCTATCCCTGGCTGTGCCTGCCTGTGTACTCAGACAGTGGGGATGTGATGGGTCCTAGGGAGTGGGCGAGGCTGGGTTGAATGGAGGTCTATGGATGCTGCTGCTGTTATGTTGGAGGGCCAATACATTAGCTTACATTTGGTCCATCACGACAACACCACTTATGAGAGGAGAGCTCCTACAGTAAAGTGAATGCTCAATTTAGTCATTGGACTTCCGTTTGTTATCCTATCTTCCCCTTTTCCCTAATCAGGCAGGAGAGTCAGATAGAGAGCATGTTTCCTGGAAATTGACGTGTAATTTGCTGGCCGCATGTAATGACCAGCCAGAATCAAACAGCATTACCCAGGGATGGAGATTTCCATACAGAATAGCAAACCTTTGCATTATCATTTTCAGTAACAAAGAATGATCTGGATGAGAGCGTGTCACTATGTAAACCAGATTAAGAAAATCTCGAATATCTGACTATACTAATGATGAGACATGTTCAGAATGTACACAAATAAATAAACAATGACTAAACAGAGTAGGAGAGAGAATCCAATTACCATCCCATTGATCTGTAATTGATGTTCCAGGAGTTGATTAGTTATTGACGAGGCAGACTGAAGGAATAACACAAGTTGAGGCCAGAAGTAGAGGGCTGTTTCAGAGACCCGTTCAGGCTCCTGACCTCAATGGCCTCAGTGATCTCACATGTCGTACTGAACAACACAGACTGACAAAACACAGTGCAGCACATAGAAAAAACATGTTACATCATCATTACTCATAAGGTATGAGTGGGTGGCAATACTGTGAAAATCAAAAACCAATGCATGCATCTAACCATGTGTACACGCACACATCATTTTGTTCACAAATAAGTTAAATCATTCAAGAATGAAAAGGAAGTTTAAAAAGATCAATGTCCTCCATTGCTTGACTCTTTGCCACTCCCTAGATGTGCTGATGGTGTTTCTTTTCACATTTATTCTAAGCCTTCTCCCATAGTCATTACTGACTACACTCCGGCCACTTCAAAGTAGACAACCAGGGACCGTGTGTTTCTCCTACGGAATCTGAGTCACTCTACTAAACATCTATCACTTCAGGAATTAGCCTGGCCTCTCTCTGTCATTATATTGAGCTTATAAGAGGTGATCAATCTGCAACCACTAGTAGGACTCTGTCTTTCCTCTGCTAGCAGGACGGGGATGGGAGGTGGGTGTGATAAATGGCCAAATTAATGTAAAAGACAAAAATATATATATAAAAATTAACAGCAGTAACAAAGGTGGTATTTTATTTTTTAACCTTTATTTAACTAGGCAAGTCAGTTAAGAACAAATTCTTATTTACAATGATGGCCTAGGAACCGTGGGTTAACTGCCTTGTTCAGGGGCAGAACGACTGACTGGACATAGTGATAAAATGGTAAAATAGTATTGACTGGACATAGTGATAAAATGGCTGGACTTTCTCTTGGAACTTCCTATGCTAGGTTTGAATGATTAAAGTAACAGGAGACAAATCTTTACAGGTCATGAGACTCCCATAATATTTCCCATGGGCAGCTGTGTGACAGTCTAAAGACAATCTAAAGACAGTATATATTGTATTGTTTGGGATCACATCATGGTGCAGCACATGAGAGACAGGGTCAGGTTAGGTGGGACAGGTGTATTGAGATGAGCCATAGGGGAGATGCTGTGTCTCAGTACGGCTCCATGGACATCAGAGAGAAGCCTGCTGGGCAAAACTGGTTGGTGGAACAGCTGCTTTAAACATGTATTTTCTGGGACTTTTGCGCTTGTTGTATGGCTGTTACACATGGCAATGATGATGTTTGTGGTATTGCTAGTTGTAGGCAGAACTAATATCATCAAAATCAATCAATCAAAGCACGTTTTTGGCCTTATTTAGTCGTTTTTACCTGAATAGGTATAATCCTGTTGAAAAATGATGTTAAAAGTGCAATTTATATTCCTAAAACATAAGTTGAAAATGATACTGTTGTAGCCGTCAAAACACTGGTTTTAAATGTCCAAATTCATAATCAATATGCTGAAATAAGTTGTGATATTTTGAAGACTAAGACATACAAATGACTCACTACACATAGTGCATGATGAAAGTCGACATGCGCCCTTGCACAGTCTTCACATTCTGCTGCCTTACAATGTAATCCATGTAGATTCAATTTCATTTTCTTTCCTACTGACACAACCTAATCCACATTTTCAAAATGAATGAAAAATACAAAACAAAGATCTTGATTGCATGTCTTCATACCCCAGGGGTAATACTTGGTGGAAGCACCTTTGGCACCCATTCATTCTTCATTCATGCACCTTTGGCAGCCATTACAGCTGTGAACAGTTTTGAGATTCTAACAACTTTGCTCCTAAACATGATTTAACTGGACGCTCTATACTAGAGCTTCTATAGTGACTGTGCAGCAGCCAGAACATTCAACATCCCTAGTAGTGGTAGTGATTGGGGACATCATGGTGTTCTGCTCTATTGCCAAACTGAGTATTTCAATGCACATTATCATTCAGAGAAAGAATCTGAATGAATGTGTATAAAAATGGTGTAAAGCTTAAGGTCATAAAACAAGAATAGAAAAGGTACAAAAAGAGTGATGAGGGTGACAAGTAAGCGACAGTAAGTAAAGTAGGCATACATAAAGAGCAAAGACTCTCGGCAAAGAGAGGACTCAAGACTGCAAAAGAGACATCCTTGTCTTCTTAGTGGGACGTACAGTGGGGCAAAAAAGTATTTAGTCAGCCACCAATTGTGCAAGTTCTCCCACTTAAAAATATGAGAGAGGCCTGTAATGTTCATCCTAGGTACACTTCAACTATGACAGACAAAATGAGAAGAAAAAAATCCAGAAAATCACATTGTAGGATTTTTAATGAATTTATTTGCAAATTATGGTGGAAAATAAGTATTTGGTCAATAACAAAAGTTTCTCAATACCTTGATATATACCCTTTGTTGGCAATGACAGAGGTCAAACGTTTTCTGTAAGTCTTCACAAGGTTTTCACACACTGTTGCTGGAATTTTGGCCCATTCCTCCATGCAGATCTCCTCTAGAGCAGTGATGTTTTGGGGCTGTTGCTGGGCAACATGGACTTTCAACTCCCTCCAAAGATTTTCTATGGGGTTGAGATCTGGAGACTGGCTAGGCCACTCCAGGGCCTTGAAATGCTTCTTACAAAAGCCACTCCTTCGTTGCCCGGGCGGTGTGTTTGGGATCATTGTCATGCTGAAAGACCCAGCCACGTTTCATCTTCAATGCCCTTGCTGATGGAAGGAGGTTTTCACTCAAAATCTCACGATACATGGCCCCATTCATTCTTTCCTTTACACGGATCAGTCATACTGGTCCCTTTGCAGAAAAGCAGCCCCAAACATGATGTTTCCACCCCCATGCTTCACAGTAGGTATGGTGTTCTTTGGATGCAACTCAGCATTCTTTGTCCTCCAAACACGACGAGTTAAGTTTTTACCAAAAAGTTATATTTTGGTTTCATCTGACCATATGACATTCTCCCAATCTTCTTCTGTATCATCCAAATGCTCTCTAGCAAACTTCAGACGGGCCTGGACATGTACTGGCTTAAGCAGGGGGACATGTCTGGCACTGCAAGATTTGAGTCCCTGGCGGCGTAGTGTGTTACTGATGGTAGGCTTTGTTACTTTGCTCCCAGCTCTCTGCAGGTCATTCACTAGGTCCCCCCGTGTGGTTCTGGGATTTTTGCTCACCGTTCTTGTGATCATTTTGACCCCACGGGGTGAGATCTTGCATGGAGCCCCAGATCGAGGGAGATTATCAGTGGTCTTGTATGTCTTCCATTTCCTAATAATTGCTCCCACAGTTGATTTCTTCAAACCAAGCTGCTTACCTATTGCAGATTCAGTCTTCCCAGCCTGGTGCAGGTCTACAATTTAGTTTCTGGTGTCCTTTGACAGCTCTTTGGTCTTGGCCATAGTGGAGTTTGGAGTGTGACTGTTTGAGGTTGTGGACAGGTGTCTTTTATACTGATAACAAGTTCAAACAGGTGCCATTAATACAGGTAACGAGTGGAGGACAAAGGAGCCTCTTAAAGAAGAAGTTACAGGTCTGTGAGAGCCAGAAATCTTGCTTGTTTGTAGGTGACCAAATACTTTTTTCCCACCATAATTTGCAAATAAATACATAAAAATCCTACCATATGATTTTCTGGATTTTTTTCTCATTTTGTCTGTCATAGTTGAAGTGTATCTATGATGAAAATTACAGGCCTCTCTCATCTTTCTAAGTGGGAGAATTTGCACAATTGGTGGCTGACTAAATACTTTTTTGCCCCACTGTATTTCACAGTTGGTATTTGATGAAATTATTCGGGGACAATTTGTCATTATTTCAAACAGTGTGTCCTTCACTACTTGACAATGCCAAGACGTGACAGTGAAGGAGGAAAAATCCAGCAGCCCTTTACAGTACCAAGGTCAAGAGGACTCATCACTATACACACAGTCACACTGCCATGGAAAGACTACAACAGGGATTTTTAAAGGTCACACTTTCACGTTACAGAAATGATGGTTTATTCATTATATCTGCTTCACATATTGTCTGTGGACAACAATGATCAAATATACATACTCAAAGCAAATATGGGATAAAGCCTGCACAATGTGTCACCCCAAAGGTCTCCCTGTAGTACTATAAATCTGTTATGAAAATTCCCTTAATGCCAGTTAAATGGTGTTTCATTGCACTGGTTACAGGCAAATCCTCCCAAAGCATTGGAGCTTGACTGATTAATTGAAATGACTGTAGGGGAAAAAAGTTGCCTTGCATCTCCATAGCCTATCACCACACACTGATTTAAAGACTGCTATAAAACCGGCTATAAAAACAGACCTTTTCAGTGCTCAATGATTCTATTGGCTGGTATCTCCTCCCATAGCAGTTATTTTCTATCTACACCCTCTGTTCTCTTCTTCCTCCCTTAATTTACCTCTCCTAAAAACACTAACATCAACACTACTTCTCTCTCTCATCCTGGCTGCATTTCCGCAGAGACAAGAGCAAGGCACTATACTGGTGACAGCAATATCCGATTGGGCGACCACACCAAACATTAAAAAAATAAAATACACACACACCGAAATATTGAGAATTGGGTATTTCTGATAACTGGTTGATAAATTGTTACATAACTGGCCAAGGTAAAAAATCTCAACCCTGGCCTTTTCCAAGACAATAGTTCAAGATACGACAGGGGAATCTAATCTCTTGATTGCAAACAGCAGATGAGAAATAAATCACTTAACCTACTGTAGCATCGCCAAACCTGTGCTCAGTCTCAGAGGGAGGTGTTTTGGGTGCTGGGACGTGTTAGCTTGCGTGTTCCTACATGTCAATGGCTCATCTCATCGGCTGTAGATCATTTCTATTGCTCTGAGGCAGCCCTGCGTCGTAAATCAGAGAGGTGAGACGTGAGACAGAGACATGCAGGCGAACCTAGAGAGATGGCTTTAATGCATCATGTACACAAGTCATGCACACAGACTACATGAGAACGCATCAAATAACATGTCCTCCAAAACATGTCATTTGTTATTCAATCAGCCATTTGCTATTCAAGAATGATGTTTATGAAAAATAACACAGAATCCATGAACACTAACCATAGGGATAAACTAGAATGCAGTGTATGTGAACAATGATAAGAAAGGTGTAATAGTTATGTTGATTGTATCCTTCCATGTTTAGGAATATATATGACCATAAGAACTATCACTGTTTGATTTGGTCACAGTTTGACATGCTAGGACATTTTCCTGAATAAAAAGCATGACAGTTTAAGCGTGAGATTAAAACTGAGAGAGTTAATGTACAAATGCAGTGTTATATGACCAAACCCAAGCTGAGAATTGGATCATGACCATTATATAATAATAATAATAATAATTCATATAATAATGTTTACATACTGTTTTACCCACTTTATATGTATTCTAGTCATGCCTCATGCTATATAACTACTGCTGTACACACATTTTCTATTCACATACTGTCTATACACACACCGTTCATACATATATATTTATATTCTGGACTCTGGTCCGGGAAGCTAAATTCCTGCAATTCTATCCATTTTTCCATCAGGTTTTGTACTGTGTATTAAATAGTGCACTCTTGGCATAGCTCACTCTATTATGTCTACTACTGTACATATCATTCTTAGTATATCTTCTGTAAATTCATCGAATTGCATTTGGAATACTGTTAGTGCTATTTGGGTTAATCGGATTCATTCCGGCATTTCAAGATGATATACAGTTGAAGTCAGAAGTTTACATACACCTTAGCCAAATACATTTAAACTCAGTATTTCACAATTCCTGACATTTCATCCTAGTAAAAATGCCCTGTCTTAGGCCAGTTAGGATCACCACTTTATTTTAATAAAGCCCTTCTTACATCAGCTGATATCTCAAAGTGCTGTACAGAAACCCAGCCTAAAACCCCAAACAGCAAGCAACGCAGGTGTAGAAGCACGGTGGCTAGGAAAAACTCCCTAGAAAGGCCAGAACCTAGGAAGAAACCTAGAGAGGAACCAGGGTATGAGGGGTGGCGAGTCCTCTTCTGTCCGTGCCAGGTGGAGATTATAACAGAACATGGCCAAGATGTTCATAGATGACCAGCAGGGTCAAATAATAATAATCACAGTGGTTGTAGAGGGTGCATCAGGTCAGTGTTGCATAGCCTCAGGCAGAACAGTTGAAACTGGAGCAGCAGCACGACCAGGTGGACTGGCGACAGCAAGGGGACAGCAAGGAGCCATCAGGCCAGGCTACTGCACTGCTGTCCTGTCCCTCTCTACCAGCTGTCCAGTGAAGAAAGGATCAACTCAGTAAGAACTGGGATAGAAAACAGCAGAGAGAGAGAGAGCGAGAGAATTCTTACATTTACACAGGACACCGGATAAGACAGGAGAAATACTCCAGATACAACAGACCGACCCTAGCCCCCTGACACAAAAACTATTGCAGCATAAATACTGGAGGCTGAGACAGGAGGGGTGGGAGACACTGTGGCACATTGGAGCTTGACTGATTAATTGAAATGACTGTAGGGGAAAAAAGTTGCCTTGCATCTCCATAGCCTATCACCACACACTGATTTAAAGACTGCTATAAAACCGGCTATAAAAACCATCAGGCCACTGTGGCCCTGTCCGGACAGGGCCAAACAGGAAGGATATAACCCCACCCACTAGTGGGATATCTCCAACCACCAACTTACCATCCAGAGACAAGGCCGAGTATAGCCCACAAAGATCTAACCCACGGCATAACCCAAGGGGGGCCCCCAACCTGGACAGGAAGATCACATCAGTGACTCAACCCACTCAAATGATGCACCCCTCCTAGGGATGGCATGAAAGAGCACCAGTAACCCAGTGACTCAGCTCCTGTAATAGGGTTTGAGGCAGAAAATAACAGTGGAGAGAGGGGAACCGGCCAGGCAGAGACAGCAAGGGCGGTTCGTTGCTCCAGTGCCTTTCCATTCACCTTCATACTCCTGGGCCAGACTACACTTAATCATAGGACCTACTGAAGAGATGAGTCTTCAATAAAGACTTAAATGTTGAGACCGAGTCTGTGTCTCTCACATGGATAGGCAGATCCTTCCATAAAAATGCAGCACTATAGGAGAAAGCCCTGCCTCCAGGTGTTTGCTTAGAAATTCTAGGGACAATAAGGAGGCCTGCGTCTTGTGACCATAACGTACGTGTAGGTATGTACGGCAGGACCAAATCAGAGAGAGGTAGGAGCAAGCCCATGTAATGCTTTGTAGGTTAGCAGTAAAACCTTGAAATCAGCCCTTGCCTTAACAGGAAGCCAGTGTAGAGAGGCTAGCACTGGAGTAATATGATCAAATTGTTTGGTTCTATTCAAGATTCTAGAAGCCGTGTTTAGCAAAGTTTATTGAAGTGCAGTTTATTGCTTTTTCCGGGTAGCCAGAAAGTAGAGCATTGCAGTAGTCTAACCTAGAAGGGACAAAAGCATGGATTCATTTTTCTGCATCATTTTTGGACAGAAAGTTTCAGATTTTTGCAATGTTAAGTAGATTTTAAAAAAGCTGTCCTTGAAACAGTCTTGATATGTTCATCAAAAGAGAGATCAGGGTCCAGAGTAAAGCCAAGGTCCTTCACAGCTGAGTCGACTGTACAACCATCAAGATTAATTGTCAGATTCAACAGAAGATCTCTTTGTTTCTTGGGACCTAGAACAAGCATCTCTGTTTTGTTTAAAAACTGTTTAAAAGTAGAAAACTTGCAGCCATCCACTTCCTTATGTCTGAAACACAGGCTTCCAGGTAGGGCAATTTTGGGGCTTCACCATGTTTCATCGAAATGTACAACTGTGTCGTCCACATAGCAGTGAAAGTTAACATTATGTTTCCGAATGACATCACCAAGAGGTAAAATATATAGTGAAAACAATAGTGGTCCTAAAACGAAACATTGAGGAACACCGACATTTACAGTTGTCAGAGGACAAACCATCCACAGAGACAAACTGATATCTTTCCGACAGATAAGATCTAAATCAGGCCAGAACTTGTCCGTGTAGACCAATTTGGGTTTCCAATCTCTCCAAAAGAATGTGGTGATCGATGGTATCAAAAGCAGCACTAAGGTCTAGGAGCACGAGGACAGATGCAGAGCCTCGGTTTGATGCCATTAAAAGGTAATTTACCACCTTCACAAGTGCAGTCTCAGTGCTATGATGGGGTCTAAAACCAGACGGAAGCATTTCGTATACATTGTTTGTCTTCAGGAAGGAAGTGAGTTGCCACGCAACAGCTTTTACATAAACATTTGAGAGGAATGGGAGATTAGATATAGGCCAATATTTTGTTATATTTTCTGGGTCAAGGTTTGGCCTTTTCAAGAGAGGCTTTATTACTGCCACCTTTAGTGAGTCTGGTACACATCCGGTGGATAGAGAGCCGTTTATTACGTTCAACATAGGAGGGCCAAGCACAAGAAGCAGCTCTTTCAGTAGTTTAGTTGGAATAGGGTCCAGTATGCAGCTTGAAGTTTTAGAGGCCATGATTATTTTCATCAATGTGTCAAGAGATATAGTATTAAAAAACTTGAGTGTCTCCCTTGATCCTAGGTCCTGGCAGAGTTGTGCAGACTCAGGACAACTGAGCTTTGGAGGAATACGCGGATTTAAAGAGGAGTCCGTAATTTGTTTTCTAATGCTCATGATCTTTTCCTCCTAGAAGTTCATGAATGTATCACTGCTGAAGTGAAAGCCATCCTCTCTAGGGGAATGCTGCTTTTTAGTTAGCTTTGTGACAGTATCAAAAATAAATTTGGGATTGTTCTTATTTTCCTCAATTAAGTTGGAAAAATAGGATGATTGAGCAGCAGTGAGGGCTCTTCGATACTGTACTGTACTGTCTTTCCAAGCTAGTCGGAAGAAGACTTCCACTTTGGTGTGGTGCCATTTCCGTTTCAATTTTCTGGAAGCTTGCTTCAGAGCTCGGGTATTTTCTGTATACCAGGGAGCTAGTTTCTTATGAGAAATGTTTTTTGTTTTTAGGGGTGCGACTGCATCTAGGGTATTGCGCAAGGTTAAATTGAGTTCCTCAGTTAGGTGGTTAAGTGATTTTTGTACTCTGACGTCCTTGGATAGGTGGAGGAAGTCTGGAAGTGCCGCTAGAAATCGTTAGGTTGTCCGAGAATTTATAGCACAGCTTTTGATGATCCTTGGTTGGGGTCTGAGCAGATTATTTGTTATGATTGCACACGTAATAATATGGTGGTCCGATAGTCCAGGATTATGAGGAAAAACATTAAGATCCACAACATTTATTCCATGGGACAAAACTAGGTCCAGAGTATGACTGTGGCAGTGAGTAGGTCCAGAGACATGTTGAACAAAACCCAATGAGTCGATGATGGCTCCGAAAGCCTTTTGGAGTGGGTCTGTGGACTGTTCCATGTGAATATTAAAGTCACCAAAAATTAGAATATTATCTGCCATGACTACAAGGCCCGATAGGAATTCAAGGTAACTTAGTGAGGAACGCTGTATATGGCCCAGGAGGCCTGTAAACAGTAGCTATAAAAAGTGATCGAGTAAGCTGCATAGTAGGCATAGATTTCATGACTAGCTCAAAATTTTTCTTTGTAATTGAAATTTGCTATCGTAAATGTTAGCAACACCCCGCCTTTTGCAGGATGTGCAGGGGATATGGTCACTAGTGTAACCAGGAGGTAAGGCCTCATTTAACACAGTAAATTCATCAGGCTTAAGCCATGTTTCAGTCAGGCCAATTAAATTTTGATTATGATCAGTGATTAGTTCATTGACTGTAACTGCCTTGGAAATGAGGCATCTAACATTAAGTAGCCCTATTTTGAGATGTAAGATATCACAATCTCTTTCAATAATGGCAGGAATGGAGAAGGTCTTTATTCCAGTGAGATTGCTAAGGCGAACACCAAAATGTTTAGTTTTTCCCAACCTAGATCGAGGCACAGACACGGTCTCAATGGGGATAGCTGAGCTGACTACACTGACTGTGCTAATGGCAGGCTCCGCTAAGCTGGCAGGCTGGCTAACAGCCTGCTGCCTGGCCTGCTGCCTGGCCTGCTGCCTGGCCTGCACCCTGGCCTGCTGCCTGGCCTGCACCCTGGCCTGCACCCTGGCCTGCTGCCTGGCCTGCACCCTGGCCTGCTGCCTGGCCTGCACCCTGGCCTGCACCCTGGCCTGCTGCCTGGCCTGCACCCTGGCCTGCTGCCTGGCCTGCACCCTGGCCTGCTGCCTGGCCTGCACCCTGGCCTGCTGCCTTGCCTGCACCCTGGCCTGCTGCCTGGCCTGCACCCTGGCCTGCTGCCTGGCCTGCACCCTGGCCTGCACCCTGGCCTGCTGCCTGGCCTGCACCCTGGCCTGCACCCTGGCCTGCTGCCTGGCCTGCACCCTGGCCTGCTGCCTGGCCTGCACCCTGGCCTGCTGCCTGGCCTGCACCCTGGCCTGCTGCCTGGCCTGCACCCTGGCCTGCTGCCTGGCCTGCACCCTGGCCTGCTGCCTGGCCTGCACCCTATCTCATTGTGGAGCTAGAGGAGTTAGAGCCCTGTCTATGTTCGTAGATAAGATGAGCACCCCTCCAGCTAGGACGGAGTCCGTCACTCCTCAACAGGCCAGGCTTAGTCCTGTTTGTGGGTGAGTCCCAGAAAGAGGGCCAATTATCTACAAAGTCTATCTTTTGGGAGAGGCAGAAAACAGCTTTCAACAAGCGATTGAGTTGTGAGACTCTGCTGTAGAGCTCATCACTCCCCCTAACTGGGAGGGGGCCAGAGACAATTACTCGATGCCGACACATCTTTCTAGCTGATTTACACGCTGAAGCCATGTTGCGCTTGGTGATCTGACTGTTTCATCCTAACATCGTTGTTTCTGACGTGGATAACAATATCCCTATACTCGCCAGTTTTAGCTTTAGCCAGCACCATCTTAAGATGAGTCTTAACGTCGGTAGCCCTGACCCCTGGTAAACAGTGTATGGTCACTGGATGATTCGTTTTAAGTCTAATACTGTGGGTAATGGAGTCGCCAATGACTAGGGTTTTCAATTTGTCAGAGCTGATGGCGGGAGGCTTCGGTGTCTCACAACCCGTAACGAGAGAAGTAGAGCCCAGAGAAGGCTCGGCCTCTGACTCCGACCCGTTGCTTAATGGGGAGAACCGGTTGAAAGTTTGTCGGCTGAATGAGCAACACCAGTTCAGCATTCCTACAGCATTTCCTTCCAAAAGCCATGAGAAAATTGTCCGGCTGTGGGGACTGTGCGAGGGGATTTATACTACCATCTGTACTTACTGGTGGCACAGACGCTGTTTCATCCTGTCCTACACTTAAATTACCCTTGCCTAACGATTGCGTCTGAAGCTGGGCTTGCAGCACAGCTATCCTCGCCATAAGGTGATCGTTCTCCTGTATATTATGAGTACAGCGACTGCAATTAGAAGGCATCGTGTTAATGTTACTACTTAGCATCGGCTGGTGGAGGTCCTGACGAACCATGTCCAGATAAAGCGTCTGGGGTGAAAAAGTTGAATTAAAAAAGTAGAGCGAGGGAAAAACTAAAAATATAAATGGTAATTAAAAAGTACAAATGTCAAATTGTTAGGTAGCAAAGTAATTGTCCATTTGGAAGACCCATTTGCGACCAATGCTTTAACTTTCTGACTGATGTCTTGAGATGTTGCTTCAATATAGCCACATATTTTTCCTCCTCATGATGCCATCTATTTTGTGAAGTGCACCAGTCCCTCCTGCAGCGAAGCACCCCCACAACATGATGCTGCCACCCCTGTGCTTCACTGTTGGGACAGTGTTCTTCGGCTTGCAAGCCTCCCCCTTTTTCCTCCAATTATAACGATGGCCATTAAGGCCAAACAGTTCTATTTTTGTTTCATCAGACCATAGGACATTTCTCCAAAAAGTACGATCTTTGTCCCCATGTGCAGTTGCAAACCGTAGTCTGGCTTTTTTTTATGGTGGTTTGGAGCAGTGGCTCTTCCTTGCTGAGTGGCCTTTCAGGTTATGTCGATATAGGACTTGTTTTTACTGTGGATATAGATACTTTTGTACATGTTTCCTCCTGCATCTTCACAAAGTCCTTTGCTGTTGTTCTAGGATTGATTTGCACTTTTCGCACCAAAGTACATTAGTCTCTAGGAGACAGAACGCTTCTCCTTCCTGAGTGGTATGATGGCTACGTGGTCCCATGGTGTTTATACTTGCATACTATTGTTCGTACAGATGAACGTGGTACCTTCAGGCGTTTGGAAATTGCTCCCAAGGATGAACCAGACTTGTGGAGGTCTACAATTTTTTTCTGAGGTCTTGGCTGATTTCTTTTGATTTTTCCATGATGTCAAGCAAAGAGGCACTGAGTTTAAAGGTAGGCCTTGAAATACATGCACAGGTGCACCTCCAATTGACTCAAATGATGTCAACTAGCCTATCAGAAGCTTCTAAAACCATGACATCATTTTCTGGAATTTTCCAAGCTGTTTCCAAACTGACTGGAATTGTGATACAGTGAATTATAAGTGAAATAATCTGTCTGTAAACAATTGTTGGAAAAATTACTTGTGTCATGCACAAAGTAGATGTCCTAAATCGACTTGCCAAAACTATAGTTTGTTATTAAGACATTTGTGGAATGGTTGAAAAACAAGTTAATGACTCCAACCTAAGTGTATGTAAACTTCCGACTTCAACTGTATACTGTATTTTTTGTTGTTGTTGATGTACTTGTTTGAGATTTTACTGCATTGTTAGGAGCTAGTGACATGAGCATTTTGCTGCACCTGCAATAACATCTGCTAAACTGTGTAAGCGACCAATACACTTTGATTTAATTTAATATAGTGGGGTAGCAACAAACATGTTAGGAAAGGAATATAAAAGAGGCTCATACATGTTCAATTTCCCAGCAATAACCTTGGTTTAATAACAGGAAATGAAAAACTGATATAAAAGGATCAAATATTCTCCTGAACAACAGCCAGGTTCAGATGGGCTGTTACAGTGCAGACTATGTACATTATCCCATCTGTGCCTAAAACATTAAGGATGAACTACAATGAACTTCAATTAAATGTACATAGCTAGCCTCATACAGTATCTACTGGCCTTCATTGTCACGTCCTGACCTTAGTTCCTTTCTAATGTCTCTGTTTTAGTTTGGTCAGGGTGTGAGTTGGGGTGGGCATTCTAGGTTTTTGTTCTAGGTTTTGTATTTCTGTGTTTGGCCTGGTATGGTTCCCAATCAGAGGCAGCTGTCGAGTTGTCTCTGATTGAGAACCATACTTAGGTAGCCTGTGTTCCCACTATGCTTTGTGGGTAGTTATTTTCTGGTTAGTGTGTTGTTTCACCAGACAGGACTGTTTCATTTCTTTCATTCACTTTGTTATTTTGTTTTGTGTGTTCAGTTCTAATAAATTAACATGGACACTTACCACGCTGCATATTGGTCCGATCCTTCCTACTCCTCCTCAGATGAAGAGGAGAAACATTACATTCATGAAGTGCAACCAAAGTTACCTTTTACCCCTAATTCTAATCAAATATATTTTCAAGCCAGGGATTCAGATAGAGCTCAATGTGATCTAATCCTTCCCATTGACTGTAATTGGCATACCGTCCCTCATGGTTTAGCCTCTCTGCCATCTGATTTGGCTAATGTTCGCAAAGTGTTTCCTCCCCATGTATGCAGACAGCTACTCTCTCCCTGTTGACAAACACATCTTAATTAGAATATGAAACACATTCAACCCTTGAGTACCTTACATGCCCATTCATTATTGAACTAAGCCTATTACAGCTGTGAAAATGGTGTGTGTGTGTGTGTGTGTGTGTGTGTGTGTGTACGTGTGTGGCCGGGGGAGTTACAGTTTACCCTCTGCTCTGTGATCATAAACCAGCCAAGATCTCTAATTAGCCACCATGGACATTATGGGATGCCAGACTTTACATTCTTCTACCTCATTAGCTCAGCAAGGAAAATGTTAAGATTTCCTCACCTCACCTTACAAATGTCTCTCATTGACAGTTTTTTTTTAAAGGAAATGCCATGAAAATATATATAGTTTATAAACACACTTAATTAATCTACTGTTTAAGAAGAATGGAACTCAAATACTAGTTTCTGCCGCTCAAATGAATAAAATCTACAATAATCTACAAAGGTCTTTCAGGACACACCATCAACATCCCACTGGGCACAGACGTCAATTCAACGTCTATTCCACATTGGTTCAACGTAATACCATTGAAATTACATGTAAACACTGTTGATTCAACCAGTGTGTGCCCAGTGGGATACCAATTAGATAAACAACTGAAAGCACAGGGTATAATGAGACAAACCTGTTTCAATGGACATGTTAAGGCTCAGATGGACAGAAAATCTAATGGGCTGCTTGAAAGATCTTCCACGCACACACCAGGAAATAATCAAGTGGCCAAATATGAGGGCCAGGTCTATCATCTGTCTATTTCAATTCCACTCAGCACTGGCTATTTTCCCAGCGGCTCTTGGACTCAGCCCTGAGTAAAAGCCAGGCATCGTCTCTGACTCAGTCCATGAAGAGAAGATGAAAAGTGAAGAGAGAAGACATAGAATGAGAGTGATACAGACAACTGAGAGTGCCACGCGCTGCGGGAGTCCCAAAGACGAATGAAGAGGATCTTCTTCATGTATAAGTAATGCAGTGTGAAGCGTAAACACTCGGGGCTATTGTTCCTGCTCTGAAGAGCTGAAAGAGGGAGAGAGAAGGATGGATGGAAAATAGAGGGAGAGAGGGATAGGAGGGAGGGCGAGAGAGAGAGAGAGAGACACACCAAGGGATAGAGGAAAGAAGGAAGGAAGAGAGAGAGAGAGAGAGAAATGGATAGAGAAGAGGAAAGAAATTAATGTTCAAATGCCTGAGTATGGACTGAATAGTTATCCATTATAAACACCAATAGTGACACGCAATAGAAACATCAAGGTGAAGGAACATGTGAGTAGGCCTATGCGGCAACTTTTTGTCACACAGAATATGAGGATTGCATCTCTCGCTAGCTGTTTTCTATCAGCTTTGGAATGCAGGGGAGTTCCATTTCTTCCAGTGATTACTTGTGGATGATTGAAGCAGAAAAGGCATGTAGAGACATACTGATTGTGTTCGCTGCTATCCCTAAAGCCTTAACTCCACAGTCATCTGCGTGCTTTAATCCAGTTTATCCCCCAAAGGCAGAGATGGAGAGATGGAGGATTGCTCATAATCAATCTCTTGATTGTTCTGTGACCTTGGGCAAACCAATAGGATTACTTAGAACGACGAGCTCCGAGATCCACCAGGTTGGGAATTGGCACTACCACTGTCTACCCATGAGATCCACACGAGACAACAATGCCCCCTGTGCTGATCGATCCTCAAAGAGAATTAAAGTAAACTCATCTCGTTTAACTGATCAGGGTTTTGATTCCAGGCCAGTTTAGTTGGAGACTTCAGATCAGGGTTAGAGATGGATCTGTAGAGGGAAATAGCCTACAGACACTGTGGCACCCACTGCTGGCTTTCATGTGGCCAACCTGTGGCTTTCATTTGAGCCGTAAAGCAAAATCTTGAATGGTTTTCTACTGTTTACAGTTGATCATGTCTCATTGCAAACACTTGTGGCAATGTGACAAATTCAGTGATCAACTACTGATAAACACAACAGTCCAGTCTAAGCCAGCAGCATCATCGGGAGCTTGCAATCCATCTAAACGAAGAAGTTTCTATTGAAGTGAATAGCACTGCTTGATTTACAGTGTATGGGAGGCTTGGTTGATGTTCTGGACATCAGGTCAGTAAAAAGGTCCCTCATTCACTGTCTGCTTTTATTAGAATGGAATTTTACAGCCAAGGTCAACACAGAGTGTCCAACAATGGTGACTGTTGATGTGGTGTAGCCAAGATATTAAATGGACAGGGCACCATGTACTGAATTGTGGACATTTGGCTGTGAGCATACAAAGCTATATAATATTGCCTGTATCCGGCTAAGAACCAGTGGATCCAAAGTGGTGTAGAGAGACACTATTAGAATCCCATTCCCTTGTGCGTGGACAAGCTGCTTGTTCCCTGTGTAGTTGGACAGATCCCAGTTTAATAGGGTAGAAAAACTTGGCAGGATTAGTGGTAAAACAGAGAAATGAGGCGGATGTCTCCACGGAGATTTGTAAGACGAATAAAAAATAGAGCCATTTTCATTCCAAGGGTAGGGTATAGAACACAGCACACAGAGGTGATAACGAATCTTTAGTCCCAGATGTTTCTTTTAATTGTCAGAGCCCAATTAACCACCCACCGAGAAGAAGAAAAACAGAGATTTGTGTACGTTTATGTGTGTGTGTGTGTGTGTGTGTGTGTGTGTGTGTGTGTGTGTGTGTGTGTGTGTGTGTGTTTGTCTACATGCCTGCATGTATGCGTGGGCATGCTTTTAAGTTGGGGGGTCAGCACCCTTAGTCAAAGTTTTTTTTTTTACAATGAAATGTTGTATGTCCTAAAATGCGTTTCCTTTTCAAGGCAATTACATGCATTGTTCTGTGCTCTAATTGGAATTCTTTTTAAACAAGTCACCTCACCTGCATGGAAACCATGCCAGAGAAACAGACCCACAGACTCAGACCTGGAAGCTAGATTCTTTCTGACTAATCATCAGTTTATTTTAATAACCTTGCAACAATTACCCCCTTTCATCTCATCTCAGGTAGTCAGGTTCACCAGGGTGCACTTCCCTACCGCAGAATGAAAGGAATAGATTGCAAGCTGGAAGAGGATTGTAAATGGGGGCTCTTTGCAAAACATATAGGCAAGGGAAGGGTGGAAATAGAGATGGCAGAATCATTGAAGGGTTGTATGTTTATTACATGTAATGGGGCCTTGAATGTTGGCTCACATCCTCATAGAGAATTATGTTTGAGTCTAGACAGGCAAGGTTCACTGGCCGCTTGATTCACACAGTTCAGACATCTGCCAGGAAGAGAAGACCTTCTGCATTGCTGCCCCAGATGCATATGTAATTTCCTCAAATTCCATATATTAATACCATGAATATTAGTGTAAAATTAAACATGTCTTACTGTAATAGTCTGTTGGATGTTTTAATCAGTTGAAGAAGACTTAATCAATGTGAGGCTAACTACAAAGTGTTGTGAGTTGCAGCCACCCCGCTATCCCACCACTTGATCTAACAGCTCAAATTCCTGGTCAGCAATTACACACTGGTCATAAAAAAAAGATCAGAACAAGTCTAGTATGTGTTACAATATATACAGTTGCCATGTGACCCTAGTAGCAGCCTAAGCACAGAGCTCCTGTAAATGTGTATATATTTAGTTATTTTTGTTGTTGTTTTTAATTGTTGATTTTTAATCAGCTCTTTTGTTTTTGATAACATGGTTTTTATTGCATATATCTGGTGTTTTTGAGCCACGGATTTGCATATACTAACTGACAGGTGAACATTTTTTGGCTTGACTGGCTAGCTATCAGGTTGGCTGATGTTTTTGCTTGAGAAATGCATGTGGAGGACATAGTACCAGCTTTTTTGTTTCACCTGGATGCCAATTCCTGATCTACATCATTTGAAGAGTCGTCTGAAGCATGAGAGGGGGGGGGGGGGGGGAGCTGCTGATGCATCGCGTGGGTGCTACACAGAGTGGAAGAGGATATGTCCAATGGCTCTAAGAGTCAGGCTGGTTCCCAGACTTGCCCTCGACAAGATCATCAGCAGACTCCATCACCATCATCTACCATCCTCTGACCAGCTCTTTCCACTCAAGCCATGAGCGGACTCTCTCCATCTTCAGAGGATGCAGCTTGCAAGTACTTGGCCTCTATTATTGGTTGACCTGTCATGATATATTACTTTTTTGTTTTTTGCTCTTGAACGTTTTGATTCTATGAAAAGTGCTATAGAAATGTACTTTCATATGAATTCATATGAATAGGTTCATGTTAATCCTAATAGATTACAAAACATAATGGACAACACAACCGCTAACTAGGCTTACTTCTAGTGTTTATTTGAATCATTCCTAACAAACACTTTTTTAAATTATTAGCTATATTGTTACATTTTACCATACAATTGCTGAGTAAGTATCTGGTCATTTAATGTATGTAAATAATTAAGGGCTACAATCAGTAAAATAGTTTTGGCCTGAAAGAAAGAAAATCAAACACTGGAAGTAAAGGTCAGAATTGGCGCTGTCCGTGGTGCTGATATCTTGTTTAAAATCCTACAGGCTTAGACTGTCACCTCTCCTCATTTGATGCAGGCTACGTTCTCTGCACGGATGACGGAGAGGCTTCTAATGAATGAACACAAGGGCTGAATGGACAATTGTCAATGTCAGAATGGACAGCATGTGGGCAGCACAGTAACCCTTAAATTGTTAGAACTTCATACATGTGTTGACGCAGGCAACATGCACGCAGCTTTTTACAGTAACTGTTAGCCAAGGGATCATAGCATACCATAGTGGTTCACGGCCACTGGGGGACGCGTCTCCCATAAACAAGGACAGCGGACTCGTGACGCGTCGGGGATCGCCAATGCAAATGTGTATGCTCCCTCACTGCCATCTAGTTTTGCTCCCTCACTGCCATAGAGAGGGAAAGAGAGTGGAGAAAGACGAGGAGCGGGGAGACGATTCTTAAACGTAACAATACAAACGTGGCTTCACTGGTTTTGGATATAAAATAGGAGCGAATATTTTAGATTTCAGAATACGTGGGAGAGAGATTCGACCCTGAATCTGATAGCGTTCTGTATGATAACACGCAGTCTCG
Organism: Oncorhynchus kisutch; assembly: GCF_002021735.2. NCBI lineage: Eukaryota > Metazoa > Chordata > Actinopteri > Salmoniformes > Salmonidae > Oncorhynchus > Oncorhynchus kisutch. The sequence continues at coordinate 19,937,984 of NC_034201.2, read as the reverse complement.
AACCGTCGACATCCAAGGTAGGCTAAACGGTATTCAGATGTGTATTTTATAACACTGATTATGCATTATTGAGTAAATGTGCGCTTTGCAACTTGTTTTGATCCTCCATTGGGTGATGTGTTATTATGCCTTATACATTACACAGTTAGATTAACGCTGACAAAAATCATAGTTTATTATTTGACAGCGGGCATTATTTTCGAAAATGTTGCTAATCTATAGACTACTTCTAGAAATCATTAGAAATGTTGATCAGTTAGAGAAGTTGGCGGTTCATGAAACACTAGAAACAAATGATGTGCTATGTGGTGGGAGCATAGTGTATGTGCAAACTGTTGCTTCTCTTGGTTGGTAGCCTAACATTATGAACAAGATCCCCAAGAAGAGGTAGCCTGATAAGGTCGAAACAGTAGAAAAGTTATACTATTGGAATTAGTGGCAAAAAAAGTCCTAAAAGGAAGCGTCATGGCCATAATTCTGTAATATTACATTATGGTCTGGCTGCTGTCTTTGTGCAGACGGTTTAGTGATGATTGCATCCCACTGGGCAAAACTGGTTGAATCGACATTGTTTCCACGTTGTTAAAGTAAAAAAAAGCATGTGACTCTTTGAATCAACGTGGAAAACTGATTAGATTGTTTCATCCAACTTAAATCCAATTACATGATGAACTTTTTTGTTGATTTCACATTGAATTCACGTTAGTGAATACAGCCTAATGTAAATCAAAACTAGACTGTAAACTGATATCTGTGCCCAGTGGGACTGTTAGTGGCTTTCATCTCTTGCCTGTCATACACTACCTGGCATTTCTCCACTACCCTACTACTCCAAAATTAGAGAGAGAACTTGTCCAATTGAGGAGCACTAATTTCCATGTCTGGATCTGAGTTGCCGCTTGAACGTAATTGGTTTGTTATGGTACAGATCATCAAAAGATGGTTCACAAAGCCCAATCACAAACACAAGTCAGTGTGGAGCTTTACAAACATACCAACACACTGATTAAAGTCAGGGAAACAACAACATAATACAGATGGTGCTGTGATGCTGTCATGCTGCCAGTGTAATTGAGGCAGAATGGTGGAGATTTCCGAAGCAAAGACAAGCGAAACAGAGAAACTAAGGATGTGCTGTAGCTAACTGGAAGATAGCCTCTTCCCACACACCCATTAACACCAGATATAGTATCACACCAGGTTCAGAGGAAAGACAAACAACGAAGAAACAACGAAGGGAAATGACTTAATGCTCATTGCTCTAGAACAGAAGCACAATCCTATATGTCAACATGAGCTGAAATAACTTAATGCTCGGTGCTCTAGAACAGTAACACAATCCTACAGTGTATGTCAACATCAACTGAAATGACTTTATGCTCAGTGCTCTAGAACAGAAACACAATCCTACAGTGTATGTCAACATCAACTGAAATGACTTTATGCTCAGTGCTCTAGAACAGAAACACAATCCTACAGTGTATGTCAACATCAACTGAAATGACTTTATGCTCAGTGCTCTAGAACAGAAACACAATCCTACAGTGTATGTCAACATGAGCTGAAATAACTTAATGCTCAGTGCTGTAGGACAGAAACACAATCCTACAGTGTATGTCAACATGAGCTGAAATAACTTAATGCTCAGTGCTCTAGAACAGAAACACAATCCTACAGTGTATGTCAACATCAACTGAAATTACTTTATGCTCAGTGCTCTAGAACAGAAACACAATCCTAAAGTGTATGTCAACATCAACTGAAATTACTTTATGCTCAGTGCTCTAGAACAGAAACACAATCCTACAGTGTATGTCAACATCAACTGAAATTACTTTATGCTCAGTGCTCTAGAACAGAAACACAATCCTACAGTGTATGTCAACATCAACTGAAATTACTTTATGCTCAGTGCTCTAGAACAGAAACAAAAATATGTCAACATGAACTATGGATCTAATCCCCCAAGCTATATACGTTTCCCTCCTATATTCTACAGAGGTCATATACACAGAAAAATATGTTCTGCCAATTTACATCTGACTTGCTTGCTTCTATTTTGTTGCCCTAGGTTTTTCCAAGAAACTACTTGCTTCCAGGGCTTGCTAGCTGTTCTGTTCCCTTGGAGATTACTGTAAAGTCTGGCGCTGCTGTGACACATCTGAGGGATCTGATTACACAGTGGTCCTTTTGGTTACCAGTCCAAAGGCATGGCTATAAACCACAAAGAGTCATTAACCATCTAAGGCTGCAGCCAGGTAGCCTACCTACTGTGTGACTGGACTGATGGGGCCTTGGGAAGGTTATAATGAGGTTTTAACCCTCACCCTTCTCTCTGGAATGGTGGCTCACTAAGGGTCAAAGAGCCACCAGCTGAACAGTGGGGATGGCCACGGCCCTCTACAGGCTGCGTTGCTTCCTGCGGCGAGCTCAGATGCTCCTCCTCTTCCTGGGGATCGCCTACCTGATGGCGGGGAGCATCCTGCTGCTGCAGCGCTCCAGCCTGACCCTAAAGACCGCTCAGCCACCAGGCGACGCCAGTCTCCCTTCTCTCATGGCACTGCCAGCACCTCCCACAGCCGTGAGGGCCTCCCCCGGCCTGGGCCTGAGGGCGCGCTCCAGATGGGCAGCCACCCAGGGTGTGTTGGGTGGTGGAGGGGGCATCAAGACGGGGAGACACTGGCCCACGTCCCGACACCTGGGGGTCCAACACCTGCACCACCGCTGGTTCCACGGTCTCATGCCAGACACGCAGGAGCAGAGAGGTCCTCTACAACGCAATAAAAGGCACAAAGGTACCACCTACCTAATGCAACATAATTGACTTTGAATGCCAACATGTCTGTCGTTTAACTGCTGACTACATACCAGATCTGGGTTGAAATTGTATTTGTTCCAGGCTTAATGACAGGGCTGACAGGCTCAAATCTGCTGAAAATCTGTGTTACCTCTGCTCAATAGTGTGTTGTACTAAACAATTCATATTGTATATTGTTGTACGAATGGATTTGTAATATGGCTTTTCATTTACTGTTTTATTTTTACATGGCAAGGGACCTACATGGGCTGCTTCATGCATGATGCCAATGAACGAGCCCTGGGGGGAACCATGCTGTATGATCTGCGCAAAATGACCAGCTCTTTGTGTCAAGACACCTGCTCAGAAAGGTAATGAGTCTAGAGGAACCATGGTGAGCTGCTGCTATTTGGTTAATTATTCTGTCTCAGTCACTGGGATGAATAGGTCCTGTGTTTCAATGGGGAGCCAGGTGGCAGGATGGTGGTGGTGTGTAGTGGAGGGCCAGATCTGTGTTAGAGATGCAGAATGAGATATAGTGGGTATTAGGGGGTGTTAGTAATCATTCAAATTCATTACAAAACTGAATAAATCAATTTATGACAAAACATTTAACAGGGCCTTATTTCACAGGAGGTCTAGAAGCAGGAAATGATTGCCACGAAAACAAATATCCAATGCAAATATAATCAGACCATGTGGACTGCTGGGAGGATATTCAGCCAGAATCATAAGCCTGTTTATGGTGGGGCTCAAAGCAAATGCTAAAAGGTCATTTTGGATATCTCCAAAATCTCCAAAGAGAGAGGATAAAGAGACTTAAAGTAGGATGACTCATATAGCCCTTGGGATAAAGGACCCCCATCATCCACCCAGAACTATTACTGTGATCTTGTCAACAGTGAAAACTGTTACCAGCCAGCACCACAGAGAAATTAACGCTGGGCTTCACTGCTGCCTGCCCTGATTGATTCAATTAAAATGTCTAGTATTTATTGACACGCTGGCCTGGGGTTATGCAATCTGGTGTCCTATGGAACAAGGTATCCCAAGGCTAATGATAGCCTGTGATTAAAGATAGCCTTGTTCTAATGATAGCATGTGATTAAAGATAGCCCTGGGCTACTGATAGCCTGTGATTAAAGATAGCCCTGGGGTAATGATAGCCCTGGGAAAATGATAGCCTGTGATTAAAGAGCCTTGTTCTAAGGATAGCATGGGATTAAAGATAGCCCTGTTCTAATGACAGCCTGTGACTAAAGATAGCCCTGGGCTAATGATGACCTGTGATTAAAGATAGCCCTGGGCTAATGATAGCCTGTGATTAAAGATAGCCCTGGGCTAATGATAGCCTGTGATTAAAGATAGCCCTGGGCTAAGGCACTGAGGTGAGCCAGTGGTTTATGTCTCCCTCTCTCTGCAGTGGTTACCGGTTCGCAGGTCTGGAGTACGGAGCAGAGTGTCACTGTGGTAACCGCATCAGCAGCCCGCAGGCCCAGGAGGAGGATTGTAGCCTGGGCTGCAGAGGGGAGAGGGGGGAGAGGGGAGCACCCTGTGGGGGCGTGGGGCGCCTCTCCATCTACAAGGTGGAGGAACAGCTCCCAGGACAGAGGAAATGTGAGTACACGGAACCTGGTATAGAGCACTGGCTGACTGAGCGGCTGTAATGTGCTTGACTAATCTCTGAACCCAGAAGCACTTGACATGTGTCCTGGCCAAAAGTGTCACGAGAGACCAGTGCTATACTAATGCATACACTATATGAGCCATAGCCACTATGCAGTTTAGTCATTTCCCATCTAGGGTAAGTGGATAATAGGTCGATTTCTATGGGCAACATTTGATTTAAGCTTGGCAGTGTAAGACTAATATGTTTGCATTGATCAACATTGCAGCTCACAAAGAGAAAATACATGGAATATATTTAGTTATGTTTATACGCTGTGGCCTGATGTCTGCATACCTCTGTTCTACAGTCAGAAACGTCCGCTACAGTGGCTGCTTCAAGTTGCCCAAAAACATCACCATAGTCTTCCCTGTCTACTCCCTCCAGTCAAACTCCACGTCACAGTCCTGCATCGAGACCTGCACAGATAAGGTTTGATTCTGTTCCCAGCAAGAAACCCTGAAAACCACTGAAACATTTATTTAATCTTCACCACCAGCCCAGACCAAAGTCTTCCTCACACAGACCCAGGGGTGAGGTATCATGGATCATGCGCTGTCTCTGCTCTCCTCAGATGGTAGATTAGAATGGCATGGCTCTGTGTGATGAAGCTACTGGAACACCATTTGACTGTTTAAGGTTAAATGTCCCTCTAATGAGAAATAGATGGGGCTGTAATCAGGCCTTCACACAGTCTGGGTGCATCAGTAGGGTACTCTGCTCTACTTTACTCTGCTCTACACACAATTGGCTGGGAGATAATATTGAATTTGATTTAGCCTATTCACTGTGTGTGTGTGTACACTTTTGTGCTTTGTGTGTTTTCACATTTGTGTAACTCCCAGTGTCAATAAACAAAGAGCACCGTCAGAGTCAGCCTCCATAGAAATTGTAACTCCATATAGTGTGGGGTGGTGGGGGCTATACTATGTTGAATAGAAAAACTAGGACAACTTGTGCAAAAAATATCTGAACTTGGGGGAAAAAAAGGAATCAAAGGAAATAGGACAGGGGTGGTTCAGACATCTTATATAACCCACCCATCACGTTACCCAAGGGTGAAATCACATCCAATCCACCAGAGGGGGAATGAGTGCCCAGTCATATTCCTTGAACTGTAAATTACTGCTTGAAGTTATGCCTCTGATGTTTTTAATGGTCCTGGTTCGGTATTGCAGGAGCTCCCACTGGCTGTGTTGAGGAACCCACACTGTTACTGTGCCTGGGCCTCATCTCTGTTTAGACTGAACCAACGTCTGCCACCAGACCAGCCATGTCTGGAGACCAACGGCACAGCACACACAGTTGCCTCCACATCCCGGGCGGGCCCATACTACTACCAGGTCTACCAGACACCTGTGCTTGGTGAGAGTCTTGAATAACCTTCAGTTTCACTTATACTACAATCCAAGATTTAAACCATAAACATAACATACTGCCAAATATTCAGGCTTTATACTTTACTGTAATTTAAACTCTTAGCAACAGCATGCTTCAATACAGTAGCTCAAAGATCGATCAATGGCCTGTGTCTATGGCGATGTTCAACCCTGATGTTTCTGCCTCATTCAGACTCCAGGTGCAAAGAGAGGATGTTTCTACCTGAGAGGTCCACCTCCCTGGTGGCTCTCTCCAGCTTCCCCGGAGCTGGCAACACCTGGGTACGCCACCTGATCGAGCTCGTGACGGGCTACTACACTGGCAGCTTCTACTTTGATGGCACACTTTACAACAGAGGTGAGGCAGAACGTGAACACAGCTCAGGTGTTGTGATGGATAATAATAACATACAGTATACCAGGAATGATTGATGTTTCTCTCCTGGAATATATCATTGTATCATTTTCAAGTACACGGTACCATTTTCTAAACCGTGGGCTCTCATAGAATTTCTCTAATGTATTTACTTGTACAGTACTTACAAATATCTATGACAGTAACTTGATCTGGACCTTTAGTGCTTTGTGACACATGGCCTTGCGGAGGTTTGATCTTCTTGTGTATCTGGGGTTTTCTACCAGGTTTCAAAGGGGAGAAGGACTACTGGAAGAGTGGGCGTAGCATCTGTGTGAAGACCCATGAGAGTGGGCAGAGGGAGATCGAGATGTTTGACTCTGCCATATTACTGATCCGGAACCCCTACCGTTCCCTCATGGCAGAGTTCAACAGGAAGTGTGCCGGACACCTTGGCTATGCCACAGACAAACAGTGGAGGAGCAAAGGTAACACAACAATCACAGCTCAGTGGTTTGGGAAATGGACTGGGGGTTATGTGCCAACTAAGGCATGCAAAACACATAAACCAACAAAAAGAGATTTTGGTCAACTATTGGTCTGTTTCAAACAGATGTTCATAAATGGTGACAAATAGTCAGCTGCCATATCGCTGCATAAAAGGAATGGCGGATGTCAGCCATGTCTGTGCACAGTACACACTGATCAGATACCTCGGTTTCTTCTCTCCTCTGTTTACCTCAGAGTGGCCAGAGTTTGTTGACAGCTATGCCCCCTGGTGGGCGTCCCACGCTCTGAGCTGGCTACAGTTTGGCCGTCGCCTGTTGGTGGTGCACTACGAGGACCTGCAGAGGGCGCTCTTTCCCCAGCTCCGCCTCCTCACCTCCTTCCTCAACGCCACCATAACGGAGGAGAGGCTGATGTGTGCCCAGAGCAACCAGGACGGTCACTTCAAACGCTCTGGTAGGGCCCAGCGGCCCTCCTTCGACCCCTTCACAGCAGAGTTGAGGAGCACCATTGACTCCTACATCCACACAGTGGACCAGGCCCTGAGGGACAGGAACTACAGCGGCCTGCCGCACGACTACATACCCAGGTGATCCTCCTCAGCTGATCCAAACTGGAGTCCAAAAGGACACGTCAACAAATAAAGGGGAGGGGGAAGGTGTAATCTCTGCCACCACTCCAAAGGTCCAGTCTAGTCATTAGCATGGTTGGGTGAAAGGTTTTTACATGTGTTGGAGAATTCTGTCAGCTACAGAACATTTTCAGAAGAGTGACTCAGAGGGAAAGTGACTGTATGAACACACCAATGGGTAATTGTTTGACACACTTGACATGTCCAACCCACCGTGAGTGGCTGCCGAGAGTGTAGTAACATGGAGTTAAACGTCAGTGTAAACTGTCAGTGTCACTGGGATGAAAACATGGCTGAACATTACAGCTCCTGCTGAAAGGTCTCAGGGCAAGAGCCAGACTCTCTCTATTGGAAGAAAAGGGAAACATCCCCCTTTTCACTGCAGGCGTTGGGAGTATGGAGCAAGTGCCTGTCTGCAAAAACAATTCAATCAAGCATTGTAGGCTCTGAGGCTTTTAGCTTTACATGGAATCTTTAGGTTATTTCTATTTGTTTGGGATTTTTGTCATGTTTAATATCAGTTTTACTGGTAGAGGGCAGTTAAACACAAAATGTGCCATTCAACAATGTTATTCGGATCGTTGTAATGGACTTATGCCAATTAAATCTCCATATGTTTAGCTCTATTGTCTGCTTTTTCATTACTGCTGGTGTTCGGTCATATACAGGCAATTCTACAAATGTATTCCTGGTGGTTTGTATGTTTGTAAGTGCGTTCCATCTCTCTGAGAGACCTAAAGTGACATGACATTGTGAACAGGCCTTTTGCATCACGTTCTGTACCATATCTTGTTCAAATTGTGGCTGTGAATCTTGGTCAAATAGGTTTCTAATGTTTATCAGGGAGAGTGTAGGCTACCTCGTGAGAATAGAATACTTACACTTGAATGCAGTTTCCCAAATTATAATTTTAATTGCATGCCTTATTGTTCAGTCTGTGACGGCAAAACAACAAGTCAACACATTGGAAAGATAATGTCCAGATTGTCTGTTTATCTTAAAAAATGCCGAACAAAAAATGTGTCATATTAATAAATCTAAAAGCTGGATCCATGCACAGACAAACGACAGCAGTGGCATAGTGGTGGAACAAAACAAACACAGATTCATTAGAAAATAAATAAGGTGTGACTCTCTCTGGATGTCTGCCATTGAATTTCACACAAAGACAACATAACAAATTAAAATCATTGGACCCTATAGTTTAAATGAGAGGATTAACTATTTACATAGTGATGTGGGCCCTAAGCCACTGAGAAGAGCCACTCCCTATCAAAACCCTCAATAATACCATTAACCCATCTGTCAAAAGGCTGAGTCTGTAACTCATTGTCATTATTCATCGTCTCTTACCCTGGCACAAGGGTGACGACTATAGTGTAACTAGCTCATTGAAATATAGTCAATGCATTGCTCTCAATGTTTTTTCAAATGTATTTTTCAAAGGTGTAGTTTATTTGTTTCATCCAAAATAAATAAAAACTATTGGACTATAAAATCAAGTCAACAGTTAAGTACTGCCGACTAGAAAGTCAACGGTTTTGGATTAATGATACTCTAAAACTTTCAGAAAAGCATTTGAAGGAAAGTTGCTCAGGGTAAGTCTAATAAATGATGCATCTTTTGAAAAGAGCAAAGTATGAGAACCATTTCTCAGGGGGATGTTCATTAGAGGTGCAGAGTGAAGAACTGTAGTGAATGATATCCAAACGGTCTTTTCCTGATAAAACTCTGACGGCTCTTAATTGCTGCGTCCAGAGTGACAAGTGTGAAGTCGGCCCATCATGTTGATTGCCTTAGCTACTAGAACAGGTCTGTCATCTCACTGTTCTCTCTCTCTCTCTCTCTCTCTCTCAATATGTTCTCTCAGCAACACTTTATAGTGTGAATACTAGGGTTCAAACGAAAGCTGAAATAGTGAAGCAGAGGCATATGGGACCCCTGTGTGGTAGCCTGCCAAATAGTTTTTTTTGTACTGACAGGGTGTCTGTGTTGAATTGACGCACCAAACAGGCGACTCCATCTGCCAAATAACATGTGACAGTAAAACCCACAGAAACAGTCAGCATGGTGACAATGCTTCCCAATCCCTTTCTCCACAGCCAGAGAGAGCATTTCCTTCTGTTTCCCACATTGAGGATAAAGAAGTTTACTTTTCATGGCAAATTGATGTTGTTTTATTCTGCTTCCTGACCTCTCTCCACAGCTTTTCACAATACATCGTTTTCCATTAAAGTGTTCAGTCTCACTCAGTATTCATTCTGATATCTTTACTTATACAGCTAGCTGGAGTTGCCAGTGAATATGGTGTACTAGTTGTATCAGTATGCACACTCCATTCATCATTAGTAACTCAGTGGGTCTACAGTACAGCATTTACATTCACTTCCACAATGCCCATTATTTCAGCACCAAGGTAGAAAAATCAGAAAACTGAGCTTGGGGGAACCTAAGTGTCAGCCCACTCAGCCAACAAAAAACTTTAGCAGCCAGTTGGTATCAATTCTAACTCAGCCGTATGCGTTCACACACAGTAACTCAGACACGGCTAATTCTCATCATGTATTCATACAGCCCTCTTTTGGCTCAACAGGCCCTTTTTCAAATCATAAACATTCTCCTGGGTGAAATGCAGAGCAGCAAAGTTACAATAGGTTGGTTATAACTGTCCTGAGGCAAATGAGACACAGACTGTTGTGTTGTCTATGGATTGCCAATATTCCAGTGGAATCCCACCTTTGTCCTTTATCATCTATCTCCTCTCCCTCTTCCCAGAAAGATAAATCAGTATGTTTGCAGCACAAAGATAACCCACACATATAGACTAAATAATAAAACTGTCTAACGTGTTCTGAATCTTTGTTGCTTCAGAACACGTTGGACAGTTTTATTATTTAGTCTATATTTGTGGGTTATCTTTGTGCTGCAAACATACTGATTTATCTTTCTGGGAAGAGGGAGAGGAGATAAACGATAAAGGACACACAGACTGAGTATCACCATCCAGATACAGTAGATTGTTGATCAACTACTTTCATAACACATCTGGATGAGCAGCTTTCACTGAGAGAATACAGCACAGTGCATTCAAACAATCTTTCGCTATTCAAATGAAAACATTTGAAATTCTTACTTACTGCATAAGCAACTCATGCTGAAAGCAGGTTGGCTGTATAGGACATGTGTCATCTTTGAATGGGGTGGGGGGGCTGTGCAATCGTTGCTGCCATGGGGGCCCTGATGGTGACAGGCTCAACATCTATTATGACTGTCATTAATCACTCAAAGTTTAAATCTCAGGACAAGGTGTCCAATAACGCTTATATTACCCCCCACACATGTCATAAGAGGAGAGAGGGAGGATTGATCAATAATCACAACCTCATCACCAACATTTAGGCTCCATTCTATGGATGTAAGAGCTCAACTCTTTGTTCTGGACCTGACACTATGCAAAAGAACCGGTCAATACCACGGTAACAGAATGATGTTGAGATTCAGATTTTTCACTTTAAAATGTATGTCAAACCAACACAATGAGCAAATTCAAACAAACCATAGAACTATGTACAAGGAAGAACTACTTTTCACAAATTCTACTGAACACTACAAAAACACGTTTACTTGAAGAGCAGTGGAGATGCAAAGTTTGGTAACAGAATGAGAAACAGAATGCTGTTTTTGCCGTCATTCTGTTACCAAACTTTGCATCTGAAATGTTCTTCAGGTAAATGTGCTTTTGTAAAACTTTCAGTGGAAATTGTTCAAAGTCATCCTTGTGCATAGAGTTGTATGGTTTGTTTGACTTTTCAATCAGCGTTTTTTGTTTGACAGACCTTTTAAAGTGAAAAATAGGCGTCTCAGCATCATTCTGTTATGTTGCAATTGCCCAACCCAAACATATTTCTCTGTTAATGAGGTATCAGTACAAGTCACACTTGTCTAAGAACATTCAAGCCAGACCTCTATGGGTAAGAAACAATTATTTTCCTGATATGAACAAAAACTGAAATCCCAATGATGACAACAGAACCAGGCAGAAGTAAGAGAATCCTTTTTTTTCCTCAGAGGTGAGCTTCACTGAAAGCCTCTCTTCACACCCGTCACAGTTGCTATTACTCCTATAAATGTATATTGCCACCATGCTTTTCCTTGCCTTTAGTACCTCCGCTAAATTGACTTCATCTGCTAATGGGGCATGAGTGAACGAATGTTCCCGTTTTACTACCCACGTCTGGAAAAGATAAACCAGAGGTGAGGTTTTTCAGTGACCTCTGAAAATGAGTGAGTTATGAGAGCATTCAAATCAAAGTTAGAATTACACCTGCCTTCTAATAGTCATTTAACATTAACATCACCATAGAATCAAAACAGAATTGTTATCTACTCCACCATCTCCAGCCATTAACGACAGCCAGAGTGCTTCCTGTAAGATATTCAGACTTTGTGTTCTCTCCAAGCTGTATATGAATCCTTCTGAATTATAGACTCTTTATTCAAGCCCCTTTATGTAGAAAGGAAAAGTTAACAGATGAAGGCCCTGTGCTAAAATGAGCTGTGCCGAAACATGTTGGCGTTTTGATTGCATGTCTGCATTTAAACATTTTCTTCAGAAATGTCAAGATAAAAGGCTCTTCAAACTCAAACTTGCTGCCTTCTATTTTGCCTTTTAACATCCTGATGAACATCCTGATGAACACCCCGATTCAAATGAATATTTTTTACTAAGTGGTTGGTAGATTTTTATATGCACAGTTCTAGTTTCCTTGGAAAAGGTTACTTTTTGTCACGTTTTAACAAAGTGCATGAAAGAAAGAGTAAAGAGTTGAATCCTAACTAATAGTGACCTTGACCTTTCCAGAACACATTGGCAACCATTCTGTTTAGTCACCACATTCTGTGGCTATGAAAAGGTGTTTCATTCGATTGAACCAGCCAATCATTCCATTACATGACAACCTTGAAAAGGTCCTAGCCAGAGGGGAAAACCAGTGGCGCCGTGGACTACAGTGGAAAGCAAGAGGATATCAGACATCCTAATTGGAATAGAATGCACTGACTGTTAATTACTTCATTTAGATTCTCATCTCAATAGACAGATGGATGACAACAAAATGTATCACTTTTATAACAAAATAAAATGAGCCATAGCGTTGGAAACTACAATTCCCATTCAAATCCCTTTTCCCTAATGCTTTATTGGCCATGAAAAAGTATAAGCGGCCAGAAAACATGAGAATAGGCAATCAAGCTTGACGAGCACAACTAGACAGTGGAGTGGATGACATCCATCCCGGACAGAGTAATTGTGTGTGCTGAACCCAGTAGACCTTTTTTCCCCTCTGTGTGCACTGTGAGGCATCTGAGATGTTTAATCTAAATGAACTGAGACTGGCTCTGTAGCCTACCAGGGAAAGTAACAGAACATTTTGGCTCAAACACAATGGGCCTCCGCTCTCCAGAATGGATCCTCAGTCTCTTTATTAGGGGATGTACTTGGCTGATGGAACAGGCTGTCTGACCCATGAGTTGCTCCATTGGAAGATATCCATATCCACTTTTAATTGTCTGATATTGTTACACCTACTGTATATGGTATACGGTGCATTTGGAAAGTATTCGGACCCCTTCACTTTTTCCACATTTTGTTACGTTACAACCTTATATTAAAATGTATTAAATGACTTTTTTTCATCATCGATCTTCACACAATACCTCATAATGACAAAGCGAAAACAGGTTTATTTACATTTTTATGTATTCAAACCCTTTGCTATTGAGCTCAGGTGCATCCTGTTTCCTTTGATCATCCTTGAGATATTTCTGTATCTTGACTGGAGTCCACCTGTGGTAAATTCAATTGATTGGACATGATTTGGAAAGGCACACGCCTATCTATATAAGGTCCCACAGTTGACAGTGCATGTCAGAGGAAAAACCAAGACATGAGGTCAAAGGAATTGTCCGTAGAGCTCCGAAACTGGATTGTGTCGAGGCGCAGATCTGGGGAAGGGTACCAAAACATTTCTTAACCATTGACGGTCCCCAAGAACACAGTGGCCTCCATCATTCTTTTACAGGTAGGCCGTCATTGTAAATAATCATTTGTTCTTAACGGACTTGCCTAGTGAAATAAAAGTTAAATCTTTGGAACCACCAAGACTTCCTAGAGCTGGCCGCCCAGACAAACTAAGCAAACGGGGGAGAAGGGCCTTGGTCAGGAAGGTAACCAAGAACCCGATGTTCACTCTGACAGAGCTCCAGAGTACCTCTGTGGAGATGGGAGAACCTTCCAGAAGGACAACCATCTCTGCAGCACTCCGCCAATCAGGCCTATATGGTAGAGTGGCCAGACGGAAGCCACTCCTCAGTAAAAGGCCTGCTTGGACTTTGCCAAAAGGGACTTAAAGGACTCTCAGACCATGAGAAACAAGATTCTCTGGTCTGATGAAACCAAGATCTCTTTGGCCTGAATCTGGAGGAAACCTGGAAACATCCCTACTGTGAAGCATAGTGGTGGCCGCATCATGCTGTGGGGATGTTTTTCAACGGTATTTGTGACATCTGTTTTTGTTTATTTTACACATTTGATAAAATTTCTACAAACATGTATTTGCTTTGTCAGTAAGGCGCTAACGTAACAAAATGTGGAAAAGATCAAGGGGTCTGAATACTTTCTGAATGCACCGTATATTTCTACAAATTTAACATATGGAATTGTTTTAAGATGAGCTTACCATGGATCATTTAGCTATTCGATTTTTAATTTGAGGAGCCCTGTAGGTATATATAAAAATTCTTCACAAATTATTTGATAAAACATTGAATTTGGCCTGCTATATATAGCCCATAGAAATGCATTGAATACACACAAAAAAATGGCAAAACAGATCTTCAAAACAAATAAATCATAAGGAATAAGGCTGAGGTGTCTGTACTATATCTAGGAGATAGAAGAATGCTCAGAAATCAACAAGCGTTCTACAGCTGAAGTCGGAAATTTACACACACTTAGGTTGGAATCATTAAAACTCGTTTTTCAACCACTCCACAAATGTCTTGTTAACAAACTATAGTTTTGGCAAGTCGGTTAAGGACATCTACTTTGTGCATGACACGTCATTTTTCCTACAATTGTTTACAGACAGATTATGTAATTTATAATTCACTGTGTCACAATTCCAGTGGGTCAGAAGTTTACATACACTAAGTTGACTGTGCCTTTAAACAGCTTGGAAAATTCCAGAAAATTATGTCATGGCTTTAGAAGCTTCTGATAGGCTAACTGACATCATTTGAGTCTCCCCGTACGTTGGCAAGGGTAGAAATGTCATTGGTGAACAAGTTGCTTGCAACAAAAACAAGTCTGGCAGGCACCATGAACAAAGTGAGACAGGAGCTCCCTCCCTTTGTGCAAAATAAGGCACCTGCACAGCTATTCCACAACGGTACTGAAGAACGATAAGACAATGGGACAATTTATTTTTATTTTTTTACATTGTTTGCAAACTGATGTGACACATAATAATACCAAAATAACATTTTTTAGATATATATATCTAATTATTTTTGCTAAACAGGTGCCCCACCTGCCTTGAATGATGGGTTGCCACTGAACGGCTGGCCACCTTAAACCCAGATGATAATGGAGACCCACAAAGCCCAGTAACAGATGACCAGGCTAGATATACAAACCACACATTTCAGCCGATCAGCATCCAGGACCCAAACTTCAAATTACATCTTGTAAAAGTTGATTGTCATTTATGGACCATAGGTTTTATTTATGAACAGTTGATGAGCACTGTGGTCTATGGGTTGAAGAGGGTGCTGCATTGCTACCACCTGCTGGTATAATTAAGCAATAAGGCCCGAGGAGGTGTGGTTAGGGGCAGCAGGTAGCCTTGTGGTTAGAGCCTTGGGCCAGTAACTGAAAGATTGTTGGATTGAATCCCCGAGCTGACAAGGTAAAAATCTATTGTTCTGCACCTGAACAAGGCAGTTAAACCACTGTTCCCCGGTAGGCTGTCATTGTAAATAAGAATTTGTTCTTATCTGACTTGCCTAGTTAAATAAAGTTTAAATAAAAATATGGCCACGCTAAGGGCTGTTCTTATACAAGACGAAACGCAGGGTGCCTGGATACAGCCCTTAGCCGGGGTATATTGGCCATATACCACAAACCACCAATGTTGCTATTATAAACTGGTTAACAACATAATTAGACCAGTAAATAGTATTTTTGTGTCATACCCATGGTAAATGGTCTGATATACCACGACTTTCAGCCCATCAGCATTCAGGCCTCGAACCACCTGGTTAATGAAGTTCTACATCTATTTGTACAGCTAGGCTAAGTCAAATCTGGGTACAAGACCGTTTACCTTCTTCAGCTGCTTACCTCTGACATGACTTTGGGTCGGCCAGCTCCAGCGCTCGGTCGTTCAGTTCTTGTGATACCATTACATGCAATACTTTAAAAGGGCTTGTGTCCCAGATCAGTCCATACAGTCCAAATGTCCATCTCTTTCTCCAACACGTGTCATCTGGAAGATCCGAACCAGAGGGTGGGCTAGCCAAAAGGAGTAGCCTTGAAAGTGTAGCTACCATCCATGAAATTGAGGGTCCTTGTAGAGGTGGATTGATTACTTTCTAGAAGGGGCAAGAACTGACTGGACAAGGATAACTATTAGTATGTAACTACTTATTTTACGCCTTAAATGATCAAACCACATAGAACACAATTAGACAAACGTCCTGTGTCAATATGGTATGAAAGTCCTGCTTACTTCCTGGATCATGTCTCACACTGTTTTTGAATGGCCTTCAATATTATATAATCAAATTAATGAAAAGTAATTTATAATATGTCAAATTATATTTGTGGATTAATTTACTTCTACCCAGTGGTCATTTAGGCATGTAAATCTAGGTGGGGCAAACTAAAACATTTTTTTTTAGATGCATGCCACCAAAGCCTCTACACAACACTAAACAATACATTAATTGCACTATAACGGTGACAATCGGTGCCCACAAACTGTTAGGGTCTACATTAAGCTGTCCCAACAGCCTAGCTTTCTTTTCAGCACCACGGAGTGAATCCTTACCACTGCTACACCTGGCTATCAGCGGAGCCTTGTCTGGCAGCGAAACAGTTTCAAACATTCAGTTTCATTTACTGCCTTTAAAAAAAACATAGCTGACATGGCTGACTTGCTTAAACAGATGTAGTTTCTACTGAGAATTGAGATGTACAAACTATAGCATAAGGGGCGGAGCGGATAAGAGCGGATAAGAGGCGATCCGTAATTTAGATTAAGACATTAATGAGCGAGCTGGTCTCTCCAGAGATGTTTTATCGGGTTCAAGTCCGGGCTCTGGCTGGGGCAAACAAGTACATTCAGAGACTTGTCCCGAAGCCACTCCTGCGTTGTCTTGGCAGTGTGCTTCTTGTTGTTGTCTTGTTGGGAGGTGAACCGTCGCCCCAGTCTGAGGTCCTGAGTGCTCTGGAGCAGGTTTCATCAAGGATCTCTCTGTACTTTGCTCCGTTCACCTTTGCCTCGATCCTGACTAGTCTCCCAGTCCCTGCTGCTGAAAACATCCCCAAAACATGATGCGGCCACCACCATGCTTCACCGTGGGAATGGTGCCAGGTTTCCTCATGACGTGACTCTTGGCATTCAGGCCATCAAACCAGATAATCTTGTTTCTCATGGTCTGAGAGTCTTTAGGTGCCTTTTGGCAAACTCTTAGTGGGCTGTCATGTGCCTTTTACTAAGGAGTGGCTTCAGTCTGGCCACTACCATAGAGGCCTAATTGGTGGAGTGCTGCAGAGATGGTTGTCCTTCTGTGCACATTGCACATTAATCAACGTTTCAGTAAAAGTGCCGGTTTTAGCCAGCCAGCTAATTTTCAACCGCAGTCCCTGGGCAAGTTATTAAAAACAATTACAATATAGACAATAGCAACATAGGACAAGCAAGACATAGCATACAGACAGAGCAACAAAGGATAAGCAAGACGTAGCATACAGACATAGCAACATAGAACAAAAAGCAGCAAGACAAAATTCATAAAAGCAACATTGTTTCCACACCTCACAAGCTACAGACACCAGACATGGAAAGCGACAACACACAGCTAGAGACCATGTTCACAAATCTGATTGACCTTTAGCCATGTCTTGCATTTTGTGAAAGTGTGATAGGTGGTGCAGTTATGTGTGTCTGATGGCAGTGTATTCCAGACATGGGAAACTCTCACAGAGGAACTCTGGTCAGAGAGACCATTGGGTTCTTGGTCACCTCCCTGACCAAGGCCCTTCTCCCCCGTTTGCTTAGTTTGTCCGGGCGGCCAGCTCTAGGAAGTCTTGGTGGTTCCAAAGATTTTATTTTACATTTAACAAGGCAAGTCAGTTAAGAACAAATTCTTATTTACACTGATGGCCTACCTGTAAAAGAATGCTCGAGGCCACTGTGTTCTTGGGGACCATCAATGGTGAAGAAATGTTTTGGTACCCTTCCCCAGATCTGCGCCTCGACTCGGAGCTCTACGGACAATTCCTTTGACCTCATGCCTTGGTTTTTCCTCTGACATTCACTGTCAACTGTGGGACCTTATATAGATAGGTGTGTGCCTTTCCAAATCATGTCCAATCAATTGAATTTACCACAGGTGGACTCAAATCAAGATATAGAAACATCTCAAGGATAATCAAAGGAAACAGGAGGCACCTGAGCTCAATAGCAAAGGGTCTGAATACTTAGCAAAGGGTCTGAATACTTAGCAAAGGGTCTGAATACTTATGTAAATAAGGTATTTGATTGCGTTTTCTTTCAATTACGCTGCATTCATATCCATGTGGAAAGGTATAATTTCCAGTTGTGAAGTAGTATATATGAGTTGGATGTATTCACATGCTTTTGAGAAACGTTGAATTGCTATTGCCAAACAAGCTTCATCAACCATAAACTAAAACTATTGCAATCATGCTCGCAAACAAATTATAGTGTTAATTATAATTATAACATATTAATAGATTGCTTTGTATAAATGTTTTATCAGAGGTCACCGTGTGGGAGAATTTGGAGCCCAGGGATGATAGACGAGTTTCCCCACCAGTAATTACCAGTTCGAGGGGCGTTCAAGTGAATTTTTCACAAACATATGTGGTAAATACCACATTCCCACTTGGTTATGAATGCAGGGTTAATCCAGGAAGTAGTTGGGAATTGTACCATACAATTAAAGCGCTGGCCAATCAGATATAATTATATAATTATAGTTACCAGGTAAATAACAAAATAGCAGATTCCATGGTAGAGATGTGCATAAACTATAGAGTTAGATAGAGGACTGTAGGTGGATATAAACCATTTTAGCATTGACATTGAGGGCTTCCACCATTTTAAAGTAGTCAACTGGGTTGGGATTCCTACGGGTCGGGAGCGATCAGCTTATTATCAGAGCATTGTCTTATTCAAATTTGGTTGCCTATGGTTAGTAAATGGCTTTAAGCTAGATCAAGAAATAAACATAAACATCTATTTATTTCAGGACTCCAGCACAGGACTCCAGCACTGCAGTTGGAGGTACATCACCAATATGACTTGACTTGAATATTATGCTTTTTTTAAACACAAACTAAGAAGAAAATGTACTACTGTCACAGACTCCATAATGGCACAGGTGCAAAGACCTAAGATCCTCTATCTGTGACATAAATGTATCATGAAATAGCAAAACTCTTGTAAAAGAATTGTACAATGTCTAAACAAAATAATCCAAACTGCCCTTTCCTAACACTGTAGGCATATAATTCTCAATGAGATTAGCCTGTATAAATTAAGGTTACATTAAGGAATGCTCGTTTTATATATTTGGGGTTATATACAATTTGTAAAAAAAAAAAAAGATGACAAAAAGAACATTGATCAGGTAATTGTGTCCATTGTATGGTATTCAAATGCCAAGAGTTGGTCAAAACAGAGTGCAGTGTACTTAACTTGTAGAAGATGGCGCCAGAGCTCTTTTTAAGAGGGAACATTCTACATAGCGCACTGCACCAAAACCCTACTGTATTGATCACTACAAATTTGGAAGTTCCCAACTTTCTCATTTCCAAAGTTATTAGCCTGATATATTTTCAACAGTGAATTAACCCTCTGTCCACTAACCCATTTCCCTGCCATTTATAGCCCATTATCCATTAATGCAACTATCACCATAGGTTGTCTTTTAGGGAATTAGGCTTGGGCCTTTTGTTCAGAACATGAACCATGATGTGTCAAGGCATCACTAAAAAGCACTTCAATAAATGGTCATATATATCAATCTACATCCAGTCTTTCCAGCACAAGCGCTTGGTGTAACAAAACACTGCTATAGCCTACAGTAAGTATCTGCTCTGAACCCTACAGTATGTCTCTGTGTGTACAGTACTGCTGTTGTGTCTTTTCTCCAGTAGCACAGACTGGGTGTACAGTAGGCCTTGTGAGCCTGTGAAGGATGGAGACATCTGTATATCCAACTATTCTGCTCCTACAAGCTGCTGCTCACAGCGCATGGCAAGAGCACATCAAATGCAGTCACACACATACAAGCCTGGCTGTGGTGCGCGGCAAGCCTTGTCCACCATCATTGTTATGTGAGCTGAGTTGCAGTTTCTTTTCTTCTGCAAAATAACAATGAATCTAAAGGCTCTGTGTCTATTTGCTTTGGTGCAAATGAGGCACATGAAGGTCTTTGTTTGATAAACGCCTATTTCTCCAATTGTGTGTTTATAGCTCTTTAAAGAGTAATTGTCTTTAGTTGATGATCCCAGGGACCAAATATGTGGTCCTGGGGGTTTCAAATATAGTTTCAATATGAATTGTCAACATGAACTCCATTGAATGATGATATGCAAAGTCAAAGGTAAAATGTTCATACAACATTGCAGTTGAAGTCTATGAATAGACCAGGTGTTGGTACTGTTAATGTACTTTGAATGTGTTTGCTTGTGAGCACGCACACACACACTTATCCCTCTGACAGTTGTTTGCTTTGGTTGAGTAAAATGTATTTTTCAAGTGTAATTTGTAAGCTCCCCGCACCTCTCTGATTCAGAGGGGTTGGGTTAAATGCGGAAGACACATTTCAGTTGAAGGCATTCAGTTGTACAACTGGCTAGGCATCCCCTTTCCTAACAGTGAGAAGCTTGTGTTTGGCCATATGCTGTTGATGTCTTGTTTTTTATGTGAGATCCCTTGGGGGCAAAACTATAAGAGAACAGTCAGCAGATTCTGATAACATGTACAAGCAGGGTGTTTGTTTTACTCATCAGAAATCAAAGTGGCCTTTGTGTGGAGCAGGATTTTATTCCCCAGCCTGCTAGTTCAGGAGGGTCTTTTGAGTTCAGAACAACATTTCAGAGCTGTGGTTCAACTGATTTCCAGCGATAGAAAAACAGACTGCAGAAGTGCTCTGTTAACTCTCTCTCACCCACCACGAGCAAAGGAATGAAAGAGTCCACCATCCTCAGTGGAGAGCCAGGGAGAAGAATTCAAATGGAAATTGTTTATCAAAGAAATTAAACAATTATTCATAAAAATGCATCAACAGCCTGAAGAACAAGAAGTGTATAATGTCATTAATGTTACACACATACTTTGTGAGGTAGATGAATTATAACCAACTGCTTCAGAACTGTTACAGTAGGATACACTTTGAGATTTCATGTTATTCATGAATGATTTGATTAATTGGTTACCTCACGATGTGACATGTTCATGACACATTGAAGTGTGTAGCCTATAAATGTAAACATAGGTTTGCCTTTTTTGTCTTGTAATACATAGAAGGCCCTTGTCTTGCATGTATAGGAATACTATACCAAGGCAAATTAACTGTACAACTTTGTATAAAGAGGGCCCTACATTGCTGAATAGCGTCTTATGAGTATCTTTGAACATCTGGACTATATGCATGTTATTAACAGTTGGAAGTTTATGACTTATGCAATACAGTATAATAATAATCCATCTAAAGAACGTTTATGACCATGGCTTCACATTATTACAGATTTTTTAAATTCTTATCTTTCACCTCAGTAACAACACAATTCTCATTGAGTGTGTGATCTGTAAGACATTGTTAAATATGAAGAGTAATAGAGATGACGCTAGCAGCAGGCTCTGGTGGACTGGCTAAGCTCTGTGCTTTGTTCCCAGATTGCAGGGTTAACGATTTTCCGTCCTGGGTGGCGGGGGAGGAGCGTAGAGAGTGAGTGTTCCGAGCGATCCGAGTTGAAGAATTAGGATGCAGCTCCCGTCGTCAATGCCGAGGAGCTGTCTGCTGCCTTACCAGCAGCCCCTGGGCCAATGATGGATGATATATGCAGTGTGGCCCCAGTGCTCCCCAAGCACAGTCTGGCTATGAGATATATATATATATATATATATATATATATATATATATATATATATATATATATATATATATATATATATATACACACAGTGAACCTAGGATATTTGTTGCTAATTCACCTCCACCAACCAATGCCTACTCAACCAATTCATGAGCAGGGAATAAAAACTTTACTAGAGAAGTGGAAATCAAATTGTTACAACACTATGTGGGGTTTCTTATATATCACCTGGGTTTAACTTATCCTGTAGGTTGTAGGGATCCCTAGAAATAAAAGACAGATGTGTAATATTCATCCGTTTATTTTCACACTTTCTTTTTATTTGTAATGACATTTTGCACTATTTGCATTCCATCATTTGCTTTCTTTACAAATATATTCAAATATACTGTTTAAAGATTCATGTTTTATGGAATAACATAATAAAATACAAATATTTGAGGAAATCATATGCACACATCTCAAGAAACATTACATTATCACTATATAGTCATAAAAGCTCTTGCAAAAAAAATCGTTAGCCTAACTGATATGTTGTTTTTTGGATACATGATGTGCACTTGAACATAATGTATCTGGTCGGGAGTTTAAGCATTAATATGTGTGTGTGTATGTGTGTGGGCCTGGACAGTGAACGGAGTGTGAGGGGTCAGGCGGTGCCTCACCCCCAAAGCCCCTTGGGACATCTAGCTTCCCTTCCGCCTTTCTCTTGTCCTCCTCCCTCCCTCTCTCTGCCTGTTCTCATTACCCTTACCTGCTATCTTGCTCTCCTCTCATTTACTTTGTAGACCTGACTCTCCTGCAGTCAGTTTAGCCCCAACCCAGTGGCCCTGTCGCCTGGGGAACAGTCACTGCATACCAATGATGTGGGGAGACGAGAAGAGAGCGCTCTGTGCCGTCTGAGGAACAGCCTCCCTTCTGCCACCCCCTCCCCTACACCTCCGCTACCACCTCCTCCTCTTCGGTCTGGGGAAAGAGAGAGGGAGGCAGAGAGAGAAAGAGAGTGAGAGGGAAATAGAGGCAGATGGAAAAAGAGAAACAAGAAAAAATAGAAAGAGGGAGAGAGACATAAAGGGGGAGGGACATACACCAGTGTTTTAAGTGACTACAGTGGGACAGGACAGACTGAAAGGTTGTATGGTGTCTCCCTCTGCACAGTGGGAATCTAGATCTGCAGAGCAGTGCTACCAGCTAGCCCCAAACGACTCTGGCTAATTACCCAGCTCCAGGCTATCTGTCTGTCAGTTAGAAAAGCAGCCAGCACGCCTGACATTTCTACTGACTCATGGCGAGCCAATACGCCATGTGTACCAAAACAGGAAAAACTTAAATGAAAACACAGAGATTCATTTCTCCAAATGTAACAGATTTGGAGATGGCAAATGGCAGACCCCAGTGTTACAGTGACTGTGATTTGGTCTTACCTGTGAGTGAGCAGACACATAGAGAGAAGGGGTGGGTGGGGGGGGGGGGGGTAATTAGTGAGAGCATAAAAAGTACAAGGGGAAAAGGATGTTAATCATGTTAACAATGATTAGAGGAGAAACATTACAGGACCATTCTGGGAATGCATATATCTGAGTCACACAAACATCCAGGCATAGTAATTCACATCATAACCACTCAGTGTGAAATATGACTACACAGATTGGGTCCATGTGACCACCTATGCATTGGTTGGGCAGTGCAGTGCACTCGAGGACACACAAAGAATTTCCTCTGTCATGATCGCTTTCAGCAGTGACACAAGGGAGCCAGTATGCAGTATTTGAGTGTGTGTGTAAATGTGTTTGTGCAGGTCTGTGTGCAGTCTCTGTGACTAGGTCTACAGTCTCTGACTGGGCATGTCCTTGCCAGGTAAAAGATACATTCATTAATTGGTCCAAGTAGCTGTTGGCCAACCAACCAATGGGTTAAAAGCATTTGCCTGTGGCGACACAGCCAGGCCAGCTGTAGGTCACATTCAAGTCCCAGCCAGTTGAAACCCAACCTGCAAGACAGATCCTAATTATCCCAGGCAGTTGCGGTTCAATAACTCCAGCAAGCTGGCAGCAAGATACCACGTTTCCGTGGCAACGACTACGAATAAGTGATTTGCAGATCAGAGTGAGACGGGAGGTAACCGTGGATGTAGGGAGGAGGGAGGGAGGGAGGAACGGGGGAATGGAGAGGGGGTGGAAGAGGGAGGGAGTAGTACTCAGCTAGAACACCATCATGGGCCGTTAGAATGCACGTACACAGATAGAATGCACATGACACGCAGATAGACATGCACTCACACATGCAGTACACATACAAACACACACACATACTTAGGCACACACAAAGTGCATACCAGTGGACATGCTAATGGTCATGCACATACATCAGTGTCTCTATACTCCATCCCCATACCTATGGTTGAAACGATGTCTCAGGTCAGGAAGAGGGAGATACTGCCCTTCCACTGTTCAACTTACTGCAGTGAAGTGTATCCCTGGGCATTGCTGCCCTGAGCATAAAAGGGAAAACTTGGCCCTGTATATTTTGGTGCCGTGGTTGTATTGTCTAAAGCAGAGTTTCCTAAACTCGGTCCTGGGTCCCCCCCGGGTGCACATTTTGTTTTTTGACCTCCAAGAGGTACACATATTGGGATTTTCCCTAGCACTACACAGCTGATTCAAATAACCAAAGCTTGATATTGAGTTATTTGAATAATCTGTGTAGTGCTAGGGAAAATCCCAATATGTGCACCTCTTGGAGGTCCGAGGTGTGAGTATGGGAAACACTGGTGTAAAGTGCTGCACGTATATTGTCTAAATCAGGGTTTCCGAACCATCTCCTTATTTTTTGTTTTAACCCTAAACTGGCACACCTGATTCAATTAGTCAAAGGATTAATGATTAGTTGAATAATTGAATCACGTTGTGCCAGTTAAGTGTTAAAACCAAAATGTGAAACGTCTGGGAGGCAGGAGAGCACTACATTCCCCTAAATTAGATTAAAATATAAAATGACATTTGAATTTGGATGGCTTTTCGGGGAACGAAAGTTTTAATTTGTGTGTTTTCAGGTGACTGTCTGGCCTCCTGCCGCAGTGTCTGGAAACACAGACATAGTCACCCCCCCCCCCCCCCCCCCCCACGATCTCTCACACACCTGCTGCTCCCCCATCTACCTGAGATAAGAGATCTGCTGAGCTGCAACGCACAAGGCACAACAATGCCTGACAATCAACGGTAGAAAACAAATTAAAAAATCCCTTTAAATCCATCAAATTTCTGTGTCAACTCTGTCCATTTGAAATGTGCGAGCCGGGCTTTAATCTGCCCTTATTACATTTTATCACACACAAATGGGAAGCGCTGAGCATCACACACACACACACACACACACACACACGGACTTGGACAAAAAATCTGCCCTGGCATTTCAGCCACACCAGCCCACATCACCGTGACTGTTACACACAAAGGCAGTAATGCTACTGACACATAACATAGGTAACTATAGTACAGCATCTCAACTTTTACTGTACCAGTGACCCATGAAACATGGTCCTCCTTTTTTAACCAGCTCATGTTTAAGACAAATACAATGTTCTAAGACGAGCATCACTGGGACCAGAAGACCCTGGGCCCAGCAACATCCTAGGTTAACACTCTATTTTAAGTGTCCATAATAAACTCATTTATAAGGTATTTCTAAGGCATTTTACAAACCATTTGCTCACCATTTATTAACCTTTACTACCACATTGGTAAATGTTAGTAAGCTAGTTATTCACACATGTATATATATTTCCAGAAACATCTTATGTTGTGTGCTTGTTCTTTTTACCAGGTGCATCAGGAATGTCCAATGGCATGCTCATCTTTTTGGGAGAAATTACACTGGTCACTCAAAACATTTACAAAGTACAAAGCTAACATACGGAATTGTTTTAAGATGGTCATATGATGGATCATCTAGCTATTTGATTTAGAATTTAGGACCCTTTTAGCTATAAAAATAATAAATAAAAACATTATTTGATTAAATATTAAATTTGGCCTTTACTACAATAGCCCATAGAAACACACTGAATAACGCATTCATAAATTGAAAAAAAGACAGTCAAAATATAAATAATAAGGAATACGTTTTTGAAGTGTCTTTCCTATATCTAGGATATGCCGTATATATATATATATTTTTTTTTTTTTTGACACATATTTAACCCCTTATTTTAGATTACACAAAACTACCTCCATATTTCAATTTGTTTGTATGGGTTTCCTTCAGACGAGTTACCTGACACTTGTGGGGGTCGTACAGGGAAACGGAGAACACCATCGTGTTCCATAGAGTGGTCATAATAGTTTGTAGGCCTAACCATTCGGATGCTACAGACATTTTCGTGAAAATACCGATTTTCGGGATGTCTCGAGGTCTGACAAATACAACTGTAGCTCGGCCACCTTCCACCGCAGATGTGGAAAGCTGACATAAGCGAATGTGGTTGATTGAGACGCAGCCCTGATATCCCTAGCTTAAATTAACGAGGTTTGATGGGGATTCTTTTATTATGCTACTTAGATTGAAGTTAAGGAACTTAAGTTAAGGAACTGGCAGTCTCTCCCGCCCTCTGTTTTCTTCTATTGAATTCAAAATACAACCTTCTGTGTTTTTTCAAAGAATGATGCCGGGAGAAGTTTAAGTGGCTGCGAATAGATTTACATCAAGAAGTGACAGGCCTTTCAGCGAATATAATAAGAGGGAGATAGCCACTGAAGGCTGGAAAGTCCTGCCTATGCAATTTGAAAATCTCAACAAATGTATTTGTCATTTCATAAACAAACGCTGCAGACTAACAGTGAAATGCTTACTTAAGGGCCTTTCCCAACAACGCAGATAATTTTTTTTTTAGTAGAATTAGTAGAAATGATAAATAAAATTAAATGTATACAGTACCAGTCAAAAGTTTGGACACACCTAGTCATTCAAGAGTTTTTCTTTATTTTTTACTATTTTCTACATTGTAGAATAATAGTGATGACATCAAAACCCACACAAACATAAGCTGAGCACTTGTTGGCTGCTATTCCTTCACTCTGCGGTCCAACTCATCTCAAACCATCTCAGTAGTAGGCATGATCTGTGTCAGTGTGCCTTTCTCTGACAGAGTCAGAGTGGGTCTCACTCATTAATGATGAGCGTTTGACTTTGAATGTGAATTTGCGCCACCTCAACTGAGCCAATCAGAAAACCGGGTTGGCCGTTGCCCACTGGTCAACCAAATGCATCAAAATAGATCATTAGGAAAACAGATAAAGAGCGCAAAAGTCATTTTAAAAAACAGTCCCTTCAGAAAGTATTCACACCACTTGACTTTTTCCCCACATTTTGTCTTACAGCCTGGATTTAAAATGGATACATTTATATTTTTTGACACTGGCAGACACACAATACCCCATAATGTCAAAGTGGAATTATGTTTTTTTATTTTTTATTTTGTACAAATTAATAGAAAAATAAAAGCTGAAATGTGTTGAGTCAATAAGTATTCAACCCCTTTTTTATGGTAATCTTAAATAAATTCAGGAGTAAAGAATGTGTTTAACAAGTTGCATGGACTCACTCTGTGTGCAATAAGTGTTGAACATGATTTTTGTTTAACATCTCTGTACCCAACACATGCAATTATCTGTAAGGTCCCTCAGTTGAGCAGTGAATTTCAAACACAGATTCAACCACAAAGACCAGGGAGGTTTTCCAATGCCTCGCAAAGAAGGTCACCTATAGGTAGATGGGTAAAAAAAAACATTGAATATCCCTTTGTGCATGGTGAAGTTATTAATTACACTTTGGCTGATGTATCAATACATCCAGTCACTACGAAGATACAGGAGTCTTTCCTAACTCAGTTGCCAGAGAGGAAGGAAACCATTCAAGAATTTCACCATGCCAATTGTGACTTTAAAACAGAGTTGAATGGCTGTGATAGGAGAAAACTGAGGATGGATCAATAACTTTGTAGTTACTCCAAAATACTCCACAATACTAACCTAACTGAGTGAAAAGAAGGAAGCCTGTACAGAATAAAAAAAATATTCCACAACATGCATCCTGTTTGCAACAAGGCACTAAAGTAATGCTGCAAAAAATTAACTTTTTGTTGTGAATACAAAGTGTTATGTTTGGGGCAAATCCAATACAACACACTACTGAGTACCCCTCTCCATATTGTCAAGCATAGTTGTGGCTGCATCATGTTATGGGTATGCTTGTAGTCATTAAGGACAGGGGAGTTTTTCAGGATACAAAATAAAGAGAATGGCACAGGCAAAATCCTAGAGGAAAATCTGGTTCAGTCTGCTTTCCACCAGACACTGGGAGGTGAATTCCCCTTTCAGCAGGACAATAACCTAAAACACAAGGCAAAATCTACATTGGAGTTGCTTGCCAAGAAGACAGTGAATGTTCCTGAGTGGCCGAGTTACAGTTTTGACATAAATCTGCTTTGAAAATATATAGCAAAACTTGAAAATTGTTGTCTAGCAATGATCAACAACCAATTTGACAAGGCTTGAAGAATTTTGAAAAGAATAAAGAAATATTGTACAATCCATGTTTGCAAAGCTCTTAGAGACGTACCCAGAAAGACTCACAGCTGTAATCGCCGCCAAAGGTGGTTCTAACATGTATTGACTCAATGGTGTGAATAATTTCATTTTCAATAAATAAGGCAAACATTTCTAAAAACATGTTTTCACTTTGTCATTTTGGGGAATTGTGTGTAGTTTATTTCATAAATGTTGAATTCAGGCTGTAACACAACAAAATGTGGAATAAGTCAAGGGGTGTGAATACTTTCTCAAGGCATTGCATATATTTTTATGATTTTGTCAATTTCAACCAGCCCGCCACCATTAAATGATGGTCCGGCCCATCTGGCGGGCGTGCGGATGCCAGTCTTTACACACCCCGGGTCCGTTGGCGAATGGACTTTAATCTAGAATCATCTGGAGCCTGGATTAATCCACAGCTGGTTGCAGTATCAATCAAGCACATTTTTTCTGAGCTACAGAGTCTGAATGCTGTATAAAATGTCACACTGAATGCACAAATATTTTTCTTCTAATACATCCAATTACAATCCATATAGCCAAAATGTAATATGGTTTAATTACTCTATATGGCAAAATGGCAAGAGGGGCTTTTGATACATGACGTAATAATGAAATATAGAACTACTGTTGCTGATGATCAATGCGGGAAATGACAAGACAGTATGTTTATCTCTTACTATGTCTTTAACCTGAGGACCCACCTCCACAGTGGTTCAAGATATAATCTCATGATATAAAGTCAAAACCAGCTTCAGACAAGAGGCAGATCATAGTAATAGCATCTGTCCTACTGTACCTTGTCGGTCTTTGTTTGAAATGAATGAATTAGGATATCGCAATTTTTGGCATAAATGATTGAAATAAATATGAGAAAACAATTGGATGATTCGTTGCCGATTTGTAATAATACAAATAAAGTTCCACAAGATTAGTCTTTGTTTTTTTATTGGTAGGCACTGTTTTTCCTTGTTATCTTTGTTCATTTTCTTTCTGCAGACTATACAAACAGTTTTCTATCAGAGTTCATCAACCTTTACCATATCAACACACACTTTAGAAGAGGGAGGGAGAGTTAATTGTTTGAATTGTGAATTGCCTCTCAATTTACATGGATTTTACACTACACCCCCGAAATCTGACATGTTTGAGCTATTCATTTATTGCAATGTGTCTGTCTATTCCTCCTCTCATGTTGTAGAATCCACTCAACACAGGAAGAAGAGAACCAAAGTTATAATTCACAAAAGTAATATCCAGAATTCTCTTTTACACTATTTCGGGATTCTCTCCATATTGTAGTATTTTCCCTTCAGACTCAGGCTACTTTACTGCATTTCAATACAAAATAAATCCATATAATTTGGACCAGTTTCTCATTGTAAAATAGTTTGTCTAGGCTATTCCGTATTGAACAGTGTTAGAGGCTAAAGCCCCGAGGGTTGCTGAGATGATGTGAATGTAATATTTATTGCTTCCTTCAGATGACGATATGGGCTGAGCAGAGCAGCCTGCCTGCTTTGTTCGTTTTAGCGGAGCTAGCAGTCTAGCACTGCATCAAATCAAATCAAATTTTATTGGTCACATACACATGGTTAGCAGATGTTATTGCGAGAGTAGCGAAATGCATTGATGCATTGACCATTTTATCAGTGGGCTTCCTGCGAGCGCTAGCTGCCTCCCTGACTGCCAGACTTTGCTGCGTGTCAGACACATCCTAATAAAACTGTCTGGCTGTTTTGTGGGCACCAGCTCTACACTCGCTGCGCCGTGTCTGACTGCTAGGAGCTCGCCGCACCGTGCCTGGCTGCTTGGTATTCATTGGGGCATGGCACTCACTCTTTCAGCTAGTGCTGGGGGGCTCTGTGGCACAGACACAGACTGATTAGTTGGCATCGGCATTGTTCACTATGAACACCAAATGGGGAATAGATAGGAAAAAACATAATTAGTAAGAGAGAGAGAGAAAAGAGAAAGACAGAGAGGGGGCGGGGGGCATAGAGAGAAAATCTATTGTTTTGAAACTGCATTTCTAATGTGGGTCATTGAGCAGAAATTCGTTTTTTTTTACAAAAAAGCTAGCTGCCTTGGGAAAAGCAGAAAGTTTAAAAATGAGGCTGTGATGGTGAATTTCTAACAGTCAGATCATGGTGAATTTGTATGGGTTTGTAATGGTATTGTCTTGGTCAAAAGTTCAGATTGATTTTGTATAACAACAAATCATGTGTTCCCATTTTACATCCTATCTGAAATCTTCTCAGACTCCCTGAATTAAGATGGATTTCAGAGAAACTTGGGGCCTGGACTTTATTATATTGAAGTTGATCATTTGAGATTATATAAGGTTTTTAAGAAGCATTTACACATGTTTGAAACATGACAAATATTTAAGCACCACATATTAAACTGCTTGAACATCACCTAGTTTCCACACATCTTGTAGATCTCTATGTAAAATGTATGGAAATAAATAGAACCAATTTGGAAAACCATATGGAAAACTATTTACATAGGTAAAAAAAAATTCTGTGCCCAACAAATATGTACTATAATTCCATATAGTGTATCATTTACAGTGCAAATATAGTAGAGTAATTAATGAAAACAAATGTTTGCAACAGAAGAGTAATTGTTATTCCTAACTTCAGATTTGCTGGGTTGAGGTCATTAAAATATAATTGTGTCTTCAGGGGAAGTTTTTTGCATCCATTTAGATTTAAACCATAAAGCAGTTATAGGGATGCTGAAATTAAAGTATGCTTTCAGATTCTTTCATACATCATTGAAATATTAACTTTAAGATATATATATATATATACATACACACACACACACACACACACACACACACACACACACACACACACACACACACACACACACACACACACACACACACACACGCTGTATTGAATGATTTGATATGAGGTGTGCCTGCTGTATTGAATGATTTGATATGAGGTGTGCCTGCTGTATTGAATGATTTGATATGAGGTGTGCCTGCTGTATTGAATGATTTGATATGAGGTGTGCCTGCTGTATTGAATGATTTGATATGAGGTGTGCCTGCTGTATTGAATGATTTGATATGAGGTGTGCCTGCTGTATTGAATGATTTGATGAGGTGTGCCTGCTGTATTGAATGATTTGATATGAGGTGTGCCTGCTGTATTGAATGATTTGATATGAGGTGTGCCTGCTGTATTGAATGATTTGATATGAGGTGTGCCTGCTGTATTGAATGATTTGATATGAGGTGTGCCTGCTGTATTGAATGATTTGATATGAGGTGTGCCTGCTGTATTGAATGATTTGATATGAGGTGTGCCTGCTGTATTGAATGATTTGATATGAGGTGTGCCTGCTGTATTGAATGATTTGATATGAGGTGTGCCTGCTGTATGATACCACCATATTTGAAGCAGGGTAGTGTAACAGTAAAATACCAAGTTTCAAACTGGCCCAAGCAACATTGGTGTGAATAAATAAAGTAGGTACTGTAGATGCAATGTGTATCTGATTTGATGCTGATCAAAAAATATTGACTTTGTCATGCCATCTAGTTGGTTTGCTAGTCGAGTATGGGGTGTGGTGGCTTG
This sequence comes from Oncorhynchus kisutch, assembly GCF_002021735.2. Taxonomy (NCBI): domain Eukaryota; kingdom Metazoa; phylum Chordata; class Actinopteri; order Salmoniformes; family Salmonidae; genus Oncorhynchus; species Oncorhynchus kisutch. The sequence continues at coordinate 19,906,050 of NC_034201.2, read as the reverse complement.
AAGACATTTTGGATCTTACATTTACGCCAACAATTTCATATGGAAACATACATGGAAAAGCAAATCCCAAACGTGCGCTTCATGGAGGTACATGTTTGTCCATAGCAGTTTGACTGTTATTCACACAAGCAAGATGGAGAAAACCAGTTCAATGCGACATCTTGGCCGAGTACCGTGATAGAATGGATCGACCGACGGGCATTGTGTTGAATTACATTACTGTGGTGACATATGTTGGCCTTGATGATTCCTCGACGCTATGGACAAAACACACCTTTGTTATCAACCATTGTCTTTACATTTGCTAAGCCACACAGGTATGCATAGTATAATATCTACCTCTATTCTTTGCCATGTATGGATGATCATACATTGAACACAGGGATGTGAGTGAGGGATAACTCGATAGTAAAGTCCATCCAAAAACAACTACACGTTTTCATTCCACTACCAACAATACTCTCTTTCGGTCCCCCTTCCTCATCCCCTCTATCTCCCCCTGTCTTCCCATTCCTCCCTTTCCCCATACATCCTGATGCGTGTAACATTGATGTCAGCAGCTGTTCCGTCCCGACTCCACCCTTGGCAGGCACATTGGGTTGCCACTGTAGTCGCTTGTGCCCTCCGCCCGCGTCCCAAGAGCCTAACCCGTGATTTTTCATAGAGAGAGCTCACAAGTTAGGGTCTCAGGGAGCAGGAGAAGTACAACAGGGTTCCGGCACTGAGGAGCCGCACACATTCAGTCAGTCAACCAGTCGGCCGGACGTGGGGGTGAGCAGCATGGCACCCCTCTCGGTCGTACTCTATCTCTCACTACCACCACCCCTAGGTGCCTACCCTCTCCATCCTGACCCAAAACCACCTCCGCGTGTCTGTCTGCCCAGTGTCCGGTCCAGTCTGACCGCTTGGGTAATGTGCCGACTGGCTCTGTCAAACAACAGTCGTCCTCTGTGGACGAAGCAGGAGAAAAAATGTCCCCCTTTTCCCCTCCTTCACTGCGGATAGTTATCCCTTCAATTCAGAGAGCTGGAGTTAGAGATGAGCTGATGGCTCAGCACACAAAGATGGGCATAGACATAGACCTACCAGAATACACGCCACAAACACAGTAAACGGTAACACCATAGCACAACAAGACAATAATGGCAGAGACAAAGAATAATGACATGAGAGAAAACGAAGAGGGCAAAAAAGAGGAATAAGGCTTGCTGGAGATGGTCAGACCTTAATTTCCCCTGTCGCGGCGCAGAAGCCAGACCTAGCCATAGACAGACGAGCCAGCATTCCCTGCTATGCTGTGCCCTGTGCTAACTAGCCTTTGTGCTGGCAGACGAAAGCCCCCCTAGCCAGGCAGCCATCTCGCCTCTTTGTCCTCTGAGTGTCGACATACAGGCAGATCATCAGTCTACATCTCCCTCTCGGGATGGCTGGACCCAGTGCTGGCCACTGCACAGTACCCTTCCGAAACCTTGCATGCACTAACCGCTGCTGACCACCACACCACCGCCAGGGAGGAGAGCTGCCTGACAACCTCAGTCTGAGGTGTTCCACCACTGGGGGGACCAGAGACCCCCCCCCCCCACCCTCTGTGGATAACCTCAGTCAGAAATGAAATAATAAGAAAATATATCTTTACACGACACCACCACTCTTGGCTGACCCGCTTTGCGGAAGTGGCAGGTAAAAACCGATACTAATCAGGGATTTTTTTTTTGAAATAAAGTTGTTCCGTGCAGAGCTTTCACAGTGCTTCCCTCCCACTCCCTGCTCCAGACAGCAACGCGTACCCCCCCCCCCCCCCCCCCAAACTGCTTTCTCTAATGTTAACCGTCCCCCCCCTTGCACCCACTGCCATGGTGGCGAGCTCGGCAAGGTACAGAAATAAGTTGTCACCGCCACAGTGCCAAGCGAGAGAAGCCACATTCAGTCCTCTCATCACAGACAGAGTTCAGACACACACAGAGTAGTCACAGGCTGTGGTAACCAGAGACACACAATCATCATTTTCATGACAGAAAGCAAACTGCAAACGCACCACATTGCAACCAAATGTAATTTGTACACTATACCCCCATAACTCCTCCCACTAATAATTAGATCGATAGATGCCTCACTCAGGGGAACACACAGCAAAGCGGAAGCTTCCGGAAACGCAAGTGCTGTCTTTGTTGCCTCGCACAATCCTCCGTCTCTGTGCCGACTGCCTTTGTCATCCATCTTTGAGTGGAGGATGAGGAAGAAAAGGATAATAAAAAAAACAGCAGGCATAAGAAAAGCAAAGGAAAAGAAAAGCAGAAAGGGAGACGCTGAGACCACGGTGGCTGAGCCAGACGCAGGTCAGTGAGGTGGGACGCCTCTCCTCCCCCTCCCTCACCGCTTGCATCATCAGCTCCATCTCATCACCCCCCACCTCCGTCTTAGGCTCCAGGATCTCAGCCGCATCGTGACACTGTTATCTATCCTGTTTTTTTCCACGCAGGTCCAAGACTAACACCACATTGACAACAGGGCCATCGGGAGAAAACGGTGATGCCAAAACATTTTGTCTCCCAAAACACTGGCCAACTCCTATTCCCATCACCCCTCCTCTTCTCCCCATCCCCAGGTCTCTACCTGTCTGCTCATCTGGCTGTCTGTGACTCCTGTCTGTGGCTGTTCACTCGCCTAGAGTGTGGTACTACACTACGGCAATGGGAGTCTGCAGCGACAGCCCTCCCTCTATCTCACTCCCTCCATACAGCCTCTGCCGACGCACACGTTCCACCCATTCTGCTGATCAATTCCTTCTCTTTCCTAAGGAGCACGAACACACTGCAACCCGCCAGCCGCCTGGTGGGTTGGTCAAGGAGGAGGACGCCCTGTAGTGGCTCATGCTGTTACACTAGAGACACAAACATACTGACACACAACTCAGAGTACATATCCAACACAGACATGTTGACACACAACTCAGAGTACATATCCAACACAGACATGTTGACACACAACTCAGAGTACATATCCAACACAGACATGTTGACACACAACACAGACACAGTCGTAGACAAAACATAAACAACAAGCAAACTGACACAAATAACATACCAGAGACAGACACTGTCACAAGCCCCCTACACACAACATATAGGCATAGAAAGGCAGAGTGCAAACAGAATGACACATACACCAACACTGAACACAGACACAATCAAAAACACTGACACTTTCACAATATTGTGACCGAAGCATTGAAGCGTGCACACAGACAGACGACGCAGTTCAACAGCACTGTATTTCACCAGACCAGACAAAGAATAGCATAACAGCTTAAAAGTGCTAAATGACAGAGAAATCACAGGGCAGGGCTGTTTGTGAGATTTTCTGCTTGGACAGGTTTCGGAGTGAAGTGGCTAAACCTAACCTGAAGTATTCTATCTAGTTTCTCTCTTTCTAGCAGCACGTCTATCTATCCCCTTAAGATTTCATACAACATCCACACTACAGCACTGCAGTTAACAAAGCAGGACCTTTAGCAAAACCATCCCATCAGTTAAAGACATACTGTATAGTCTCACATAGGCTGACTACTTCTTTATGTCCAGCCCCTGCTATACACAGCCTTCGAGATTCACTATCCTCCTCATCCCAAGGTAGAATAAATACCACAGACCTTACTCATCTTACACATTTGAGGATAAGATGATGAATGAAATGACCTTTATTTAAGTTGAGGTTATTTAAATACAGTCTGTCATCGCTTGGTAGAATACAATGAACACTAAAGTGTTGTTATGAGGCACAGCAAATGGAACTAAGTCATAAGACAGAGCAAAACAAAGAAAACAGACGATGGGTTATTTTTTCTCTATCTGAGTTAGATCTGACCTTGACGGCTTGTCCTAATCTCAGAGCCCCTGACCTATCACCCTCAACACCCCAGATGGATTAGGGTCGCGACCCCGTGCGACAGAGAAGGGGGACTGCAAATTGTTATCATTGATTGATTATGTGCTAGCCTTTTCAGGGGCCCTAAGCGAGATTTGGATGGGGGGCCTCCCCACCAAGAGGGCAAACATTTTTAGTGGCCCCCCTCTTGGAGAGGAAAATGTAAACGTTTTTCTCCTGCAATTCTACACATTTTGCCATGGGGAAGAAAGAATATGTTGCAATTTTATAACACAAAAGTACAATTCTACTTATTTTAGCATGGGGCAGAGATAAATTTTAGCTGTTTTAAAGCAAATTTCCTGAAATTCTACTCATTTTGCCATCGGGTGGAGAGATTTTTTTTCAGTTTTAAAGCTCCCTGCACCTTACAATTCTACACATTTTGTAGACACACTATGACTTATGCCATGTTGATGATACCTGAGTGAGAGTGACTAACAAAATCAATGTGGGCCCCCTGGAGGTCAGGGCCACTGGGCACGTGCCCTATGTGCCTTGTCGGTATTTGGCCATGATGACTAGATAACTGGCTAGACTAACTTACCAATCTAAACATTGTTAGCTGACATGGCTAATTAAGTGACTGTCAGTGAGTGACATATAACAATATAAAAACTGCTGATGCACAACCAAATTTTGAAATTGCACCTTGTGTATTATACTATTATAACTCTCAACAGTAAGAGTTTCAAATTGTATTGATATATTTTTGTCGGCGACCGCTTATGTAACTTATGCCTGGAGCCCTGAATTCACACTGCGAAACCCCCAAGTCTCGGCTTTGCTGCAATGCAGAGATCCTTCAGATAAATCACTCTGGCGGTCCACACACAGAAATGTGTATTTTAGCTCAAAACAACATCAAGACCTAGAACGCCAACAGTTTAAAAAAAATATTGTATTATTACATTATCTTCCTCTTGAAATTTGAAGGAGTAGGCAACAAAGAGCAACAAACAGGTAGGCTGTAGTTTTATCTGAATTGGGTTGGGGGGAATGCGCAGCATGTGGCGTCAATTAGCCTAGCTAGCTATAGTCTGCTCGCTCCCATCTCTCTCGGCCCGTTCTGCAGCTGTAACAATAAAGTGCCAGTCTGTACCTCGTGCAGCAGTGCTCAGGTTAAAAATGTAAGTAAAAAAATAAATAAACACATGTATTTCTAATATCTGAATATCCTACCAAAATTCATGATACTATTCAGAATAGTAAAATTATTTCAAACCCCCATTCCTAGTTATTGTGTATGAGAGAGGGGAGGTGGGAGCGAGGGAGAGAGGAAAAGGAGAGGAGGCGGCAGTCTGTACAACAGGACTGGTGATCAATCAGCTCCATTACAGCAGTGTCACTGCAATGTCTGGAGCTACCACCGCCCCGCCACACACACACACCCCATCGCACACACACACACACACACACACACACACACACACACACACACACACACACACACACACACACACACACACACACACACACACACACACACACACACACACACACACACACACACACACACACACACACACACACACACACACACACACACACAATCCCTGAGACACTCCCATCAATGCAGAGCTACCCCCCCCCCCCCCAACACACGCACACGACTAGACGACACGCATTGACCCTCCTCTCCTCCCCCCACTTCTCCTCCTCTATACTCCCACCCTCTCCATTTCTCTAGGCTAGACTGTGTAGCAAATCTTGGAATACCACAGTTGGTCGTGGTATTTGTGGAAACAGAACATGTGTACAATGTCATAAACATTAATGATCCTTGTCTCCAGTAAAAATCTAAAGGAAGAAGGAATGTAAGTATCAGGAAGGTAGAGTAAGTACATCTCCTCAAACCTCTATGATGCACTACTAACATAAAAGAGAACGTTGTCATGACAGAAGTATTATGATTTACACCCCAGAAATACTGTAGTCTCAAAGAACACAAAAAAAACTAACAGGAAGGCAGTGCACACAATGACTTGAGAACCAATATAAACTATCAAAACGCTATTACACCACGTCCACCCATTTAACGATAAGCCTGAATTCAGATAACGGTGTCTTACAAAGCGGCAGGCGAGTGTCAATCAGACAAGTATCCAAACAAAGGACGCCTAGCATACAGACAGACATACAGGCAGACATACAGGCAGGCAGACATACAGGCAGACAAGCAGGGAGACAGACAGCACCATTAGTGGCGAGCAGGTAACTGGGGGGACAGGGATGCGTGTGTGGGGGAAGGGGGGCCCAGCCAGCCAGCGGGACATTAATGACGATCATGTCTTGTCACACTAGCTGACGGACGGACGGGGGGATTGGTGGGGCCAGTCAGCGGACCCTGCCCTTGCCCTTCTCGATCAATACCATTGATCTGTCCCAGGGGTCAAGGGGCAAGAGCGTATCGATAGGGGAGAGTGGCTGATGCAGCAGTAGACCGAGAGGAAAGGGGGAGAGGGGGCTGACTGATTCCAGACAGATCAATGGGACACCCGTCTGCCATGGATGTGTTATGGTTATTCATTTGCCACTAAACGGATCACATTAAGGGGATATCTCGCCTTGGGGAAAAATACTAGCAGCATTGCAGAGACTTCACCAAATCACAAGCTGCTGCTGTATGAACGGGGGGATTTGTAGCTGGCTAGTAGCTGCCTGTCTGGCTAGTAACAACAGTGTCAGGCTACAATCCTTCATGTTTTCATTTGATCAAGGTCTCTATAGTGTTTACTGAGGGCAGGACCAGCAGACAAATTACCTTGTTAAAAGGGCTCTCACTCAGTCAAAAGCATGAATCAACTGAATTTGCATTTACATGTATGTACACTGAACAAAAATATAAATGCAACATGTAAAGTGTTGGTCCCATGGTTCATGAGCTGAAATAAAAAATCCCAGAAATTGTCCACCCCAAAAAAGTTTATAGTGAGCATTTCTCCTTTGCCAAGATAATCCATCCACCTGAAATGTGTGGCATATCAAGAAGCTGATTAAACAGCATGGTCTTACACAGGTGCACCTTGTGCTGGGGACAATAAACAGACACTCTAAAATGTGCAGTTTTGTCAAACAACACAATGCCACAGATGTCTCAAGTTTTGAGGGAGTGTGCAATTGGCATGCTGACTCCAGCAATGTCCACAAGAGCTGTTGCCAGAGAATTTCATTTTCATTTATCTACCATAAGCCGCCTCCAATGTTGTTTTAGAGAATTTGGCAGTATGTCCAACCGTCCTCACAGACACAGACCACGCGTATGGCATCGAGTGCCCCAAGGTGGCGGTGGGGTTATGGTATGGGCAGGTATAAGCTACTGTCAATGAACACAATTGGATTTTATCGATGGCAATTTGAATTCACAGAGATACCATGACGAGATCCTGAGGCCCATTGTCGTGCCATTCATCCGCGCCATCACCTCATGTTTCAGCATGATAATGCACGACCCCATATTGCAAGGATCTGTACACAATTCATGGACGCTGAAAATGTCCCAGTTCTTCCTTGGCCTGCATACTCACCAGACATGTCACCCATTGAGCATGTTTGGGATGCTCTGGATCGACAACGTGTTCCAGTTCCTGCCAATATTCAGCAACTTCGCACAGCCATTGAAGAGGAGTGGGACAACATTCCACAAGCCACAATCAACAGCCTGATCAACTTTATGCGAAAGAGATGTGTCGCGCTGCATTAGACAAATGGTGGTCACACCAGATACTGACTGGTTTTCTGATCAACGTCCCCACTTTTTTTTTTTTAAAGGTAGCTGTGACCAACAGATGCATATCTGTATTTCTAGTCATGTGAAATTCATAGATGAGGGCCTAATTAATTTATTTCAATTGATTGATTTCCAGTGGTGGAAAAAGTACCCAATTGTCATACTTGAGTAAAAGTAAAGATACCTTAATAGAAAATGACTCACGTAAAAGTAACCCAGTAAAATACTACTTGAGTAAAAGTCTAAAAGTAGGGGGCCTCCCGAGTGGCGCAGCGGACTAAGGTACTGCATCACAGTGCTAGAGACGTAAATACAGAAGCAGGTTTGATCCCGGGCTGTGTCGGAGCCGGCCGCGACCAGGAGGCCCATCAGGAGGCGCACAATTGGCCCAGCATCGTCCGGATTAGGGGAGGATTTGAACGGCTGAGATGTCCTTGTCGCATCTCGCTCTAGCAACCTTGTGGCGACTGGGCGCATGCACACTGACTTCATCGCCAGCTGTACAGTGTTTCAGAGGACACATGGCTCTCGACCTTTGCCTCTCCTGAGTCCTTACGGGAGTTGCAGAGATGGGACAAGATTGTAGCTACCAATTGGGGAGAAAAATAGGTAAAAAATGAATATAATATATATTTTTTTAAGTATTTGGCTTTAAATATACTTAGGTATCAAAAGTAAATGTAATTGCTAAAATATACTTAAGCATCAATAGTAAAAGTATAAATAATTTCTAATTCCTTATATTAAGCAAACCAGACGGCACCATTTTCTAGTTAAAAAAATAATTGTACTGATAGTCGGGGGCACACTGCAACACTCAGACATTTACCTTAAATTAAATTTTGAGCAAAAAGGTAAACTCAGCTGAATCAGAGAGCTCATTCATCACAAAACCCACTGATTTTGCCAATTACTTTAATGATTTTTTCAGTGGCAAGATTAGCAAACTTAGGCATGACATGCCAGCAACAAACGCTGACACTACACATCCAAGTATAACCGATCAAATTATGAAAGACAAGCATTGTAATTTTGAAATCCGTAAAGTGAGTGGTGAGTGAGTGGAAGAGGTGAAACAATTATTGTTGTCTATCAACAATGACAAGCCACCGGGGTCTGACAACTTAGATGGAATATTACTGAGGATAATAGCAGATGATATTGCCACTCCTATTTGCCACATCTTTAATTTAAGCCTATTAGAAAGTATGCCCCTCAGGCCTGGAGGGAAGCAAAATTAATTCCGCTACCCAAGAACAGTAAAACCCCATTTACTGGCTCAAATAGCCGATCAATCAGACCTTTACTAAGCCTTAGCAAACTTTTGGTAAAAGTTGTGTTTGACCAGATACAATCCTATTTTTACTGTAAACAAATTGACAATAGACTTTCAGCTTGCTTATAGAAAGGACATTCAACAAGTACAGCACTGACACAAATGACTGATGATTGGCTGAGAGAAATTCATGAGAAAAAGATTGTGGAAGCTGTTTCGTTAGACTTCAGTGCGGCTTTTGACATTATCGATCATAGTCTACTGATGGAAAAACGTATGTGTTACGGCTTTACACCCCCTACTATATTATGGATAAAGAGTTAACTGTCTAACATAACATAGAGGGTGTTCTTTAATGGAAGCCTCTCCAACATAATCCAGGTAGAATCAGGAATTTGAGTAAAGCCAGCTTGTCTATTTTTTTTTTATTTTTTTTTTATTTCACCTTTATTTAACCAGGTAGGCTAGTTGAGAACAAGTTCTCATTTGCAACTGCGACCTGGCCAAGATAAAGCATAGCAGTGTGAGCATACAACAAAGAGTTACACATGGAGTAAACAATTAACAAGTCAATAACACAGTAGAAAACGAAGGGGGGGTCTATATACAATGTGTGCAAAAGGCATGAGGAGGTAGGCAAATAATTACAATTTTGCAGATTAACACTGGAGTGATAAAAGATCAGATGGTCATGTACAGGTAGAGATATTGGTGTGCAGAAGAGCAGAAAAGTAAATAAATAGAAACAGTACGGGGATGAGGTAGGTGAAAAGGGTGGGCTATTTACCAATAGACTATGTACAGCTGCAGCGATCGGTTAGCTGCTCAGATAGCTGATGTTTGAAGTTGGTGAGGGAGATAAAAGTCTCCAACTTCAGCGATTTTTGCAATTCGTTCCAGTCACAGGCAGCAGAGTACTGGAACGAAAGGCGGCCAAATGAGGTGTTGGCTTTAGGGATGATCAGTGAGATACACCTGCTGGAGCGCGTGCTACGGATGGGTGTTGCCATCGTGACCAGTGAGCTGAGATAAGGCGGAGCTTTACCTAGCATAGACTTGTAGATGACCTGGAGCCAGTGGGTCTGGCGACGAATATGTAGCGAGGGCCAGCCGACTAGAGCATACAAGTCGCAGTGGTGGGTAGTATAAGGTGCTTTAGTGACAAAACGGATGGCACTGTGATAGACTGCATCCAGTTTGCTGAGTAGAGTGTTGGAAGCCATTTTGTAGATGACATCGCCGAAGTCGAGGATCGGTAGGATAGTCAGTTTTACTAGGGTAAGCTTGGCGGCTTGAGTGAAGGAGGCTTTGTTGCGGAATAGAAAGCCGACTCTTGATTTGATTTTCGATTGGAGATGTTTGATATGAGTCTGGAAGGAGAGTTTGCAGTCTAGCCAGACACCTAGGTACTTATAGACGTCCACATATTCTAGGTCGGAACCATCCAGGGTGGTGATGCTAGTCGGGCATGCAGGTGCAGGCAGCGACCGGTTGAAAAGCATGCATTTGGTCTTACTAGCGTTTAAGAGCAGTTGGAGGCCACGGAAGGAGTGTTGTATGGCATTGAAGCTTGTTTGGAGGTTAGATAGCACAGTGTCCAAAGACGGGCCGAAAGTATATAGAATGGTGTCGTCTGCGTAGAGGTGGATCAGGGAATCGCCCGCAGCAAGAGCAACATCATTGATATACACAGAGAAAAGAGTCGGCCCGAGAATTGAACCCTGTGGCACCCCCATAGAGACTGCCAGAGGACCGGACAGCATGCCCTCCGATTTGACACACTGAACTCTGTCTGCAAAGTAATTGGTGAACCAGGCAAGGCAGTCATCCGAAAAACCGAGGCTACTGAGTCTGCCGATAAGAATATGGTGATTGACAGAGTCGAAAGCCTTGGCGAGGTCGATGAAGACGGCTGCACAGTACTGTCTTTTATCGATGGCGGTTATGATGTCGTTTAGTACCTTGAGTGTGGCTGAGGTGCACCCATGACCGGCTCGGAAACCAGATTGCACAGCGGAGAAGGTACGGTGGGATTCGAGATGGTCAGTGACCTGTTTGTTGACTTGGCTTTCGAAGACCTTAGATAGGCAGGGCAGGATGGATATAGGTCTGTAACAGTTTGGGTCCAGGGTGTCTCCCCCTTTGAAGAGGGGGATGACTGCGGCAGCTTTCCAATCCTTGGGGATCTCAGACGAGATGAAAGAGAGGTTGAACAGGCTGGTAATAGGGGTTGCGACAATGGTGGCAGATAGTTTCAGAAATAGAGGGTCCAGATTGTCAAGCCCAGCTGATTTGTACGGGTCCAGGTTTTGCAGCTCTTTCAGAACATCTGCTATCTGGATTTGGGTAAAGGAGAACCTGGAGAGGCTTGGGCGAGGAGCTGCGGGGGGGGCGGAGCTGTTGGCCGAGGTTGAAGTAGCCAGGCGGAAGGCATGGCCAGCCGTTGAGAAATGCTTATTGAAGTTTTCGATAATCATGGATTTATCAGTGGTGACCGTGTTACCTAGCCTCAGTGCAGTGGGCAGCTGGGAGGAGGTGCTCTTGTTCTCCATGGACTTCACAGTGTCCCAGAACTTTTTGGAGTTGGAGCTACAGGATGCAAACTTCTGCCTGAAGAAGCTGGCCTTAGCTTTCCTGACTGACTGCGTGTATTGGTTCCGGACTTCCCTGAACAGTTGCATATCACGGGGACTATTCGATGCTATTGCAGTCCGCCACAGGATGTTTTTGTGCTGGTCGAGGGCAGTCAGGTCTGGGGTGAACCAAGGGCTGTATCTGTTCTTAGTTCTGCATTTTTTGAACGGAGCATGCTTATCTAAAATGGTGAGGAAGTTACTTTTAAAGAATGACCAGGCATCCTCAACTGACGGGATGAGGTCAATGTCCTTCCAGGATACCCGGGCCAGGTCGATTAGAAAGGCCTGCTCACAGAAGTGTTTTAGGGAGCGCTTGACAGTGATGAGGGGTGGTCGTTTGACTGCGGCTCCGTAGCGGATACAGGCAATGAGGCAGTGATCGCTGAGATCCTGGTTGAAGACAGCGGAGGTGTATTTGGAGGGCCAGTTGGTCAGGATGACGTCTATGAGGGTGCCCTTGTTTACAGAGTTAGGGTTGTACCTGGTGGGTTCCTTGATGATTTGTGTGAGATTGAGGGCATCTAGCTTAGATTGTAGGACTGGCGGGGTGTTAAGCATATCCCAGTTTAGGTCACCTAACAGAACAAACTCTGAAGCTAGATGGGGGCGATCAATTCACAAATGGTGTCCAGGGCACAGCTGGGAGCCGAGGGGGAACTAATGGAAGCCTCTCCAACATAATCCAGGTAGAATCAGGAATTTGAGTAAAGCCAGCTTGTCTATGTATGCGGATGACTCAACACTACACACATCAGCCACTACAGCAAGTGAAATCACTGCAACACTTAACAAAAAGCAGCAGTTAGTTTCAGAATCGGTGGCAAGGAATAAATTAGTCCTAAATATTTCAAAATATAAATTAGTTGTATTTGGGAGACATCATTCACTAAACCCTAAACCTAAACTAAATTGTGTTATAAATAATGTGGAAATTGAGCATGTTGAGCTGACTAAACTGCTTGGAGTAACCCTGGATTGTAAACTGTCATGTTGATACAAAGGTAGCTAAGATGGGGAGCAGTCTGTCCATAATAAAGTGCTACTCTGCCCTTTTAACACTATCAACAAGGCACGACCTACAGGACCGAATTTTGTAGCACCTGGACAACTATTCAGTCGTGTGGTCAGGTGCCACCGATGGACCTCAGAAAATTACGATTGGCTCAAAACAGGGCAGCATGGCTGGCTCTTAAATGTACACAGAGAGCAAACATGAATAACATGCATGTCAATCTCTCATGGCTCAAAGTGGAGGAGAGATTGACTTCATCACTACTTGTTTTTGTAAGAAGTGTTGACATGCTGAATGCACTGAGGTGTCTGTTTCAACTGTAAAAAAGTACCCAATTTTTCATACAAAAGAAAGGTACTTTAATAGAAAATGACTCAAGTAAGTGAAAGTCATCCAGTAAAATAATTGAGTAAAAGTCAAAGTATTTGCTTTAAATATAATAAAGTATCAAAAGTAAATGTAATTGCTAAAATATACTTAAGTGTCAAAAGTAAAAGTATAAATCATTTCAAATTCCTTATTAAGTATATTATTATTTACTTCTAAAAAAAATACGGATAGCCAGGGGCACACTCCAACACTCAGACATAATTTACAAATGAAGCATGTGTTTAGTGAGTCTTCCAGATCAGAGGCAGTAAGGATGACCAGGTATGTTCTCTTGATAAGTGCATGAATTTGACCATTTCCTGTCCTGCTATGCAATCAAAATGTAACGAGTACTTTTGGGTGTCAGGGAAAATGTATGGAGTAAAAAGTACATTATTGTCTTTAGGAATGTAGTGAAGTAAAAGTTGTAAAAAATATAGTACAGCAAGTAGTACTTTCAAGTATTTTTTACTTAAGTACTTTACACCACTATTTAAACTACTAACACACAGCTCGGACACCCATGCATACCCCACAAGACAAGCCAACAAAGGTGTCTTCACAATCCCCAAATCAAGAACAGACTATGGGAGGCGCAGTGTATTACATAGTGCCATGGCTACAGTACATGGAACTCTATTCCACATTAGGTAACTGATGCAAGCAGTAGAATCAGATTTGAAAAGCAGATAAAAATACACCTTATGGAACAGCGGGGACTGTGAAGAGACATGGATTTCGTATTGTAGATATGTGATTGTAGAGTAGTGGCTTGTGGGAACAGGTGTTAGGTGTTATGGGGTTTGTCATGTCATATTTTAAATTGTATAATTGCTTTAATGTTGCTGGACCCCAGGGGCAGCAGCTAATAAGGATCTTTAATAAATACAAAGGAAGCATTTGTGTTTAGTGAGTCTGCCAGATCAGAGGCAGTAGGGATGACCAGGGATGTTCTCTTGATAAGTGCTTGAATTGGACCATTTTCCTGTCCTGCTAAGCATTCCAAAAGTAATGAGTACTTTTGGGTGTCAGGGAAAATGTATGGAGTAAAAAGTACATAATTTTATTTAGGAATGTAGTGAAGTAAAAGTACAAGTTGTCAAAAATATAAATAGTAAAGTAGAGTACAGATACTCAAAAAACTACTTAAAGTAGTACTTTAAAGTATTTTTACTTAAGTACAACTGCTGATTTCCTTATATGAATTGTAACTCAGTAAAGTCTTTGAAATTGCTGCATGCTGCATTTACATTTTTATTCAGTATATGTGTATGGGGATTATGTCCAACAATAACTAACTGAAAATACCTTCAATATACTTATTACAATAGGGTTTATTTTTTTTGTGCACACGTAGAGGCTAAAAAAACACTTAAAAAATGTTAAAATAGTCAACTATTCTACAACTATGACATAAAGAGGTCAACAATGCTTTTGCTAATGCAGCTGGTCCTGGAGAGATTGTGATATTCATCTATTTCCTTCCTGTGTACAGAAGAAAAACAATTATGTAAAATTGTATGTAATGATAAATTACATTTCATAATCAGACAATTACATGCCTAATCCCCCATATAATTTGGTTTGAAAACATTCCATTGTTACAATTTAACCTGCCATGACACAATTTCACCTGGCATGACATTTATGTAAATAAATGCTACCTAGCATGACCTGGAATGCAGGATATATCCTGAAGTAAAACTTCAGTAAAATAATTTAAATTACCTATTTTAGAGCTCCCTGTCAGTGTGCTTTTCTGTTCAGCAGGCCTTGATTGGTTTGTGCAGTGAAAATAGAACCTCTCTTCCCCCGACCGTCTCACCTCCCCCACCGTCTCATCTCCCCCAGTCTCTCCTCCCCCACCGTCTCACCTCCCCCAGTCTCTCCTCCCCCAGTCTCTCCTCCCCCTGTCTCTCCTCCCCCACCGTCTCACCTCCCCCACCGTCTCACCTCCCCTCTCCTATATAATCCCATCATTTATTTGTCCAACCATCCCATAAATGGAAGCACAGCTGGAACCAATGACTCCTAGCCCTGCCTGGCCACTGGGCCAGTTGGAGCAGGGAGTGCTGAGGCAGCAGGTCCCCTTCGCCTCAGCCTCGCTTGCTAGCTACATCTGGATGACCATTCAGTTCAGAGGTGAGGAAAGAGGGGGAAAATAGAGCTCTTAAAATAAACTCTGTGCTCCGGCACAACGCAGCTTGGCTCCTCTAGTCTGTTCAATAACTATGGAGGGCTGAGAAGGAACAGGATGAACCCAACCAAGGCTATTTGCATACCTGGCTGTAAATGGCAAAACATATATTTGTATAATACATACTACAACATCATTTAATTTGTTTCTTAAAAACTCAAGAGATGTATCACCAAAAAAGTGATCTAGAAATGTACACTGGAATTATGAGTATATATTTCATATTGGTACTCTTCCAGACATTCAGACATGGTTAATTAAATGTTCTTTACATCATTCAGAACCTTAACCAATATCCTTTCACTCAGTCTGACCCCAGAGCCCCAGAGGGCCAGACAGACTGAGTGACTGAGGTGTACCACTATAGTTGTTGTTTTGACAGAGCAGAGCAGTCACCACAGAGATCCGCTAAGAGGCCCCATACAGATAAAATGCCATACCTTCTGGGGTTTCCAGGGTTTTAGCAGGATCAGGCTAAACATATATGTTTTGCCAACCTGTTGGCATTGTGAGCCATCTGAGGCTGGTTGTTGAGCCTACATGGAGAGCAGAGGAGACTGGTGTGAAGAGTTATAGAAGGAAGGGCTCATTGGAATGGGTGGAATTAAATCAATGGAACGGAGTCAAATGTGGTTTCCATACGTTTGATTCCGTTCCATTAATTCCATTTCAGTCATTACAATGAGTCTGTCTTCCTATAGGCCTCTCACGCTCTGCCATTGAACACCCATTAATAACACTCTGAGTTCGTTTGGCCCCTAATTAACAGGTGCTAAGTCCCTTTCACTGGGCGGCCCTGTTGATAAGAGGCTCCACCAGCTGAGAGAGGCTGTACTCTCTGAGGTAATGCTGTAGAGTTGTGGTGGTGGGTGGAGCAGGGCGCTCCTAGCAACTGGCAATGTCTGTCAAGCTATGGCCCTATGGGTTTAGTAGTGTGTTTGAAAGGCTTCTGGTCTTTTCCAAGACATCTTGGTCAAAACATCTTTGTCTCGTTGTAGTGATATCAGGTATTGGAATATAGCCGTGAATAGCAACCAAAAGTATGAACAAAGCTGCCATTGCAGGTTTGAGAACTAAGGTTGAATTGGAGGGACAATCTGACGCCCATATCCACTCTAGACTGAAGAGATTGCTTTCCAACCACTGACAGTGTAAAGTGAAAGAGACAATAGTATCATAACAGTGGTGTATTTACTCAAGACCCTATATGAGAGGTTTACATTACAGTATCAGCCATCAACAAAGTCAGAAAAAACTGACATGGTGCTCTGACGAAGAGAGGAATTACAGCAACACCCTCTCGCTTTCAGTATATTTCAAATTCAATTTGAATTTGTAATAATCTGTAGACTGATAAAACTGATCCACATATGCATTTTGTTCTCCTTTGTGTTGATCCAACTCTTACAAGCTGTGCCCCACTGCCAGAGAGAGAGAGAGGGAGACAGAGCCCCTGATTTTAGTAGACAAACCGACTGGGTCTGTGGTAAATAAAGACTTCAGCCCAAGCTGGGCTGGAGCAGGTATAAACCCCAGATCAGACCAGACATCACTACTGCACCCCGTCGCATAAGTGCCTATAGATCATAACTAAGGCTTGGTGCATGGAAACAAACTGTTCCAATGCTGGACAGTTTTAACATTACAGCAGTCTGTATGTCTGCTGAAGCAATTTGGGGAACGGCCTTGCTTCCAGCAGGTACAGTAGGTAGGTAGGTGAGATAATCAAGCCACTAAACCCCTTAAGAAAGGCACTGAACCTGGCTGAACCTGGGGACTATATTCCACAGCACAAATGGATACATAGTAAAAGCTGAGGGTGATGTCTGATGTTTTCTGAAACAAAATAATCAGCTAAACAGAGATTATTACATTTCATACTTGATGTTTACATCCAACCATCTGGGCATCATAAAATGTGGCTGTGATTCAGTGCTCAACTCACAGGAGAATGGCCTGCACTGGAGAGAGTGTTGCCTGGCCTGCACTGGAGGGAGTGTTGCCTGGCCTGCACTGGAGGGAGTGTTGCCTGGCCTGCACTGGAGAGAGTGTTGCCTGGCCTGCACTGGAGAGAGTGTTGCCTGGCCTGCACTGGAGAGAGTGTTGCCTGGCCTGCACTGGAGAGAGTGTTGCCTGGCCTGCACTGGAGAGAGTGTTGCCTGGCCTGCACTGGAGAGAGTGTTGCCTGGCCTGCACTGGAGAGAGTGTTGCCTGGCCTGCACTGGAGAGTGTTGCCTGGCCTGCACTGGAGAGTGTTGTCTGGCCTGCACTGGAGAGAGTGTTGCCTGGGTTGCACTGGAGAGAGTGTTGCCTGGGTTGCACTGGAGAGAGTGTTGCCTGGGCTGACTAATGGAGGCTACGAAAACACAGAAATGGCTCAGGGAGCAATGTGAAATGCAGGGGAAACTGGTATTGTGTGAAATAAGTTCCACCACACAATTGTCTTGGTAAGAAAATTGAACAGCAATAGCAGAATGGCTTGACAGAATTAGGCTATGAAAGACATATTGCAGATTCACTTGCTGTGAGATCCAGCACCTGCAGTAAATGGTGAATGGGTGTTCTAACAAAATAATAATAAAATTAGATCTATTCACGATAGCAAAACATATCATGGATTTTTAAAAAGTATAAAAAAATGTGCATTCACTGTATTCCTTCTGCAGATAAATCAGTTATACATGTAATATACTATATACTCATGGATAGTGAAAGAACAAGGGGAAAAGCCTTTGTTTGTCGTGTTCTTTTTTGTGGTTGTAGTGATACTATACAGTGGATGTCTAACATTACAGATCCCCTGTGTGATTGATGCAGTTTGGTCATTCCTCCCTCCTTATCAGAGTGGATGACAACCACCTAAAAATACACCACTTTCAACCTAATACTAATTGAAGGTTTTGTGCCTCTAAAGGCAGACTGACCTTGGGTCTACTGGCAGGAAAGGTCCATTAGGAGCCTGTGTAGAGAAAGGAAAGGCTATAAGAGCAGGGACACACACATACACTACATATACAAAAGTATGTGGACACCATTTCTAATTAGTGGATTCAGCGATTTCAGCCACACGCGTTGCTGTGTATAAAAAAGAGCACACAGCCATACAAACATTGGCAGTAGAATGGCCTTACTGAAGAGCTCAGTGACTTTCGATATGGAAACGTCATAGGATGCCATCTTTCCAACAAGTCAGTTTGTTACATTTCTGCCCTGCTAGAGCTGCCCCGGTCAACTGTAAGTGCTGTTATTGTGAAGTGGAAACGTCTAGGAGCAACAACGGCTCAGCCGCAAAGTGGTAGGCCACACAAGCTCATAGAACGGGACTTTCGAGTGCTGTCCTCATCTGTCCTCGGTTGCAACACTCACTACCGAGTTCCAAACTGCCTCTGGAAGCAACGTCAGCACAATAACTGTTCGTCGGTAGCTTCGTGAAATGGGTTTCCATGGTCAAAAGCATCCACACACAAGCCCAAGATCACCATGCGCAATGCCAAGCGTTGGCTGGAGTGGTGTAAAGCTTGCTGCCATTGCATTCTCTGGAGTGATGAATCATGCTCCTCATCTGTGAGTCAGTCCGACGGAAGAATCTGGGTTTGGCGGATGCCAGAAGAAGACTACCTGCCCAAATGTATAGCGCTAACTGTAAAGTTTGGTGGAGGAGGAATAATTGTCTGGGGCTGTTTTTCATGATTAGGGCTAGGCCCCTTAGTTCCAGTGAAGGGAAATCTTAACATTACAGCATATAATGACATTCTAGACAATTTGCTGCTTCCAACTTTGTGGTAACAGTTAGGGGGAAGGCCCTTTCCTGTTTCAGCATGACAATGCCCCAGTGCACAAAACAAGGTCAATACAGAAATGGCTTGTTGAGATCGGTGTGGAAGAACGTGACTGGCCTGCACAAAGCCCTGACCTTAACTCCATGGAACACCTTTGAGATGAATTGGAACGCCAACTGCGAGCCAGGCTTAATCGTCCAACATCAGTGCCCAACCTCACAAATGCTCTTGTGGCTAAATGGAAGCAAGTCCCCGCAGCCATGTTTCATCATCTAGTGGAAAGCCTTCCCAGTAATGTACTTATCCTCTTGCTCAGTTGTGCACCGGGGACTCCCACTCCTCTTTCTATTCTGGTTTAGAGCCAGTTTGCTCTGTTCTGTGAAAGGGGTAGTACACAGCTTTGAACGAGATCTAAGGTTTCTTGGCAATTTCTCTCATGGAATAGCTCACATTTCTCAGAACAAGAATAGACTGACGAGTTTCAGAAGAAAGTGCTTTGTTTCTGGTTATTTTGAATCTGTAATCGAACCCACAAATGCTGATGCTCCAGATACTCAACTAGTCTAAAGAAGGCCAGTTTTATTGCTTCGTCAATCAGAACAATAGTTTTCAGCTGTGCTAACATAATTGCAAAAGGGTTTTCTAATGATCAGTTAGCCTTTTAAACTGCTAAACTTGGATTAGCTAACACAACGTGCCATTGGAACCCAGGAGTGATGGTTGCTGATAATGGGCCTCTGTACGCCGCCGTACGCCTCAAGCTACAATAGTCATTTATAACATAAAAAAATGTCTACACTGTATTTCTGATCAATTTGATGTTATTTTAATGAACAAAAAAAACTTGATTTTCTTTAAAAAACAAGGACATTTCTAAGTGACCCCAAACTCTTGAACGGTAGTGTATATGGTAGCCTAATCTTTTACAGTATTTATAGTCAATGGGTGTTGTGCCTGTTTCGGACCACAGAGGGAGTCGCTCGCTCTAGTGGTTGGCTTCACGCGCTCTCACTCTACAGTGGGTCTCGCGCTAGCCTGCCCAGTCAGTGTCAGGAAAATGAGAGCAAACTTAAAACTGAAGAGAAAAGCACCAGATAAACACAATATTTTAAACGTTATCATCAAGTTAAACTGAGTGTAATAATGTAACTGTTGTTATATTTTTTATAGGGTTTTCATAGTTTAATTTATAAAAGTCTGTTAGCATAGAAGCTAACGTCGGCTATAGTTAGCTCCAGTCAAGCTAGCCTGTTGTAGTCATAGCGACAGGATCAACAAACGTTCTTACAGAGTGTAAACAAATGCACACGTACATTAAAATAGTGAGAAAAATACATTGACGGTGAGATTTTGACATCATGGCCCTCAAAAATAGTTGGCTGATGTAAACCAAGCCAAGCTATGCTTTGAAAGACATGATGAGGGTCATCTTTTTGCTTGATGTCATGAGTGTACTCCAAGGAAAGCTAGAAGGTTGTACCGTTAACTCCCAGGGTGTCATTCTAAACCATACAACCTACTACCTCAACCCGGATGCACACATTTTCAGTAGGCCTTCTTCTTGTCTTGTCCACTATTTGCAAGCCAAGAACACTAGAATCTTCTGATTTGTACTGTAGGTTGCTTCCATTACCATCAAAAGGTTGGAATAAGCTATCAAATCAAACAACACTGAAACATTATGGTTCAGGCTTTGTTATAATAATCAGAATGTTCTATTCTGCCTCACAAACAATGTATTGGAGCTCCTAAACACCACAGGACAGGAAATATCTATTATTAGTCATTTTACAAATAAAGGGCATCAAAGTTGCCATTTAAAAAAAGATGTTGTTCACACCACAATGACAGAGACCCACAGAGAGGAGCTTGTGAAGTCAGATTCGCCACAAGATCGGATCTACGGGTTTGTGCCAAGTGGTTAGTTGGAAAGTATCAAAATAAACATGTCAAATTACACTGAACAATATGTTACACTATGCCACAAACCTGGGGCCCAACTCTGTTAATATGTCACTTTATGTAAGTGGAGAAGTCAATTGTACCATGCATGCAACAGGCTGTCCAATCAAAAATAATGTCAGTCATAGGTTGATGTCCACAAATACATCCATAATGTCATCCTTACACTATCATAATCAACAATACAGTGAGGACAATAAACCACACAATAAAACCCTGTTCCATCTAAATCACAGAGTGGTCAATTCTGCTACATGTGTTGAATCGTATAAGGATCTGAAGTGTTTTGAGCAAAATAGGAATTGAAAAAGAACAGCACAATAGAAAGAGCCAGACGAAAACTGCAGGGCAGAATCTCCCACATATGATCTGAAAATATACCGTACCTGTCTAACTGTCTAACAAACTAAGTCAGATCAAACCAAATACAGCTACAAAACCCAAATAACTACATATGTATTGCTTGAATGTACAGGTGAGACTGCAAAGGCAAAGAATGTCTCCATAGCTTTTTGTCTGGCCTATAGACATGGCACCAAGAGGGCAAGCTGAGGAGAGGAATACAACACAATGTCTATGCCAAATCCAAGGTCCACAATTCAAGAAACAGCCATTGGCTTTTGGTAATTCAGGATACAAATAATAGCACAATGTACTGTAGAGGGTAACTTATTTCTGAAGGTAACTTACCTTGTTGATCGTGTGCCTTTCAGGGTAAGGAGTCACCCATGGTCATTTCTCACTCTGAAAACACAAAGAAAGTAACAACATTAATTGGCTTGTTCAAAACCAGCAGTTCCACACCCTACTGCACACTTTCATGGTTCCTAAATCAATAGGAATAGTACAATATAAACAAATTATTATCTTTAAACACACAATATTTCAGACTGAAAATAAATGTGCTGGTGAATAATAAAGCAAAGAAAGAAAAAGACGAAGAGAGAACGGCTTCACAAAAACCCTGATAGTACCGGCAAATGTATTGCAATAGTATTCTGTCCATTCTAAAGCAGATTCCATTTACAGTTGCAGCCGCTCATAAGCATCACATGCTTCAGCAGTTCCCTCTAGATAGGAAATGTGCATGGAAGTCCATTTTTCAGTGAGAATAAAAATGTTGTGGAGAAGATCTCTCCCCGTCTAATCTCTTCCCACAGAGACACATGCAGGGGCAGTCCTCCTCTCCTCCTGGCCAGCATGCAGCACTGAGGCTGTGGCGAGAGGAGAGGATAGGTTAGCCCAACTTATCACAGACAGCAACAGCAATTTAGAAAATCGTGGCAAGGAGCTGTATAAATCTGCCCGGGTGAACGGGATGCCATGGCAAATGTGATGCCAGTGTAATGGAGCATGCCACGGTCAGCTAGCATTAATGGTGCCAACTACATCGTTCCCCAACACATCAGAATATTCCTGGCTGTGGTTGCATGGCCGCAGTGCGACAAAGCCAGGTATGGAATGGAATAGTGCAAATGTGCCAGCACCAGTGCCACTTACCCAGATCTCTACTAACCATTTGACATTCATCATCTCTACTTGATTTGGATTGTTCAGACCTCTCTTTTGTACCCAGCCGGAGACAGACAGATAGGAAGCAGGATTTATCAGGAATCAAAAAGCTATGAGACATGGGTGCCATGCAAAAAATTTGATTTAAAAATACTAGAGTTGAGTTGTGTTGTTGTGCCCAGCTCCATTGGCAAGTCGGGTTCATTTCAGCTCCACACCGTCCGCCATTTTCTCAGCAAACACAAGAATGAAAGAAAGCCCCAAAAAGAAAGAATAAAACCCTTTGCTGGCATCGCATTCCAAGTTTCCCCCTTCACTCCCTCTCTCGTTCTCTCCCTCCTGGCACCATAACAAAACCTTGGCCGAGGAGGTCACATGATTTCCTACCAGAAAGCCACAGCATTCCCATAAAGCATTCTACTGACATTGTTAAGACATCTTTTGTCTAAATCAAAACCTTAGCCAGCCCAGCCTGCCCGAATATTTGGCACATTCAAGGGGGCAGGGAGTGCAGAGGGAAGGGGTGGCGTTAGGAGTCATGGCAACCTCTACCTGGCAGGCTGCCCATCATCTCAAGGTGGAGAGTAGCCGCGGCTAATGTGCTGTCGAACAGGAATGCCTGGAGCCTTCCAAAGTCAATTTGATGTTCATGGTGGGAGCTTTCAATTCGCCTCATATACCAGTTCCCTTTTTAATAGAATAAATGAAAAGGGCTCTACAGATTACATCTTCTGCCCATTGAGCACGCGTAAACACACACTGCTTGGAATATACAGTATCTACCAGCATTCACATTCATCTATAATACTCGGTCTTCTCTGCTGGTCTGTGTAACTGGACATTGGTCCTTCATACAGCTCTTCTCCTCATCCTCTAGGTTGTAAAATGACATTTCTAGTCCCAGCTATCATGACAAACAGCAAGCCTGCTGCTGTGGCTGGGAACATACAGGAAAGGTACAGATAAAAGTCAAACTATCCTATGTTGCTGGATCTCTCCTGGAAACATACCATGAATCAAAAACAGTGTGCAATGTTTCTCCTCTCTTCTGCTCTCTCACAAACTCACAGTGAGGCCCTGGTACAGTAGGAAAACACACACACACACACACACACACACACACACACACACACACACACACACACACACACACACACACACACACACACACACACACACACACACACACACACACACACACACACACACACACTGTGGCCACGGGACCCTCTTACGCACAGTAGAAGTACACACAACCACAGGAGTCACGCGGTCCAAGGCAATAACTCACACATATAACATGGCCCTCTGGCTCACATAGAGCCAGCCATACACCATGGAGGAGCTCTAATTTATGCCCAAAAGCCTCTTTTACATGTTTCCCCCACATAATATAGCCTTCAATCAAAAGTGCTGAGAATCTGCCATTGCTTAAAAAACACATACGCTGAGAGCCTGAGACTGTCTGGGATTGACTGACTGTCTGTGGTGGGAGGAATAGATGGAGGAAGGGGAGAGGTTACCAAGCCAAATTATTTATTATCTTTTAGGAGGTAAATTTATATTGACTTCATATCTCCGAGCCTGTCTAGTAACATGTAGTAACATGGTAACGATGATAAAAGTTCATGTCAAATAGGGACAACACAAATGGATGAGAAGTACAACACAACACATAATGCTGTCATCATTGTCAGTGCTGCCGTTAAAGCTCAGTATGACACCGACAAGTCAAGCATACAACTTCAACCAATGTATTACAAACGTTAATTACATTTGGTTTAGTCTCTATCATTTCTAATGTTTCGAGTCAGTCCGTCAGCTAATGGGTAAGTCAGTGTTGTCGCTGGGGCCGGGCCAGACTTTAATAATAACCTCAGTATTAATAAGAAGCTCAAACAAAGCAGGGCCCAGCCAGGGCCTCATCTGCTCCCAGCGCCATTAACCACACAGTCTCTGGTCCAAAACATCCCCCTCACCCACCTCACCCCTACTGAGGGGTCATCTCATATCCTGAGAGGCAGGAGGCCAGGGTCAAAGTTCAAATAAGACCAGGGAGGAAAAAATAGTTTCCCCTGGGATGGAATATACCATCATAAACCAGACAGGGGTGAAAAATCTGACAGACACACAGTAATTTGAAATAGTTGAGAATCAGGGAGGGAAAAATGGGTGAAACGTAGGGGATAGGAAACCATTAGACTTGGACATTTAATGCATTTATCTAATTGTAATTAATCTGATCTGAACCACAAAAACAATATCCCAAGACGGTTTAAAGATGACTATGTTGATAGAACCTAATGCATGATGTGAGTGAGAGTCATTACAAAATGTCATTTGCTGTGAGTGAAATTGTAAAGTAAAAATTATATATATTTTTTTTTACACGGTTTGTTAATCTTCACGACAAGCCTGCGCTACAGGCAGCCTAAGCTTTGGGGGAAGATAATATCAGCCGTTTTATTCTCCAAAGGCTCACACGGGACAGTGTTATTTATGTCTTAAACCAAGAGTCCACCCTTATCACCACTCATTTGATGTTGCCTCCAGCCATGACAGGAAATATACCGCCCACAGGTTAATCCAGATGAAGGTTCACACTGTCCTGTCCTTTGACTGGGTCAGGTTAATGAGAGGACTGTACCGCATCTGCATCTGCTGTAGAGAACCACGTTTGTTTACGTGTGGTTAACATAGGCTACAGATCAGGCAACAGGGCTGTTTTGTGCTCCCTTGCCATTGAAGCAAGGGAGGTTGCAAGTTGAAAAACCAAGCAATCAAACCAGTTTAAGCACTGAAAAACAAATCTTCAGCCTTTCTCTTCAGCCTTTTCAGAGAGTGAGCTTTTCAGGAAGAGTGAGAGAGAGCGAGAGAGGCAGAGAGAGAGACAGAGAAAGGGGATTGAGGTTGCTTCCCCTGCAGAGGCCTTTCCTTGCCTTGTTCTGGCCCCTCTTCTTAAATGGTACCAGAGGTTTGCCAGGCAGCCAGCCAAGACGATGACTTTGCCTGACCCGCCTGTCAGTCGATTCTGCTGCCTAGCGCCAGACTAAACACTAACACTTTTGGCAAACCTCATTGGCTGCAGCTGCCCCCTCCGGGGCCAATCAGCAGGGAGGGGAGGGATAAAGTACGCAGACCAGGGTTCTAAGCGGTGTGGATAAGAAGAGAGTTGAGCAGAGAACAGACACACCAAAAACCCAACCAGCAAATCAGGTACTGCCTCAAAACAAGGAAATATCACACCACAGGAACAACATTGAATCTGGACAAAATCACTTCGTTTCCTGCCATCAAGTCTTTTTCAAATGAAAAACTGATAATTCAGGGCAGGCTGTCAAACAATAAATTGGTACGGAGCCACAGGGTCTCTCTCCAGTGGTAAGTGACCATGGATAGTCCCTCTAAAATGACAATGAACTGAAACAAAGTCTTTGGAGAAGGGTTTGTCTCTAATTAAGATACAGTAGTAGCTTTGAGTTAAAGTCATCACACAGATGTAAAGACAGTGGATGCTTTTGCAAAGCTAGCAAATGTTGAAGTCAGCCAAACAATAACAAAATGAAAGGGCATCAATCTCTGAATAGCACTGAATTGATTACCTGGTCTGGGCTGGGTGAGTCTTCAGATAAGACCGCTATCAGACCTTGTGCTTTTATACCGGCGTCGCTAAAAAGGATCAATACCTAATGAATTCCAAACGGCAGGAGTTTGGAAAACATAAACATATCTTACACATGAATGAATGTATAAAGTCATCTCTATGGATCGATGGATATGGCATTACACAAAGCTGGATAAATGCATTGTCTTAATTGACCCGAGCCATTTCAAATGAATTCAAAAGACAATTAAAATGGATTGGATTTCTATGGCACCTTTCATGCCGGGATCTCCGAGAGCTTTACATTGTGTGGCTGGCTCCCCTCATGACCTGGCATTGTGTTTTAATTACCAAGGCTTTATATCACAGCTCAGGCATTTCAACATTAGAACAAGGACACAGGAAAAATGCTAATCTTTACACACAGCCATTGGCTTAACATTTAAAAACTGATAGGCCTGATTTAATTATGATTGGATGAAGATAAAACTCCAGTATTGCCACCGTATGCAATGTAATTACAAAGTACCAGACTGACAGGCCAAAGTCTGCCCGGTAACATAGAGAAGTTAGATCTCTTCAATATGGGAGATGCTGCTGCAGGATGACGTGATGAAAGATTTACCAAAGATGGCTACAGCTTATTTTTCTTTCACCATGTCTCTGTTCTGGGCAAGCAATGTGGCACGGCCCTTCCAAATGAAACAATGGAAATCATTTATGAAATTGTAAAAATCTGAGTTAGAAAATGTCTTATAACAACAAGATTTCTTCATTAAAATCCTATTTTATAAGGTCCTATAGGGGTAGCGTTAAACACATCAGTTATGTCAACCCATTGACTCCTTTCTGCAGTCCAGAGAGACAAGCTGGAAATGTTCAAACATAGCAAACACCCTTCACTTCTTTATCTCAACATAGATTTTCCACAGGCCTCCCCAGACAGACAGACAATGAACAGGCTGTAATCTACCATATTAAGGATAACTTTTCATTTGGCAGCAGAGTAGGCTCTTTCCATAATGATACCTTCTCTCAGCATGTCCTTACCAAATGCTTTCCCCAAAGACAATCCCCTTCCGAACCTCTCATTATCAAAGCAATTGACTGACAATGGAAAAATGAGCACTGGAAATTACGCAAATTAGTGTAAGCCCTTGATTTTTTTTTCCTGTCTAAGACTGTAATTAGGCTCTTTGCAAAGCAATCAGACACAATTAGGAAGAACCAGTCAATAAGGTAAAACCCATAAACCGAGGAGAGATTCATTAATATTGTATCGCTTTTAAATTACTATTGGTGTTATTAGATGCCTTTTCCCCAATCCTCTTGAATGTAGAGCCCATTGTGTAGGTCGGGCCTATGTCTTTACAGCTGCTAGTCAGTTCCTAGGCTAATGCTTCTCCCAAAACAAGCAGAGTAAATCAGCCAGCCAGGTGACTTGCAGGTTAATCAACTGTATTGCAAACTATCCTAAATGGCAAATTGGGCAGTGATTTTGCACCCAATATAACTAAATGTAAAATTATTTAGACACACATAAAAAAGAAAGGAAAACAACAATTCACCATCTATTGTTAAAAACATTGACCAAACTATGTACACTTTACATTGCAAGCTGTTTGAAATTATAGTCCTACAAACCCCACAATTAATGTAGGCTACAGATTTCCTTGTTCTATTAGCACAAATTTTTCTGAAATCATTCTGTGCTGTCTGAAAATACCACAGACACATTAATGTTGGATGTGAAATTCCAGACAAAACTATGATCCTAAATATAAATGCTCCCTTAACTGAAACCTCTATATGAAATATGCATTACATCTCACAACTAATTAATGTTTGATGGTCTATGTCATATTTCTAAATTCTTACAAAACACAATTTGATATCTAGACATTTGTGAGATATTGCTAAACTTTTCCCGAACAATTCTCACTGTATGAATATTCACATTGTTTCTGCACTGTGAAAAATAAACCTAATCATTCATTACAATAAAATGTTTTATGGTTTTGTTATCACAGTAAAAAAAAAAACGGACACAAACGATGCACTGACTATTTCAGGTAATGTTTCTGGAATACAGTGTGGTAAACCATAGAGCTCAGGAATACAGTGTGGTAAACCATAGAGCTCAGGAATACAGTGTGGTAAACCATAGTGTTCAGGAATATAGTGTCATAAACCATAGTGCTCAGGAATATAGTGTCGTAAACCATAGTGTTCAGGAATATAGTGACGTGAACCATAATGCTCAGGAATATAGTGACGTAAACCATAATGTTCAGGAATAGGGATGCACGATATATCTGTGAACATATCGGAATCGGACAATATTAGCTAAAAATGCCAACATCGGTATCGGTGTCGAGTTTAACGCCGATGTGCAAAACCGATGTCAAAGCTGACGTGCATACCTATATAACGTAGGTAGATGACGTAATGACGCCACGCAAAATTTTGCCCTATATATGTAATACAGCATTCCTAAACTAGCCCACAATGTCTGCTGTGTGGATCGAGCAGTCAACAAGTCGAGCAGTCGTTTGAAAGAGAAACAAAATTTCAGCGAGACAACTCACAGGCGAAATACATTAAAGCCAAGTTAATGTTATTCATTGCCCTTGACAATCAACCGTACTCTGTCGTGGGTGATGTTGGCTTTCGCCGACTGGTCGAGCACCGGTACTCACTACCAAGTGCGCTATTTTTCAGATGTTGCCCGACCAGAGTTACACAGTAAAGGCGTCACTGCTATTAGCTTTACAACATACATGCTATGGAACGTTTGCGTCGTTGCGTGTCAAATAAAATACAGTAGCACTGTCAAAGCTGTATAAAAAGGTCTGAAAACAAGCAAACACCGGCAACGAAGAATGTGTTCACAATACCGCGTTGGTAATAAAACATAATTTGTTCGACCGCAACTTCTGGGGTACCTAGCTAGCACCAATACAACCAGCCTGAAAACAATGACCAGTAGAAACTGCTGTCCTTTTCATTATTATTAGCAATGATTTAGGAATCCTTGTGAGTAAGTATTAGCTAGGTAGCCACTTCCTGTTCACCTACTGAAATTGAACTTCAGTTCATGAAAATAAATAGCTAGCCAGCTACTTAACCCTGTTGCCCAAAGCTAACGTTATAAGCAGCCAGCTAGCTTCATCTGGCTAGTGAGGCTCGACCGCACTGTGTTGTGTGTTGTTATTTTTTTATATATTTTTTGAAGGCAAACCGAAAATTCCACTATTGTGCCTAATCCTTATTGTGGCTAGCTTCACATACTGTAGATGGGTCTGACCACCATTAATCAAATAAGAACCGTCTTATAAATTAGGGTTATTTTCGATGACACCTAGCTATATAGTTAGCTAGCTACTGAAACAGATTATGTCATTTTGCTATGTTTTTGGGGAAGAACATTGTTTGCATCCAAGAGCTAGCTAGCTTTTTTTTTAATGACCAGCACTGTAGGTGCGCGAGACAACTTTACTAGCATCATAGCATGCATATCGATGAATCGTTGTGACATATGAAATACGAATGATAGTGTAATCAATGTGTAATCAATGTAATCAATAACTAGGTAAAACATTTATGAATGCGTTAAATTATTATGTGACGTGCAGTCATATTCAGGTCCTGATTGGTCAACAAGCCTATTTGACGTGTTAAATAGTATATTTTTTGACAAGCCCCAAACAGAGTTCCATAGGAAAGACCCAAACGGCGTTCCATAGAAATCCTGGTTGAGGATGAAACGACTTAACAAATGAACAACGAAACAGCACAGCAAGTAAGTGAAAGAAATAGGTTTTGATTACATTTACATTCGTAAATGCCAACAGAATAACTTTTTGGTCAGTGTGGTGTGTGTGTGTGTAACCTTTATTTAACTAGGCAAGTCAGTTAAGAACAAATTCTTATTTACAATGACGGCCTACCCCGGCCAAACCCGGATGACGCTGGGCCAATTGTGCGCCGCCCTATGGGACTCCCGATCACGGCCAGATGTGATGCAGCCTGGATTCGAACCAGGGACTGTAGTGACGCCTCTTGCACTGAGATGCAGTGCCTGAGACCACTGCGTCCATGTGTGTGTGTTAACTATTTAACTGTACTAGAATGCTTAAAAGGCCGCTAACATTTTTAATATTGGTATTGTTTTTATTTTATTTATTTTTTTGCCCCCCTTTTCTCCCCAATTTCGTGGTATCCAATTAGTAGTAGTTACTGTCTTGTCTCAACTCCCGTACGGACTTGGGAGGAGCGAAGGTCGAGAGCCATGCGTCCTCCGAAACAACCCAACCAAGCCGCACTGCTTCTTGAAACAACGCACATCCAACCCGGAAGCTAGCCGCACCAATGTGTCAGAGGAAACACCATACACTTAGCAACCTGGTCAGCGTGCACTGTGCCCGGCCCACCACAGAAGTCACTAGTGCGCGATGAGACAAGGAAATCCCTGCCGGCCAAACCCTCCCTAACCCAGACGACGCTGGGCCAATTGTGCGTCGCCCCATGAGCCTCCCAGTCGCAGCCGGCTGCGGCAGAGTCAGGGCTCGAACCCAGAATCTCTGGTGACACAGCTAGCACTGCATCGCACTGCCTTAGACCACTGCGCCACCCGGGAAACCGGTATCATTTTTTTGGGCAAGGAAAATATTGGATATCGGTATCGGCCAAAAATGTCATATCATATAGTGTCATAAACCATAGCGTTCAGGAATATATTGTCATAAACCATAGCGCTCAGGATTATAGTGTCATAAACCATAGCGCTCAGGAATATAGTGTCATAAACCATAGCGCTCAGGATTATAGTGTGGTAAACCATAGTGCTCAGGCATATAGTGTGGTAAACCATAGTGCTCAGGCATATAGTGTGGTAAACCATAGTGCTCAGGCATATAGTGTGGTAAACCATAGCGCTCAGGATTATAGTGTGGTAAACCATAGTGCTCAGGCATATAGTGTGGTAAACCATAGTACTCAGGCATATAGTGTGGTAAACCATAGTGCTCAGGCATATAGTGTGGTAAACCATAATGTTCAGGAATATAGTGTGGTAAACCATAGTGCTCAGGCATATAGTGTGGTAAACCATAGTGCTCAGGCATATAGTGTGGTAAACCATAGTGCTCAGGCATATAGTGTGGTAAACCATAGTGCTCAGGCATATAGTGTGGTAAACCATAGTGCTCAGGCATATAGTGTGGTAAACCATAGTGCTCAGGCATATAGTGTGGTAAACCATAGTGCTCAGGCATATAGTGTGGTAAACCATAGTGCTCAGGCATATAGTGTGGTAAACCATAGTGCTCAGGCATATAGTGTGGTAAACCATAGTGCTCAGGCATATAGTGTGGTAAACCATAGTGCTCAGGCATATAGTGTGGTAAACCATAATGTTCAGGAATATAGTGTTGTAAACCATAGTGCTCAGGCATATAGTGTTGTAAACCATAGTGTTCAGGAATATAGTGTGGTAAACCATAGTGCTCAGGCATATAGTGTGGTAAACCATAGTGCTCAGGCATATAGTGTGGTAAACCATAATGTTCAGGCATATAGTGTGGTAAACCATAATGTTCAGGAATATAGTGTTGTAGACCATAGTGCTCAGGCATATAGTGTGGTAAACCATAGTGTTCAGGAATATAGTGTGGTAAACCATAGTGCTCAGGCATATAGTGTGGTAAACCATAGTACTCAGGCATATAGTGTGGTAAACCATAGTGCTCAGGCATATAGTGTGGTAAACCATAATGTTCAGGAATATAGTGTGGTAAACCATAGTGCTCAGGCATATAGTGTGGTAAACCATAGTGTTCAGGAATATAGTGTGGTAAACCATAGTGCTCAGGCATATAGTGTGGTAAACCATAGTGTTCAGGAATATAGTGTGGTAAACCATAGTGCTCAGGCATATAGTGTTGTAAACCATAATGTTCAGGCATATAGTGTGGTAAACCATAGTGTTCAGGAATATAGTGTGGTAAACCATAATGTTCAGGAATATAGTGTTGTAAACCATAATGTTCAGGAATATAGTGTGGTAAACCATAATGTTCAGGAATATAGTGTTGTAAACCATAATGTTCAGGAATATAGTGTTGTAAACCATAATGTTCAGGAATATAGTGTGGTAAACCATAATGTTCAGGAATATAGTGTTGTAAACCATAATGTTCAGGAATATAGTGTTGTAAACCATAGTGCTCAGGCATATAGTGTGGTAAACCATAGTGCTCAGGCATATAGTGTGGTAAACCATAGTGCTCAGGCATATAGTGTGGTAAACCATAGTGCTCAGGCATATAGTGTGGTAAACCATAGTGCTCAGGCATATAGTGTGGTAAACCATAGTGCTCAGGCATATAGTGTGGTAAACCATAGTGCTCAGGCATATAGTGTGGTAAACCATAATGTTCAGGAATATAGTGTTGTAAACCATAGTGCTCAGGCATATAGTGTTGTAAACCATAGTGTTCAGGAATATAGTGTGGTAAACCATAGTGCTCAGGCATATAGTGTGGTAAACCATAGTGCTCAGGCATATAGTGTGGTAAACCATAATGTTCAGGCATATAGTGTGGTAAACCATAATGTTCAGGAATATAGTGTTGTAGACCATAGTGCTCAGGCATATAGTGTGGTAAACCATAGTGTTCAGGAATATAGTGTGGTAAACCATAGTGCTCAGGCATATAGTGTGGTAAACCATAGTACTCAGGCATATAGTGTGGTAAACCATAGTGCTCAGGCATATAGTGTGGTAAACCATAATGTTCAGGAATATAGTGTGGTAAACCATAGTGCTCAGGCATATAGTGTGGTAAACCATAGTGTTCAGGAATATAGTGTGGTAAACCATAGTGCTCAGGCATATAGTGTGGTAAACCATAGTGTTCAGGAATATAGTGTGGTAAACCATAGTGCTCAGGCATATAGTGTTGTAAACCATAATGTTCAGGCATATAGTGTGGTAAACCATAGTGTTCAGGAATATAGTGTGGTAAACCATAATGTTCAGGAATATAGTGTTGTAAACCATAATGTTCAGGAATATAGTGTGGTAAACCATAATGTTCAGGAATATAGTGTTGTAAACCATAATGTTCAGGAATATAGTGTTGTAAACCATAATGTTCAGGAATATAGTGTGGTAAACCATAATGTTCAGGAATATAGTGTTGTAAACCATAATGTTCAGGAATATAGTGTGGTAAACCATAGTGCTCAGGAATATAGTGTGGTAAACCATAGTGTTCAGGAATATAGTGTGGTAAACCATAGTGCTCAGGAATATAGTGTTGTAAACCATAGTGTTCAGGAATATAGTGTGGTAAACCATAATGTTGAAGAATAAAAAATAAAAAAACAGATCTCGAAATATCTATTGGAAATGTTTGTGTAAAACGAAAATGAGAGCAATTGAAGTATTTCTATGAAAGGTTGTCGCATCAACCAGCATAAAGTATATCCTACTTATGTATTTGGACAGTGATGCAATTAAAAAAAATAAGTTTGGCTCTATACTCTAGCATTTTGGATTTGAGATCAAATGTTTCATATGAGGTGACAGTAATGTGTAACCTTTTATTTGAGGGTATTTTCATATAGATCTGTTTTAGTGTTTAGAAATGAAAGCACTTTATATATCTAGTCCCTCATTTGAAATAATAAGTATTTGGACATTTTACTTAAAGTGAGGAGAACAAGTGGGGCGGCAGGGTAGCCTAGTGGTTAGAGTGTTGGACTAGTAACTGGAAGGTTGCAAATTCAAACCCCTGAGCTGACAAGGTACAAATCTGTTGTTCTGCCCCTGAACAGGCAGTTAACCCACTGTTCCTAGGCCGTCATTGAAAAAAAAAAATATTTGATACACTGCCGATTTTGCAACTTAATATTTGGTACAGAAATCTTTGTTTGCAATTACAGAGATCATACGTTTCCTGTAGTTCTTGACCAGGTTTGCACACACTGCAGCAGGGATTTTGGCCCACTGTTTCGGATTATGTTTTGTCCAATAGGAAAGAAATGGTGAATAATATATTGTGTCTATTGTGTCAGTAAGAATATAATATGTTTGTGAACACTTCTACATGAATGTGAACGCTACAATAATTATGGATAATCATGAATGAATCATGAATGACGATGAGGGAGAAAGTTAGAGGGGCAAAAATCCTACCTTCCAAAAAAAGGTGCTAATCGCCCAAATTATAGGTAATTGTGAGAGATTAGCATGCTTTGTCATAGCCTCTAACTTTCTCACTCATCATTACTAACAATATATTCATTAAAGATCATCGGGATTTGCACATTTTGGGGAATATTCAGAGGTGGAAACTTTCCATGGGAATATATGGGAAGGAATATTAATACCATTTAAATGTAGATGTTTTTTGCATTGTATATATTTACCATATCATATGGAGACAGAAACATAAACCTTTGACCTTATCATAAGTAGACATAATTGCAAATTATTAAATCCTTCCAATAGAAATGTACTAAACAATTTAGTTACAAATTGAACTTTAATTAAATGAGTTGACTCTTCACATGGGATGATTTCACTGAACAACAAAAGAAAGGGAATATTGAATGATCCAAATGACCCATTGCATCTCCCAAAAACATTTGTAAAATGACAATCTAGAAAATAAAGCCTTGGGTGTCTTCCTCTCAGGCTTCCGTGTATTCTCCCTGGACCTCCTCAATGTCCACCTCTTGAACATCAGACTCTGAGACCTCATCTTCACTGTCACTTTTCAACCTTGTTGAGGATGGCTCGTTGTCAGGCTCAAAAAGCTTCACATTTTTTGTAGTTAATTATTCCTTGCCCACGAACATTCGACCACCCATCAGAAATTATTGTAATACAGTCTGCTGTCTCTATGATTTGCTTGACCTTCACTTGAACTCTGCATCAAATGAGTAGATAAAGCATGTCTGGTTGGAGGGATGTAGGCTGAGCAAAGAACATTCAGAAATCTCTTCCACTACACATTGCCTGTGAGCATCAGAGATGAACCAGTTGCATACACAGCTCAAGCAAGACATTCATCAGCATTTCTCTGACTACGTTCCTCCAGTGAGCCAAAACAACTTCTGATTCGAGGAGGACCATGAGCTGTTGCTGATTCATCACTTTCACCTCGAATAGAAGAAGAGGACTTTTGTCAGAGGTTGCTTGTTGTGAGCGCTGAAGGAACTTTATGCTTACAGTATTTGCAAATGTACACAGCTTTTCCTTCTACATTAGCTGCAGTGAAATCTGTCTCCACACATCAGATTTTGCCAGTGGCATTTTCCTGTAAAGATTAGAAAAAAAAGAGTAAAAAAAAACCCAGATACAATTCCATGTACAGATACACCGTTAAGCAGTTAGATAAACAACTCCTTTGTAAGATAAATGTTTTAAAATGAAACATGAATGGAAACAGGTGAATTACCACTTAGTTAGCAGGCTCATGCAAGCTAAAAACCCACATGGTAGCAAAAACTAACTAGCAGAAATTGTTAACAAGTTAGAAATGATTAAACACACTTTGCTGCAGGCTACTATTTACTGGTTAACAAAAATTATGTATGTCATATAAAATATATTCACCCCACCCAGTATTGTAATCGAAACTTACCAGAAAGCATGTAGTCCTTGGCAGAGGCAGTGTAGTGTGGGCTCAATAGCCTCTCATTAGGGTGCAAGATCTTGAGAATCAGCTGTACATGATGGAAGAGTGCACTGCACATGTGATGGAAGAATGCACTGTGCATGCAGAGGGTTGCAATTCCATTGAATTGGGGATAGTTTAACCAAAATATGCCACAAGACTTGTCTTTTGTATATCCAACAAAAAAGGTTCACTGTTATAAGCTATTTTTTTGATGAATTTAAGCAAAATTCACAAAATCTTTCCATGGAAACTTTTCGGGAGAAAAAAATGTACGAACCTTTGCAACCCTAATCAGGATTGATTTAGAAGTGTTCAGAAACATCTTAGATACTCACTTAGAAAGAAAATTAATCCAGTCATCATTCACCATTCAATTCTTAACGGGCAAAACATACCGCAAAACAAAAACATCCAATGAGTTTGTAGAGTCACAAGCTTGATGTAGTCATTGCGTACTTGGCTATCCAAACTCAATGTTCCGGCCAAACGCCACACCTACGAACGTTTCTTCTCTGCAATGAGTTTGGATTTGAGTCCCTCCCCGACAATTTCTAGAACGCAAGCACATTCTAACAGTTCTGATTGGTACCAGAAACCGATGGGTTGGGCAAGATAACACGTGGGTAAAGTGGCGTTTTGAAAATGTGTCATTGGCTTTGATACTCTGATTGGTAAGAGACGATCCAATCGCTGACGGATTTGTTTTGTACAACACCCCTCATTTTGATGTCACCACAAACAACTTCAACAATGACCGTCTCAGACTGAAGTATGTAGCGAAAATAGGCAAGGAATATGTGACAAAATACTAAACTTTTGACTAGATCTATAAAGTGCTTTAATTTCGAAATGGTAAAACGTTTGAAAATACCCTCAATTAAAAGGTGACATGCAGGGCTCTACAGTGTGACCATTTTCCCTGCATATGTGCCTAAATATTTTTATTTATTTACTTTGAATATTACCCCCTTTTCTCCCCAATTCTCCCCTTCTTAACACGTGGCGCATCCAACCCGGAAGCCAGCCGCACCAATGTGTCGGAGGAAACACCGTGCACCTGGCGACCTGGTTAGCGTGCACTGCACCTGGCGCGCCACAGGAGTCGCTAGTGCGTGATGAGACAAGGATATCCCTACTGGCCAAACCCTCCTTAACCCGGACAACGCTAGGCCAATTGTGCGTCGCCCCATGGACATCCCGGTCGCGGCCGGTTGCGACAGAGCCTGGGCTCGAACCCAGAGTCTCTGGTGGGACCACTGCGGCACCTGGGAGGCCCGTGCCTAAATATTTTGCTGTGCAACTTGGTATTTAAAATGTAGAAAAGCTGTAGAGCCCTGCAGGTCACTAGCAGGTCACTCCTGACTCCTGTTGCAGAGCCCTGCAGGTCACTCCTGAATTTCTTTGTGTGCACCTACATTTTTCAACTTAAGTGCACACATACTCCTTGTAGAAAAAAGGCCAGCGTGATCTCAAATCCAAAATGCTAGAGCCACAAGATTTTATCATCACTGCCTAAATACACACGTAGGGGAGAGTAACTTCATTCTACATAATGTGTGGCAGGGTAAAGAAGCCCTAGGTTAACATGCAGCTGATGAGACCCATGCCGAGCATTGGCTCAAAGTTCACATTCATCCTATTGGAATTTAAACATTTGCTTTAAATTATCATCATCTCTCTGGCCTGGTTTTAGCCAAGGAATGTGACTGACATCCATGCATGGCCTGGAGCTGGTATAGCAGGGGAACAGTCAGAAAGAAGTGTTCATGCTTAAAATATAACATGTGGCTCCTCACCAAGAAAGCCATGTAGCCTACAGAGGGAGGAAGGGAGGGAGGAAGCAGAGCAGCACGTGTGTCATTCAGTCAGTCAGTCTAGTCAGCCCAGGCCATGGATGATGATTCCAGGCAGAGCAAAGAGGATGGGAACAGAGCAGAGGATTATACTGCAGCCCTGGTGCTTCCACTGAGGCCTCCCCTGCTGTGCTCCATGTTCCCAGCTCCCTTTGCCTGGCGTTAACCCATTATATCCCACGGAAGAGCTCATTGAGTCTGGTGTCACACACCGCAGGGGCCATTTGGCATGGAACAATGATCTTAAAAGGGGTTACATAGCATTTCCACTGATTCCTCTATCTCCCCCCCCCCCCAACCCTACTTCCCTCCTTTTTTCTGTTTCCTGGGAGATTTGTATATTCTCTTGTTTTTCTTATGTGCTGTTTAAATCATCGTAAATACCTCATACAAAACAACAAACACAGCCCTAAAGAAATAACTGTCCTCCTGTTTAATAATAAGTACTCAATCAACACCCACACGGTCACTGATAAGAACACAGTGGGATTTTTTCTTTAATGAGTCTGACGCAAAGGATATACTGTTTCTCCCGGACCAGGCCCAAATCCCAGTCATTCGCATGAAGAAAAGACAGAGATACAGGGGTCGCAGATCCGAGTGCATTGTGAGAATTC
Organism: Oncorhynchus kisutch; assembly: GCF_002021735.2. Taxonomy (NCBI): domain Eukaryota; kingdom Metazoa; phylum Chordata; class Actinopteri; order Salmoniformes; family Salmonidae; genus Oncorhynchus; species Oncorhynchus kisutch. The sequence goes on along the minus strand of NC_034201.2, from coordinate 19,867,887 downwards.
GTCGGCGAGTGGGTAACGTGCCTCTACCATCTGTCCTATTGGCCAACGTGCAATCACTGGAGAAGAAACTGGATGAGCTCCGTTCGAGACTATCCTACCAATGGGACATAAAAAACTGTAATATCTTATGTTTCACCGAGTCGTGGCTCAACGAGGCTGGGTTTCCCGTGCATCGGCAGGACAGAACAGCTACGTCCAGTAAGACGAGGGGTGGTGGTATGTGTCTATTGGTCAATAACAGCTGGTGCGCAACGTCTAATATTAAGGAAGTCTCAAGATATTTCTCATCTGAGGTAGAGTACCTCATGTAATGCTGTAGACCACACTATCTCACCAAGAGTTTTCATCCATTTTTTCCGGAGCCGTCTATTTACCACCACAAACTGATGCTGGCACTAAGACAGCACTCAACGAGCTGTATACGGACATAAGCAAACAAGAAAATGCTCATTCAGAAGCGCTCCTAATGGCCAGGGACTTGAATGCAGACATACTAAAATGCATTATACCTCATTTCTACCAGCATGTCACAAAACTCTAGACCACCTTTACTCCACACACAGAGACGCATACAAAGCTCTCCCTTGCCCTTACTTTGGCCCCCCCCCCCCCCCAATCTGACCATAATTCTATCCGCATGATTCCTAATCACAAGCAAAAACTAAAGTAGGAAGTACCAGTGACTCAATCAACACAGAAGCGGTCAGATGACGCAGATGCTACGCTACAGGACTGTTTTGATAGCACAGACTGGAATATGTTCCGGGATTCATCCAATGGCATTGAGGAGTATACCACCTCAGTCATCAGCTTCATCAATAAGTGCATCGACAACATCATCCCCACAGTGACCGTACGTACATATCCCAACCAGAAACCATGAATTACAGGAAACATCCACACCTAGCTAACGGCTAGATTTGCCGCTGTCAATACGCGGGACACTAATCCAGATGCTTATAAGAACTCCCGCTATGCCCTCAGACGAACCATCAAACAGGCAAAGCGTCAATACAGGACTAAGATGAAATCCATCTACACCGGTTCTGACATTTGTTGGATGTGGCAGGGCTTGCAAACTATTACCGACTACAAAGGGAAACCCAACCGCGAGCTGCCCAGTGATGCAAGCGTACCAGACAGGCTAAATGCCTTTTATGCTCGCTTCGAGGTAAGCAACACTGAAACATGCATGACAGTACCAGCTGTTCCAGATGAATGTGTGATAACGCTCTCCATAGCCGATGTGAGCAAGACCTTTAAACAGGTCAACATTCACAAGGGGCCAGACGGATTACCAGGACATGTACTCAAGAGCATGCGTGGACCAACTGGCAAGTGTCTTCTCTCACATTTTTAACCTCACCCTGACCGAGTCTGTAATACCTACATGTTTCAAGCAGACCACGATAGTCCCCCTGCCCAAGAAAGCGAAGGTAACCTCCCTAAATTATTACCGGCCCTTAGCACTCACGTCGGTAGCCATGAAGTGCTTTGAAAGGCTGGTCATGGCTCACATCAACATATCATCATCCCGGAAACCCTAGGCCCACTCCAATTCGCATACCGCCCCAACCGATCCACAGATGATGCAATCTCAATCACACTCCACACAGTGTGGTGCCAGGACAACAACCTCTCCCTCAACGTGAGCGAGACCAAGGAGCTGATCGTGGACTACAAGAAAAAGAGGGCCGAACACGTCCCATTCACATCGACGGGGCTGTAGTGGAGCGGGTCGAGAGTTATGTTCCTTGGTGTCCACATCATCAACAAACTATTATGGTCCAGACACACCAAGACAGTTGTGAAGAGAGCACGACAATGCATTTTCCCCCTCGGGAGACTGAAAAGATTTGGCATGTGTCCCCAGATCCTCAAAAGGTTCTACGTCTGCACCATCGAGAGCATCCTGACCGGTATGGCAACTGCTCAGCATCCGACCGTAAGCCACTACAAAGGGTAGTGTGTATGGCCAAGTACATCACAGGGACCAAGCTTCCTGACATCCAGGACCTATACACAAGGCGGTGTCAGAGAAAGGTCCCAAAAAATGGTCAAAGACTCCAGTCACCCAAGTCATAGACTGTTCTCTCTGCTACCGCACGGCAAGTGGTACCGGAGCGCCATGTCTAGGTCCCAAAGGCTCCTTAACAGCTCTACCGCCAAGCCATAAAACTGCTAAAATAATTAATAAAATGGCCACCCAGACTATTTACATTGAAATCTCCCCTCCCTTTGTTTTTACACTGCTGTGACTCGCTGTTTATTATCTATGCATAGACACTTTACCCCTACCTACATGTACAAATTACCTTGACGAACCTGTATCCCCGCACATTGACTTGGTACCGGTACCCCCATGGCAAATTAGCATGCCTCATTATTGTTATTTTGTGTTACTTTTTATTGAATGTTTTCACTTTAGTTTATTTAGTAAATATTTTCTTAACTCTATTTTCTTAAAACTGCATTGTAACTTAAGTGCTTGTAAGTAAGTTTTTGAAATTTGATATGATTTGATTCAGTGATCTCACAGTTGTTGATGATTACCATGTTTGTTTTAGTATATGAGTTGGAGCATTGCAAACTGTGCTCTGGGTACACAAGGATAAAACAGAATTACGGCAAGTAGTGCCCTTTGGAATTGTGTGTGAGTGAATGAGTACATAATCTGTATGTGTGTGCTCTGCAGGAATGTGTGAACACTGCAGAAGTACACTCCAAGACATGGTGTGTGTGTGTGTGTATGCAAAATGTTGGACACTACAGGAAATATTGAATTACTCTACTGTCAAGGTGTGTGTGTTTCGAAGTCAGAGAGATGTTCCTGGTGTTGTGGGTATACAGTGACTGGTAGAAAGTGTAATTACTGCAGTAATGCCCTCCATGATTAATGATGTGGGCCTCTGAAACCAGTACATTGGGCCAATGGCAAATTACCATGTTAAAAATAGCGGCTGAATTGAATAGGTCAGCTTAGCCAGAGCAAAAAATGTCTCCCAGTGTCTATTTATATACAGTGTACAGAGCACAAAATGTCACCCAGTGTGTCTTTATATACAATGAACAGAGCACAAACGGGTAAAATGGCAACTAACCCAATTAGTGCCCCCTCCTCAACTATGTATGTGCTGTAATGTACAGAAATGTGTGGTGCTATGTGAGTGTGTATATGTTCTGTTTATGTCTGACATATGTATGCAAGTTAAATGATTGTTATGATATTACAGGATAATATATATACACACATTCATTTCAAATGTGTTTGGTGTGAGTATCTTCTATGGGTCAGTCTGGACAAATTTGAGAGTAAAGAAACATGATTTAGGCTAATTGTAGGAAGAACATTAGAAAAATGTATAATAATTGTATTGTTCAACAATTTATTAAATGAAGTGTGAAATTATCTCAAGTGAAATATGCACATTTTGTTTTTTTCCCTAGCACTCAACATTTGATAATGAGTTGGTTATTTGAATCAGCTGTGTAGTGCAAGGGCAAAAAACTAAAAGTGCACCCAGGGGGGGACCCAGGACTAAGTTCGGGAAACCCTGCTCTCCTCTAATGCAAAGAATACAGGGAAAAATGGCTGTGTAGGCCTAAATGTGTTTGACGGGTCATATTAGAAAATAATAGGATAGCTCTGACAATTCCTTTGATTTGAACACTATTTTGGCATTTCGGGTAACCCATGCAACAGTGTAAAATGGATGGAGTACCCTTATAGAGAACAGTATGAGATAAGTTGTTACACTGTGGACGTCATAACAGAACAGTGGTCCTGTAATTATGTTGACATTATGCTATTTTTGACTTTTTTTATGCTTTAAGCTATTAAAAATGCTGCAATTGCAGAATGTACACAGAAAAACTAACCCTAATTGACCTGCTTTTCTCAGTTCTCACATCTGTGCAGAGGAGAAAAGCAGCTTTGACAGTAGAGTCCAGAGTGGGACAACATAATATCCCTGTGACTACTGCACTGCTCCAGCAGAATTCTTCAAAGGTCTTTTGAAACATTCCTGAAATAAGTTAAGTTCAAATTGCAAGTCAAACACTATTTTCATTATCGCACTGCAGTATGCATGATCACGTTTAATCTCTACAATAGTCCCCCCACTCACACACCAACCGCCTTTTCAGTTGGAGTGCACTTCACACAACCCAATGACACTCTTTAACCACTATTGAATCAAATGCCCTTTCTTTTAAAAGCAAGGAACTACAAATAGCAATCAGAGAGTCCTCTGCCTATCCAAGGCCCTCAGTCTAAACTGAACATTTGTATATGAAGCCTGTGCAAAGGCCAGGGCCCAAACCAGACAAGAGTATTCTACATGTAAATATTAACAGCCTGTTAACTGTCCAAACTATACTGAAAATAAAATAAAACCCAACATGTAGTGTTGGTCCCATGATTCATGAGCTGAAATAAGATCCCAGACATTTTCTACACTCACAAAGGGCTTATGTCGCTCCAATTTTGTGCACAAATTTGATTACATCTCTGCTAGTGAGCATTACTCATTTGCCAAGATCCACCTGACAGGTGCGGCATATCAAGAAGCTGATTAAACAGGATGATCATTACACAGGTGCACCTTGTGCTGGGGACAATAAAAGGCCATTCTAAAAAGGTTTTATCTAATGGAATGCGTACCGAAATGCCAAACAATTTTCCCACAATAAGTTTACTTGAGTCCATCTGCCAGGTGGAAACCAAGAAGAAAATACCTTGGAATGACGTCACATAAATAGCAGATGTACAGTGCATTCGGAAAGTATTCAGACCCCTTGACGTTTTCCACATTTTGTTACATTACAGTCTTATTCAGAGGAATGTGGTAAAATAAATTGATTGGGCATGATTTGGAAAGGCACACATCTGTCTATTTAAGGTCCCACAGTTCACAGTGCACGTCAGAAGCAAAAACCAAGCCATGAGGTTCGAAAGAATTGTCCGTAGAGCTCCGAGATAGAATTGTGTCGAAGCACAGATCTGAGGAAAGGCACCAAAACATTTCTGCAGTAATGAAGGTCCACAAGAACACAGTGGCCTCCATCATTATACAATGGAAAATGTTTGGAACCACCAAGACTCTTCCTAGAGCTACAGCCGCCCAGCCAAACTGAGCAACCGGGAGAGAAGGGCCTTGGTCAGGGAGGTGACCAAGAACCCGATGGTCACTCTGACCCGATGGTCCTCTGTTGAGATGTGAGAACCTTCCAGAAGGACAGCCATCTCTGCTGCACTCCACCAATCAAGCCTTTATGGTAGTGTCCAGACTAGAGGTCGACCGATTAATCGGAATGGCCGATTAATTAGGGCTGATTTCAAGTAATCATAACAATCGGAAATAGGTATTTTTGGGCGCCGATTTGCCATGTTAATTTTTTTTAATGACTTTATTTAACTAGGCAAGTCAGTTAAGAACACATTCTTATTTTCAATGACGGCCTAGGAACGGTGGGTTAACTGCCTTGTTCAGGGGCAGAACGACAGATTTTCAGCTTGTCAGCTCGGGGGATCCAAACTTGCAACCTTACAGTGAACTAGTCCAACGCAATAATAGCGTTTCAAAAGTCATTCGCTCTGAGCCTTCTAGTCGTTTTTCCCCTTGCTCTGCATGGGTAATGCTGCTTCGATGGTGGCTGTTGTTGTTGTGTTGCTGGTTCGAGCCCAGGGAGGAGCGAGGAGAGGGACGGAAGCTATACTGTTACACTGGCAATACTAAAGTGCCTATAAGAACATCTAATAGTCAAAGGTCAATGAAATACAAATGGTATAGAGGGAAATAGTACTATAATTCCTATAATAACTACAACCTAAAATTCTTACCTGGGAATATTGAAGACTCATGTTAAAAGGAACCACCAGTTTTCATATGTTCTCATGTTTGAGCAAGGAACTGAAACGTTAGCTTTTTTACATAGCACATATTGCACTTTTACTTTCTTCTCCAACACTTTGTTTTTGCATTTTTTAAACCAAATTGAACATGTTTCATTATTTACTTGAGGCTAAATTAATTTTATTGATGTATTATATTAAGTTAAAATAAGTGTTCATTCAGTATTGTTGTAATTGTCATTATTACAAAAGCATTTTTTTTAAATCGGCCGATTAATCGGTATCGGCTTTTTTGGCCCTCCAATAATTGGTATCGGTATCGGCGTTGAAAAATCATAATCGGTCGACCTCTAGTCCAGACGGAAGCCCCTCAGTAAAAGACACATGACAGCCCACTTGGAGTTTGCCAAAAGGCACCTAAAGGACTCTCAGACAATGAGAAACAAGATTCAATGGTCTGATGAAACCAAGGTTGGCCTGAAAGCCAAGCATCACGTTTGGAGGAAACCTGGCACCATCCCTATGGTGAAGCATCATGCTGTGGGGATGTTTTTCAGCAGAAGGAACTGGGAGACAAGTCGGATCGAGGGAAAGATGAACAGAGCAAAGTACAGAGAGATCCTTGATGAAAACCTGCTCCAGAGCACTCAGGAGCTCAGACTGGGGCAAAGGTTCACACTCCAACAGGACAATGATCCTAAGCACACAGCCAAGACAACGCAGGAGTGGCTTAGGGACAAGTTGCTGAATGTCCTTGAGTGGCCCAGCCAGAGCCCGGACTTAAACCTGATCGAACATCTCTGGAGAGACCTGAAAATAGCTGTACAGCGACACTCCCCATCAAACCTGACAGAACTTGAGATGATCTGCAGAGAAGAATGGGAGAAACTCCCCAAATACAGGTGTGCCAAGCTTGTAGCGTCATACCCAAGAAGACTCGAGGCTGTAATCACTGCCAAAGGTGCTTCAACAAAGTAGTGAGTAAAGGGTTACTTATGTAAATGTGATATTTCAGTTGTTTATTTTTATTGAATTAGCTCAAATAAAAATGAAACTGTTTTTGCTTCGTCATTATGGGGTATTGTGTGTAGATTGATGAGGGGGAAAAAACAATTTAATACATTTTAGAATAAGGCTGTAACGTAAGAAAATGTGGAAAAAGTAAAGTGGTCTGAATACTTTCAGAATGCACTGTGTAGGTCTACATGACATTTTTATGAGCTCTAATGAGGCTTATCATATAGCACATCAAAGTCAAACGTATAATGTAATTTGGCACTAATATACCTCCAAACCTTTTACTCTTTATGTTGATATAAACTCTTTACATCAACAAAATAAATAACATTTACTTTGCGCATCTATTTACACAGACCAATGTATGCCTTCACAAATTGGAAATGTAATTTCTAATATCTGATAAAGACAAGGTGGTGTTCTTTTAAACTAAATTGATGGTGCATTAACTGAATTGCTTACGGTTTCTTTGAAGCCAAAAGCTATGAATTGTTTTTGTATCTTAACATGAATCATTTGAAAGCCTGACAAGCGGCTCACTTCTCTCTTAATAAAAATACATCTAAGAACACACGTGGTGGGAAAACAAACAAAAGAAAACTCATCTAAAATATACTGTGGCCGTAAAATTGATATAGTATGTATAAGCTGGAAGAAGAAGCATAAGTGTTGTTGTCCATTAGTTTACTCCAATTGAGGGGAGGGTTAGGGGAAAACAATAGAGGAAAAATAAATATATATATATATACATACACACACACACACACACACACACACACACACACACACACACACACACACACACACACACACACACACACACACACACACACACACACACACACACAAACACAGTTGAAGTCGGAAGTTTACATACACCTTAGCCAAATACATTTAAACTCAGTTTTTCACAATTCCTGACATTTAATTCTAGTAAAAAAAAGCCCTGTTTTAGGTCAGTTAGGATCACCACTTTATTTTAAGAATGTGAAATGTCAGAATAATAGTAGAGAGAATGATTTATTTCAGCTTTTATTTCTTTCATCACATTCCCAGTGGGTCAGAAGTTTACATACACTCAATTAGTATTTGGTAGCATTGCCTTTAAATTGTTTAACTTGGGTCAAACATTTTGGGTAGCCTTCCACAAGCTCCCCACAATAAGTTGGGTGAATTTTGGCCCATTCCTCCTGACAGAGCTGGTGTAACTGAGTCAGGTTTGTAAGTCTCCATGCTCACACACTTTTTCAGTTCTGCCAACAAATGTTCTATATGATTGAGGTCGTGGCTGTGTGATGGCCACTCCAATACCTTGACTTTGTTGTCCTTAACTTTGTAAGTATGCTTGGGATCATTGTCCATTTGGAAGACCCATTTACGACCAAGCTTTAACTGATGTCTTGAGATGTTGCTTCAATATATCCACGTAATGTTCCACCTCATGATGCCATCTATTTTGTGCAGTGCACCAGTCCCTCCTGCAGCAAAGCACCCCCACAATATGATGCTGCCACCCCTGTGCTTCACAGTCGGGATGGTGTTCTTTGGCTTGCAAGCCTCCCCCTTTTTTCCCCAAACATACCGATGATCATTATGGCCAAACAGTTCTATTTTTGTTGAATCATTTATCAAAAAAGTACGCTCGTTGTCCCCATGTGCAGTTGCAAACCGTAGTCTGGCTTTTTATGGCGGTTTGGAGCAGTGGCTTCTTCCTTGATGAGCAGCCTTTGAGGTTATGTAGATATAGGACTAATTTTACTGTGGATATTGATACTTTTGTACCTGTTTCTTCCAGCATCTTCACAAGGTCCTTTGCTGTTGTTCTGGGATTGAATTTGCTCTTTTCACACCAAAGTACGTTCATCTCTAGGAGACACGCGCCTCCTTCCTCAGCGGTATGACGGCTGCGTGGTCCCATGGTGTTTATACTTGTGTACTATTGTTTGTACAGATGAATGTGGTACCTTCACGCATTTGGAAATTGCTCCCAAGGATGAACCAGACTTGTGGAGGTCTACAAAAGATTTATTTTGATTTTCCCATGATGTCAAGTAAAGAGTCACTGACTTTAAAGGTAGGCCTTGAAATACATTCACAGGTACACCTCCAATTGACTCAAATGATGTCAATTAGCCTATCAGAAGCTTCGAAAGCCATGACATCATTTTCTGGAATTTTCCAAGCTGTTTAAAGGCACAGTCAACTTAGTGTATGTAAACTTCTGACCCACTGGAATTGTGATACAGTGAATTATAAGTGAAATGATGTCTGTAAACAATTGTTGGAAAAATTACTTGTGTCATGCACAAAGTAGATGTCCTTACCGACTTGCAAAAACTATAGTTTGATAACAAGAAATTTGTGGAGTGGTTGAAAAACGAGTTTTAATGACACCAACATCAGTGTATGTAAACTTCCGACTTCAACTGTGTGTGTGTGTGTGTATATATATATATATATATATATATATATATATATATATATATATATATATATATATATATATATATATATACATATATATACATACACACACACAAATACATTTAAAATAACATCTATATTTATAAAACAAAATATGTATATGGGGGATTGAAAATGATGCAGACAATTACCTTGATAGAACCCACAATCTATATGCAATATTAAAGCTGATCCACCCCTATAAAGAACACACGTGGCCATGCTTTTGCGACAAATATAATCAAAAGCACAGAACTAAGATGGCCAAATGCCGTGTTTTCTGCTATCCCCAGATCAAACACTTCCAATTATGGATTACAAAGAAAATGTGCCAAAACAGATGGGTATATTGAACATGATGTACCTACGAAGACAAAAAGGCCATGCAGCTCCACAGTTACCAAGCAAATCTAACAAGTTAAAATATAATAATTCCAACATACTTTTTTATATTTGAAAATGTATTACCAACATGTATTACAAACATCACCTTTAGCAGCACAAAACAAAATGCAGCATCAAGGAGTGCTCACACAGAACCTAGCGGTAAGTCCATTTCTCTGCGCGCTGTTACGTTAGTGTACATTTCTCTCATTGGTATTTAATCCGGTCGCAGCTCCCTAAACAGGTGAAGTCAGCCAAAGACTTTCCCACGGTCCGGGAGCAAATCCTTCGCCCTGAGCCCTTCCTCAGGGGCGGCCATCTGTCCATTCTGTTTGGCGTGTTAGGGGAAAAGCGTCAGCTGCATGACCAAATTCAACGTTCCAACACTCCCCCTGCCTGTCTGCCTCCCACTCCACCCTTACCCCCCCCCCCCCCCCCGAAAAAAAACACTAAACAAAAAGAAGAAAATCAATAGTCCCAGCCCGGGGCCCCAAAAACAAACAAAGAAAACAAACAAACCTGATTCCTATTTTTGAGGCATGTGACTTATCACTCAAAAATACTCACATAAAACAATTGTTATTACATTAGAGACAGCTTTACAGCTGGTACACTAATAATTTTGTATTATACAACACACACACGCACACTACATGACAAAAAGTATGTGGACAACTGCTTGTTGAACATCTTATTCCAAAATCATGGGCATTAATATGGAGTTGGTCCCCATTTGCTGCTATAACAGCCTCCACTCTTCTGGGAAGGCTTCCCATTAGATGTTGGAATATTGCTGAGGGGACTTGCTTCCATTCAGCCACAAGAGCATTAGTGAGGTTGGGCACTGATGTTGGGCGATTAGGCCTGGCTCGCAGTCGGCGTTCCAATTAATCCCAAAGGTGTTCCATGGGGTTGAGGTCAGGGCTCTGTGCAGGCCAGTCAAGTTCTTCCACACCGATCTCGACAAACCATTTCTGTATGGGCCTTTGTGTACGGGGGCATTGTTATGCTGAAACTGGAAAGGCCTTCCCCAAAATGTTTCCACTGAGTTGGAAGCACAGAATCATCTAGAATGTCATTGTATACTGTAGCGTTACGATTTCCCTTCACTGGAATTAAGGGACCAAGCCCAAACCATGTATCACTAGCCACTTTAAACTATGCCACTTTGTTTACATACCCTACATTACTCATCTCATATGTATATACTGTACTCGATACCATCTACTGCATCTTGCCTATGCCGTTCTGTACCATCACTCATTCATATCTTTATGTACATATTCTTTATCCCTTTACACTTGTGTGTATAAGGTAGTAGTTTTGCAATTGTTAGGTTAGATTACTCGTTGGTTATTACTGCATTTTCGGAGCTAGAGGCACAAGCATTTCGCTACACTCGCATTAACATTTGCTAACCATGTGTATGTGACAAATAAATTTGATTGGATTTTGATTTGAAAAACAGCCCCAGACAATTATTCCAAACTTTACAGTTGGCACTATGCATTGGGGCAGGTAGCGTTCTCCTAGCATCCTCCAAACACAGATTCGTCCGTCAGACTACCAGATGGTGAAGTGTAATTCATCACTCCAGAGAACGCGTTTCCACTGCTCCAGAGTCCAATGGCAGCAAGCTTTACACCACTCCAGCTGACGCTTGGCATTGCACATGTTGATTTAAACTCATGGACACCCATTTCATGAACCTCCCGACGAACAGTGCTTGAGCTGACGTTGCTTTCAGATGCAGTTTGAAACTTTGTAGTGAGTGTTGCAACCGAGGACTGATGATTGTTTACGTGATACGCGCTTCAGCACTCTGCGGTTCGGTTCTGTGAACTTGTGTGGCCTACCACTTCGCGGCTGAGCCGTTGTTGCTTCGAGACTTTTCCACTTCACAACAGCAGCGCTTACAGTTGACCGGGGCAGCTCTAACAGGGCAGAAATTTGCTGAGCTGACTTGTTGGAAAGGTGGCATCCTACGATGGTGCCACCTTGAAAGTCACTGAGCTCTTCAGTAAGGCCCTTCTACTGCCAATGTTTGTGTATGGAGAATGCATGGCTGTGTGCTCGATTTTATTCACCTGTCTGCAACGGGTGTGGCTGAAATAGCCGAATCCACAAAATTTGAAGGGGTATCCACATACTTTTGTATATATAGTGTATATATACAGCACCAGTCAAAGGTTTGGACACACCTACTCATTCAAGGCATTTTGTTAAGTTTGAATAATTTGTACATTGTAGAATATAGTGAAGACATCAAAACTATTAAATAACACATATGGAATCATGTAGTAACCAAAAAAGTGTTAAACAAATCAAAATATATTTTAGATTCTTCAAAGTAGCCACACTATGCCTTGATGACAGATTTGCACACTTTTGGCATTCTCTCAACCAGCTTCACCAAGAATGCTTTTTCAACAGTTTTGAAGGAGTTCTCCCATATGCTGAGCACTTATTGGCTTCTTTTCCTTCACTCTGCGGTCCAACTCATCCCAAACCATCTCAAATGGGTTGAGGTTGGATGATTGAAGAGGCCAGGTCATCTGATGCAGCACTCCATCACTCTCATTCTTGGTCAAATAGCTCTTACACAGCCTGGAGGTGTGTTGGGTCATTGTTCTGTTCAAAAACAATTGATAGTCCCACAAAGCAAAAACCAGATAGGATGGCGTATCGCTGCAGAATACTGTTGTAGCCATGCTGGTTAAGTGTGCCTTGAATTCTAAATAAATCACAGACAGTGTCACCAGCAAAGCACCACCACACCTCCTCCATGCTTCACAGTGGGAACCACACATGCAGAGATCATCCGTTCACCTACTCTGCATCTCACAAAGACACGGCGGTTGTAAACAAAAACCTCAAATTTGGACTCATCAGATCAAAGGACAGATTTCCACTGGTCTAATGTCCATTGCTCGTGTTTCTTGGCCCAAGCAAGTCTCTTCTTATTGATGTATTTTAGTAGTGGTTTCTTTGCAGCAATTCGACCATGAAGGCCTGATTCACGCAGTTTATGTTGAGATGTGTCTCTTACTTGAACTCTGTGAAGCATTTATTTGGGCTGCAATCTGAGGCTGGTAACTAATGAACTTATCCTCTTCAGCAAAGGTAACTCTGGGTCTTCCTTTCCTGTGGCGGTCCTCATGAGAGCCAGTTTCATTATAGCGCTTGATGGTTTATGCGACGGCACTTGAAAAAACCTACAAAGTTCTTGAAATTTTCCAGATTGACTGACCTTCAAGTCTTAAAGTAATGACGGACTGTAATTTCTTTTTGCTTAGTTGAGCTGTTCTTGCCATAATGTCGACTTGGTCTTTTACCAAATAGGGCGATCTTCTGTATACCACCCCTACCTTGTCACAACACAACAGATTGGCTCAAACGCATTAAGGAAAGACATTCCACAATTTAACTTGTAACAACGCACACCTGTTAATTGAAATGGATTCCAGGTGACTACCTCATGAAGCTGGTTGAGAGAATGCCAAGAGTGTGCAAAGCTGTCATCAAGGCAAAGGGTGGCTATTTGAAGAATCTCAAATATAAAATATATATTTTCATTTGTTTAACACTTTTTTGGTTACTACATTATTGTTATTTCATAGTTGTGATGTCTTCACTTATATTCTACAATGTAGAAAATAGTACAAATAAAGAAAATCCCTGGAATGAGTAGGTGTCCAAACTTTCGACTGGTACTGTATATCTATATATAACTTCTCATCCATTTTATATTAATTAAAAAAGAGCAAACTACTAACAGACTGTTCAGCATACAGTAATTTGGTGGGACTGTATATATATATTTTAACTGCTCATCCATTTTAGATTAATTCAAAGAGCAAAACAACTAATCAATACAGACAGTTCAGCACACAGTCATTTGCTCACATTACACACCGATTTCCTCTTTTTGTAAAACTTTAAAGTTGAAGGCTGTGGTGAATCCTCATTAAGAAGATATCCGGCCTTTCAACAAAAGAGTTCACCACAAACCTTGACCTTTGCTTTCGGAAAGATAAATAATATATGCTGCTGACTTCCACAGAACAATACCATTCCCCAAAGAAAAGCAAAGCCCCTTAATTAAAAGCAAGATGAAAAAATTACATTAAATCGTTTAAAAAAATATCCTATTTTTGCAGCGATCATGTGAGATACTTTGCTTTCCTCTCTACTACGCACCCCACTGCTGCTCCCCTTCCCAAACGCATCCCCCCACTCCAATTGTTTCCTATAACATGTGCTATCACTTTATTTCCCACTCTGCTGCTGCTGTGGATATGGTCCAAGCCTCAGCCCCGGCCCGGTCCGCCCGTACTTTAAAATGCGTGACATTGCTTCAGAGGGAGCATGAGAACGGAGCTTCCTCAATAGCGGGGTCCCCATACCCGGCCCGTAACCATGGAAGCAGATGCCTGCCCTCCCGGCCCTCCTTACCTCCAGGCAGCAGCGAGCTGTGAGCTGCTCCGGCACTGAAAAGAGGGGCACGCCTGTCTTTCTCTTCGCTCTGACCGAACTTGCCCCACTCCTCAAAAGGAGCCATTGAACAGGTCACTGGTCTAGACTTGTCTGCACGGTCCAGGGAGCAGCCTTGAAGTAACCCTTGCTCTCCTCTCTCTCTAGCTCTTTCTCCCCTTCCACTCCGCTAGTCACACCAGCCGCCGAGCAACTGCAGACTGTGGAAGGGTGGCGGGGGGGACATCGAAGACGTGGATTTGAAAAGGAGTCCGTCTGATTTTGCCATTGTGCCTTTTCATTCATCGATCGAATGAATATCGAACCTTCTGTCCGTGCATGTGTGAAACAGATAGCTTAGCAAGCATTTTTCCTTCCCTGTTTAGGTCTGATCCGTGTTGTGGGCCAGATCATAGTATATTTTTCATTTCAATCTGTTTTTATTGATGCTACAAATGAATCATTATTCAACCATTGACAGATCTGATTTTAGTTTGTTACAACTGATTTAGATAATAGTGGGAATCTTACGATTTCATTACAAGTCCCTGGTATGATTTGCATCCACAGTATCCATTGATCTTGTCAATTTTTGATATTGTGATTTTAACGCATTTTTCTTCCATTAATTTAGATGAATAATTATGTACTCATGGTAAATAAAAATACTCATATTAGCGCAAGTTATTTTCAATATCACTATGATGAAGTACCGAGAAATAGCTGGAATTGTATGTAGTTAAACAAATACTTTTGTTATTTAAAAAAATATCCTGTAATGTCACTGGTTTAACTTAAAACTACAATTTCTGAAAATATTTTTTACTTCACATTTAAACTTTTTTGCTCGATTTCACATCAATTTAAAGTGATAAATTATATCTTCTATGCCATGTATTTCTTAATATTTGAAAAGATGAGTTAATAATTACATATCCATATCCTTACAAAATTATCAAACATTGTTTCAATAATAATAATAATAATAACTATTTTCAGCTCTCAGAAATCAACAGGAAATCACAAATGGCAGTCTATCCCAACATAAAAGCCCAGCGCAAAGCAATGACGGTTTCAACACATACAAAATCTGACATTTATATAGTTTGTGTTTTCACCACCAGCTGTGCGAATGTGTGTCAGCTCTCCCAAACTCATCAATAGCCTTAGCAAAAGAGTGAGAAGATCAATGTCAACATTTCATTGTTGCTCAATTGAGGATGTGTACATTCATAGCAACTACCAACACCATCAGCAGGGGCTCTTCTTGCACATGTATCACATCTTCAACCATGTCTTATTTATTGTATTTTTTTTAACTTAATGAGATTGCAGTATAATGCAAAAAGTAGGAATAGACAAGACAAATAAGTGTAAAACTAGGGCCAACTTTTAGCTCAACAAATAAAAAATGAAGATTGACTTTTTGGTTTTCCTCAATTTATCAGTGAAGTACTTTACACACAGGGTTTAAAGAAAAGGTAAAGGATTTGTATTTTTATTTTGCTATGTGAATAAAATTGAGGACATTTATTCAGAAGTTCATTGTTTGAGAGAGTCATTTACTATATTGTTTTGAATACCTCTGTATGCCACAAATGTTGTCAGGGGTACAACTAAATACTTACAGAAATTGTAACATATTTTTCAGTGCTGGGTTAAACATACGACTCATGTCTATTGACACTGGTAAGAATGGTTTACTTTACGCAATAAAATGCAATTACAATTGAAAAACTACAAATCTAATTTGGGTGGAGGTATCACAAAAATGTAGTAGTTCTAGCCTTGCAATTAAGAGCAGCTAGCTACCACTGTCTATGTCCCATGTAACTATGGATGTACCAAGAAGAGGAGGAGGGGCATACGGGGGGACAAAACGGGGCAGAAAATGAGCAAATTCAAAAAGGCAGAGGATGGGAAGGAAATGAACCAGTGAAGTGAGAAGACAAAAGGCATTGTGTCCTCAGGATCTCCAAAACAATAATGAGCGCCAGCCTGCCTTGGAACATACTGCTGCTGATGATGCTACTTATGGTCCAAGCTATCCGGGATCCTTGAGACGCCCCTACCCCTTTGAAGTTCAAATGTAAAATGGTTATGGTTAAGGTTAGGGTTTAGAGTAGGGAAGTCCCAAAGGTTCCGGATAGCACTGATAATGCTACTACGGTTGCAGCTGCTACCAGCATTACTACATCTGCCACAGCCCGGATCCACCACAGAGCCACACACACTGAAGCAAACACTGCATAGACACACAACCACATCACTTTGACAGACAGATTAGGGGGGGGGATGTTGCTGTGGGTGAACAACATAGATAGAGAAGAGACTAGATGAACTTCCTAAGCACTTTGTTCTGAGCTACAGAAAAAACACACATCCAGGCAATTATGTGAAACTTACGTTAAAATAAGCATCTAAATGCATATGATAAATACATGTAAATTGCTAAGACTGCATGTTGTGGCAAGGAATAAATGAGATGATAGGTTGCCAGTAAAATGAACTAATGGATTGGTATAACTTGAATCAATTCACAGAGGTCATACATCTACAACAATGGATTACAAATATTCACATGTTAAACACTATACTGACATGCACACATAAACAGCAGTTTAAGGCTTAAATCTTTATTAATGTATTTTTTGGAGGCTGAGTTTAAGAAATTATATTATTTGAAGCCAAACCTTTGTATTTCTCTGTCATATTAATATTATGCTAATAAATCTAGGCTCCATACGTTTGTAGATCATCTAAACAAAACAAACCTTTTAGAAACTGATATTGAATCCCTTTTCATTTTAAATCAGTTTCAAATAATACTTATCAAACTAAAACAATGAAATCATAATTTGTCTGTTACATTTACGAATTTAATTCATATAGCAATAGGTTGTTATCAATTATACGGCACACTAAGGTGCAGAGCGTTTGATTTGTCTGCTGGGGGGCAAGGAGACCCCAGCTCCTCTAAAACCATTGACAGCTGGGTGCCGTTTTCAAGGCATTGTTAAATAAATATGAACTATTTGGTTGTAATATCATCACTTCTTGAAGAGCATAGTCAGAACTACAAGTTTCCGATTATTCCATGCAAAACATTTGCGCACATTTAGCTCCATCAGTTATACAGCAAGTAACTGCATGCTTTATGATCAGTAAACATCAATTGATCATGTCATTTCAGATATGTGAAATGTAGCCTCATGATATCTCTCAATATTGGCCACTATTAATTGTATATTTGAGTGATATAAAAGTGAACTATACCTGACAAGTATGAGTAATTTATGTTAATTTCCCATCCATTGTGGACTCTGCCTGTCAAGCTGCAGAAAGACAGATTTGCAGATGTACTGTTAGCTGATAATGTTTACCTTGCAAGCTACCGGTAGAAACGGTGTACAGTTGGCTAAACATAGGTGGTAGGTAATGTACTTTTTTCTCCAACCAATGTAAGCCTACTAGCGAATTTAGCTAACATTATCCCCTTTTCAACATTGTTTTTAAGTGTTTAATCACGATTGCTGCTGACAGACATGATAGGCTGCATTGATTGAATGACCACGTCAACTTGGCTAGCTAGCTAACAACAGATCGCGTCCATATGGCCAGTTAACAAGCTAACTTTCAGGGGATAAACTAAATGGCAATATTTGCTTGCCATCTATAGCGGTGATGACAGTAGTCCGAATGACAACTTTACCGGGACGAGGAGTTGCCGATGTCAAGCTCTTTCCAAAAGCCTAACCTCTGATGAAGCAAACTATATGACATGTTGTAGCTAGCTAGCTACATGCCAAATGGACAGGCTACCCTCACGTATCTGAAAATGCATGATGAATAGATGTTTAATGAGCATGAAAAGCATGCAGTTAGTTATATTGCTGTATAACTATGGTGATAGAGCTAAATGTGGAATCATCGAAAATATGTAGTTGTGACTATGCTCTTCAAGAGGTGATGACATTAAAACCAAACAGTTATAACATTTATTTAACAATCTCTTGAAAATGCCCCCCCCCCTCCCAGCAGCCAATTTGAATGCTCTTAGTGCACCTTAGTGACGTTTTATTGATAACGACCTATGTTAAAACTGAGTATCAGAATATCAATTCAATAGAGTTAAATAAAACCACCAATATATTTGTATTGAGCTTCAGTCTGTGTGATACAAGCAGTGCGGTTTGTGAGAATTTCATGAATAACAGGTCTTTAACAAAGAAGTTGTGCATTTTCTGTCTTGAAATAAAGCAAATGCTATGTTGGATGTGATGAATTTGACACATTTCAATATTAATGTAAAACTGAAATAACTCAAGAGGTTGGGAGCATGTCAGCGTATGACCAATTTTAGTCTGACGGGTGAAAGAGTTGTGAGAAATCTGAGGAGAGAGATGTGTAGCGAAGTCTAGTGAAAACTAAAGTGGAAACAAGTGGTGGAGACCAGGGATGAGAAAAGTCCAGTGGCCGGGGAGAGGGCATGTGGGCTGCCACACAGACAGTGCCCCTTGGGTGGGAACAATAGCCCAAACGTGGTCGCATAGTGCGGAGGGTCCCAGTTTAAACCTCTCTTGTGAAGATATGTGCCACACCGAACGGGAAAGACTGCCCGAATCAGCCATTATGTAAGGCAACAAGAAGACGGGCACACTCACACATGCAGGCACACACACAGTAATAAAACCCATAATAATGATAAAATACAGGAAATAGCATTCAATATAGTATTATGAATAACATTTAATTTAGTTATTCTATAAGCAATTCATGTATTATATTTACTCTCTGCACTCTAATTATATAAACTAATCTGCATTGAATAAAAATTCCTACCACAATATAAAATATCAAATGAAGTTGAGTGAATACTATGAGCATATTCTCCTAAAATAGCCAAGCCATCACAGCAAGTGCAAGAACAAATGAGAGACATCATCATGATAAGACAAATTCACTTCAACACCATTTTCAACTTAACCTTGACCACCACTTGAAATGAAAAAGCAGAGCAGAAGTAAAGCAAGCTTTCAGCACGGGGCCAAGCGGGTCCAGCCTGATATTGCACTCTGTAGACCATCCATCACATTTGGGTCTTAATTGAATGACAGCAGAACAGAAATCGATTAAAAGGTAACAAGAGACAGCTTTGGATTTCCTCGGTGCAAGTCACTGTCTCTGCCCCTCTCATCCCTCTTCCCCCTACCCCTCCTCATCACAAGCCCATCTCCGCTGGTCGGTCCGGCCTGTGACCTGAAAGCAAACAACTGGCCCCATCACCATGGCCCTGCCTGGAGACAGCAGCAGCATCAGCAAACTACACTTAATACAATCTAGCGTCCCCAATGTCAGAGCAAGGATCCTAACACAGAGCCATCACACAGCGTTAGGATGAGAGAATGCCAATGATCCACAAGGGAAACTTTGGAATGATTCAAAACTTGGTTGAGAGATGCAGACAGTACATTCAGCTGTCAGATAGATAACTATGTCAGTCCCCTGTGTTTTGGTCGTGTCTAGACCATTCCTATCTTTCTGAATGGAGATTGGATGGGCAGCATACCATGTGACTCCTAAGCTAATGAGTGACACGTCTGCACTGAAGTTTTGATCTGGGTACTGTGTGCTTTGGGGAGGGGACACTTGCTTTCCAACCCCCTTCCACATCCTCGCACTCACACTCAAAACAAGTACTCACGCATGCCTGCACACACACGTACACACACACACCACACTAGCTTAACACTGACACTGTCGCGCTCAACCCCTTTTCCCCTCTCTCAAACAACCACAAAGGTTTGTCACACCCTCCCTCATGTCAAGCCCACAGGCGCCTACACAAAGCACTGCGTGCATCATAATCTCCCATCCCATGTAATCAGGGCCCTCAAACACTAGTGCCAGGCATGCAGGCAGGCAGGCAGCAGAAAACATCTTTAGTAATCCGGCTCTTCATGGTTGCCCACAACATAAACGTTAATTTGAAAGCGAATTACACAAGCTGATAAATTACATTTAACAGTTAACTTTAAAGCAAACTACATGAGCTGGCAATGTAATTTGGGGAATTTCCCTAAAATCCACAACTCTGCCAGAATACTGTATTAAACACAAAGTATTTGGCAGGTGTCCACACATTCTTCCCATCACTTTATTGTTAACAAATGAAAGAACCGATTTCCCAAGGAAATCCACAACACAGAAAATAGGATTAAAATTGTGGTCAGTGTTTCCCCTAAATGCATTTAGCAGCAGCGCACCAGTGCTGCTAAATCGTGGCCGCCACTGTCAAAAAATAAATGGTAATGTATCACTGTACGAGGATAGGCTATGCAGTAGACTAGTTTAGGATACAGAAACTATGCACATAGTGTAAGAGATAAATCAGAAAAGCAGTGTGAAAGCCAGATACTGTGAGTGTAACTGTAAGGTGAGTTTCCACCCACCCGGCTCCTTGTCACCACAGACAAACATTAGCTTTAGAAGGTGCTGGGTGTTGTGCTTCAGAACAAAGAAGCCAGACCCATTAATACAACTCAGTGGTTCCTTTAATTAAGTGGAAAGCAACAAATCCTCCCTATTCACCAGGAGGCTGGGAGGAGGACACTTGTGGTGGTGGAGTGGAGTGTATCGTCACTGAAAGACACTTGTCGTCACAGAAGGACTCCTCCGCCTCACAAATAGTCTGTGTGTTAACAAGCCCACCGTCTGCTAGTCCTACTCATTGTTGTTTGAATGAGAACTAAGGGAGAAACAAAAACAGCAGCACACATGGAGTCCTTAAGGAGAGCGGTTGCTCTTTTAGTGATCATCACACTACGGTGTCTATAACCTGATGGGCTACACATCACTGCCGATGAGCTTATCACACATTCTTTAAAATGTTATAAAAAACTGTGCAAATATCAAGAACAAAATAATAATAAAATAGTATAGAATCAGTCAAATGTATACTCCCATATTACTAAATACATATTACGAAATAAACGTACAAATTAACTACTGGTAAATATATATTTCACCTTCACCTTTTAACTGAAGAAAATATATATATATTTTTTTAATTACAAATGGTTTTCATCAGCCTCAAGAATACATTTTTAAAAGCAGTATTGCAAGGCAGACAATTCTCATTTTCTGAACAGACATAATTACTACAATCGACAGATCTTAATTTGATCACCTTGTTGCAGGAGAACTTGTAGTGCATTTGAGGTTTAAAATGTTTGTAATTTCCACTTTGACTTGCTTTTCCCTTACAAAAACAAATGTAAAAAAATAATCGATCAACCCTTACAAAAACGTCCATTAATTATAATCCACATTTCCTATTGCTGCAGGATGATTTTCCTACTGTAGCGATCTGGATCATATTAAGATCCTACATCTGTATATAATTTCTAGAAAATTGGGTTTCTCCGATAAAAAACGGATAAAATCTGTATTAAAAAAACAAGTGATTTTTTTATTATCTAGAGTGTGAACATGATTTTGTTTGATACATGGGGGAATTGAATGCTAATTAATGTTTGAATAAATATAGGTTTTTTCAGCATGTGATTCCACATTGTTTGAATGGTGAACGATCAATTATTATAAAGAAACAAATCTATATATCACATTTTAAAATGTTAAAAACAAGTCCTCAAACATAGTACACACTGTCTGAATCTAACAGTTGTGTGTAACAGAGTATTATTAGTAGCCGATCGGGCATTTCATCCTGGAGGACAAAAACGGCATATCCACCGAGACCAATCTCATTTGATGGAACCCCTGCCGCCAGATCCTACTGAAATCGTTCAGTCTGGAGACTTTTACTTTGTATGAAAGAAAAACATAAGAAGGAAATGCACTACAAATTCATTAGAGATGGAGTTCCTGAAATAGGAAAGAAATTTACAGATAATCTCATTGTATTATCTAAAATGTAAATAAAAAAACTATTTCTTTATTTTCAATTTATAATTTACCACGGAACTGAATTAAATAACATTTCTGAGTTTATAGAGTACATAGGATTGAAACATGCTCATTCATTTACCTAAAATGCTCTCTTGGTTTTAACGGTAACCTCAAGACTGCCATATTCTTCTTTTTTTTTAAACCATAGTATGTATTGGCAAGAAGCCTGGGAAATTGTACAACTTTTTACACTTGAATAATTTGTGTTTCAGTTTTCAAGAAATATCACATGGTCAAACTGATACACTATTTAAAACAATTACAATAATTAAATCAAATGCCCAACATCTAAACAACAAATAGTCAAATTATCCATATATCTGACAAAAATAAAACCAGTTAAAATGGTCAGTATTTCAGTACTGATGCATATTGTTGGCTGTTAAGGTGGTAATAACTACCTGGGTGGCTTACAGTGAAAACATTAAACCAATCAAAATGCAAATTGATAAGAAGACCGCTTAAGAAAGGGAAATGCCTCCGCTTAGTCAAGGAGAATCATGGTCATAGGGATATACTGACTGTTTGGGTGGGCAACCCACGAAAGATAGAGAGGAGGAGGAGGGGAAAGGATACGAAATGACAGAAGAGGACAAGTGTGTGTGTGTGTGTTTGGTGAGAGTGTATGAGTTTGAGTGTGTGTGTGTATAGCGCTGTTGGAATGTGCTTTCCTTTCAGCTGTCCCCCCGATCCGGGGCCCGAAGGCGGCCAGTGTCTTTAAGCCAACTCTGGGTCAGCCAAAACACTAGCTGCCATTCATGACCACATCAAGTTGATGTGAGAATCTGCCCCTCCTCTGCACTCCATTTCCATATGAAAGCTAAAGAAACCGCAGGATCCCTGCACAACAGGGAGGCGACGCAGGGAGAGAAAACACTCACTCTCTCTCCTGGGTACGATGTAGCTCACAGAGCACAGACAGCATGCACCTCCCTGGCTCCCACATCATGTGGATGGCCCTGACATGTGCACATCCAAAACAGCAAACACAGGCACATACACACACGGACATGCATGCACAAACACACACACAAAAGGTCAACCCCATTGTCAGCACAGCAGCATGTGAATCAAAACACTAATGCATACACACGCGTAGACTCACAGACTCTCATAGGAATACACGAACACACACACACAATGAAAATTCCACCCAAACTGCACCCCCAGCACCAGCGTTCCGCTAGACAAAGAGTGGAGCCAGAGTGACTCTACAGCGAGGAGCAGTAGCAGCACCGCGACTCTAGCGACACACACTGATATTCCAAACAGTCACACATGCAGAATAAACACAAACAAACAGAGAACAAGAGCAAGGCAGCGGTAAATTGTAAGAGAAAGAGGAGAGAAAATTGGAAGTAAAGAACAGTGTATGTACTGCATACCCTGAGTCTCCTTCTGAGTCCTCTCTCTCTCTGCCACCAGGCATGCAGGCCATAGACTAGCCCTACACACCCCCGCACATGTGTGTGCATGCGTCTCTGCTGGACACGGGTCCCCTAACACACACACACACACCTTCTCCTATTGTCCTCGCCCAGCCGGGTGGGTCTGAGATAGACCTCCAGTGGCTCTGTGTACTGTTTGGACCTTAAAGGTGGACCTAGACTAGAGGTACGAGGCAATCTATTACCAGGGAGGGGAGGGGGAGACCTGACCTACAGACCATATGCAGATTTGGGGACAGTCGGGGTTTGGGAGTCGGGACAGGGGTGAAAGGGGAGGAGCAGTGTAACTGTCCCTTCCAGGACGCCTCTGCACTCACAGACACGCGCACACAAATAAACAATTATGGATATTTTTTCATTTTACCATTATTTATACAGGTTTTTTCACATTGAGATAACATCTCTTTTCCAAGAGAGACCTGGTTATACACCTGCTTGCATAAATGAAGTGATTCACACACTTGGACTGGCCATAAGAAACATGTGTCGAAGTAGGAAGCTCCTCCATGCAGAGACAAGAGAGATCAGCCTGCATGGCATATGACATCCACCGAGCACAGTGCAGAGCCCCCTCCAGCCTGCCTCCATTTCTGGATCAGAGCACACAGCAAGAGCAGAAGGCACGCACGCACACACACACCCTGAAGTATTGGATGATGCATCCTGGCTGGGAGACTTATTCTAAGTTCAACTTCACATATAAAAGCAGACTAAAAACAATGCCCTGTCTCTTGTTGTCCAGAACATTAGGAAGGAAAATGTTATAATGTACTAATGGTGTTTTGCTGATTGTCCTCTCAATCATTTATTCAGGTCATCAACCATGTCAAAGATTGCGTGGAAAAGGTGACGATGTGCTCTGCTTGTCTCATGGAAGGGCTATAGCGCTGGGCTCTAGCTGGCCTGTATGGCAGTAAACAAACAGAATGGAGCAAAGCAAAAAGCACTCCACTATGATAACGTCGCAGAGTGATTTGGTTATAAACAAGCTGGGCGCTAGCTAATTGCGTTCATATAAAACGGTAAATGAGTTGCTGCGCTGAGCGCCTGGCGGAAGTTACGCTCTTCTCCTACATCTCTGCTCTTTTTTTCCTCTCTCTCGCTTCCAAAGCAGACCAGGCTCCATCCATATGCACACAGAAAGAAAAGAGAGACAGACCGAGACAGAGAGGGAGAGAGAGAGAAAGGTGGAGAGCGAGAGGGAGAGCTGCTGCTTCTCAGAAATATTTGTTGCTGCGCATCATTGGCACACTGTGAGCCTTGTGTGTATTTTCTATTTAGGAGCCAATCAGGATGCCAGGTTATTGCTCTTAGTATCCCTTCCTGGTAAGGAGCAGAGGGAGGA
The DNA here is from genome assembly GCF_002021735.2 of Oncorhynchus kisutch. NCBI lineage: Eukaryota > Metazoa > Chordata > Actinopteri > Salmoniformes > Salmonidae > Oncorhynchus > Oncorhynchus kisutch. The sequence goes on along the minus strand of NC_034201.2, from coordinate 19,842,932 downwards.
CAGAGACTCATTGGGACTCATCATCAAGAGGCTAATTTCTTCTGTTTAGATAAATCATTGAGTGTAGCTAATGCATGCCCCCAATACATACTGTAGCGTCATTCTAGTAAATAGCCGATTGCCCGTGTAGATATTAGAACACAGCAATAATGTCTGGACTGTGACAGTGTACTTTCTGTGACAGTTTTACTGTGAAGAATGTTATTGTACTTTTTCTTCTATGATATTGATATGCTGTGACAAACTGGGATGTATGCCTTCCATTATTCTAATTCTTCTTCTGTGATACTGATCTACAGTGATAAAGTGATATTGTATATTTGTCTCTTCAGTCTCTCCCACCTGGCCACCTGTAGGACAGTCTGTCTGCTGTATTTACACTGGGGTAATCACACAGGGATCTCAAACAGATTGGGTGTCGTATCTACAAAGGTTCTTCCTCTTGCCTGGATCAAAAAGCTGCCTACCAAAGAAATAAGCCAAGTCTGATAAAATCCTCCCGTTTATACAAACCGAATCAAAGGAAAAACACACAAAAAAGACATAACAAAAAAGTCAAATGGAGCTGTGGAGTTGTGGTGAAAGAGTTACAAAACACAAATGGAAAAAGGCCTGTGGTTTTTATCTGTTGTTTGGATAGTGTCCTGATGGCCCAAACGGGGCGTGGGTACTAACCAGGGTTCCAATTGTCTCGTTCTGAACAGACACATTATTTGTTTCATTATGTTCCACTGTTCCAACCAGCAAAACAAAAGTTCTGAATTGGTTTGAACCCCCAAAAAATAATGGTTCATATAATTCCTTTCTGTTCTTTTAAAATATTTGAAAATGTATATATTATTTTACATTTATCTCAACTTTTAAATTACTCCACCAATCAGTATGGATAGAGCAGCTTGCTATGGAACGGGCAAGCTATAGTTGTTTACATGCATTGGACAAACTAGTGTAGGGCGTGAGATGCAACTGAAATGTTGTGGGTGGGGAGAGAGGGAGGAGGAGGCGGCTTGAAGAGCTGGACATCTAGTTATGACATGCATTATCTGAATTAGGCCCACAGAATTATACCTACGGAGGAGCAGCTTCTATGGAGGAACTTTGAATGTCTTTGAACTTCCTACAGTTAGCTTAATGTTGGACCAGCTAGCTAGCTAACAAGCATGTGTGTGCAGAGCGGCACCAGAAATGAAATAAAAATACTTCTAACCTTTTTGTAGTTAATAAATCCAATGTGAAACGTGATAACTATAGTATCCTTAACTAGCATTGAAAAGGTTAATCCATTATTTAAATTAATAATCTCTCTCCCTAATTTCTGAATCATTTTTGTAACGTCAGTAGGCCACAGTTGCCTATGTTTCGGAGGGGCAAGTAGCCACACATGCACACACACAGGCAAATATTTTCAGCTGGCAGGCAGACACTGGAATATGTTTCTGAATGACAGAGTAAGGCGCTTTGTTGCGTTTTTTTGTGGGACTGGAAAAAAATGCCCGAAATGTAAAACGTTATTAAAACCAGTTCCCATGCTTTTAAAATAACAATTATGTTCCAGAACAGCATAGATCACTTTAGTTCCCGGTTCTGATTCTGTTCCTCGAAAAATTCCATTATTTTCCGGTGTTCGGTACTGTTCCCTGAACTGGTTCTAACCCCTGGTCCTAACTAAGTCATACAGTAACTGCTGCTGCGGCCCTCTGTAGGCAGCGCTTCTTTCTGCCTCACTCTCCTCCGCTCTGCCAGCTAGACAAACACTGAGAGAACATGAAATCATCCCTCTGTCATCCCAAAGATATGCTCAAGCCTTACAGTTCAGCAGGTTCAAACTCTGGCTACGGGCATGAAAGCTAATGTTAAGTCACTGAGACAACAGATCCCTCATACTGTACGTCCCACTTTTTTCCCCAGTCGTCCCGACACCATCCCGCTCAAACAGGCCGTGGCAGTCATCACAAGGAGATCATGTTACTGATTTGGCTGAGGCATTTGAGCCCCCTTCCCCCCTCCTCTAAGCTGCCCTTCTGACCCTCCACCCTGCTAGCCCCCCATATGTCTGGTGACAGGGAGCGTTAGACGGCTCACCCCTGATGCAGTCTGACCAGGCTGGACTGTAAGTCAGCAGTGAGCGAGCACAATCTGTCTGTCTCCCTATTTTCTGTCAGTCTGTCTCTGTGGACCCAGTGAGTAGGGTAGATGTTCTGTCTTTCTGCCTACCTGTCTGCCTGCGTCTAAATGACTGGGGAAGATGTTCTCTCAAGGCTGGCTTGTCGGGCTGGGCCTTCCACTGTAAGTGAGACCAATCTCAGCCGGGGTAAAGAGAGACAAAAATCTCTCTCCCGAGGAGACGTCAATTTCCCCAACAGCCACCCCCCTCTACGCCAGCCTTTCATAAAGTATGGGTTGCGACCTATGTCGCGGACCTGTTAATGGTGGGTCATCACGTGTCAGAGTAAATGTATAATTTTTTATTTAATTACTGGAAATTATTTGGCCAAGTGCAACTTCGCTCTCTGTTCAGTGCGCTCTCTGCTTAGCAGCGGTGTCTTTGCTCTGCTCAGTTTGGCAGCTGCACGAGTGGAGGGGAGATGCCTGTGTGCTTTGAGGTTTACCAGATCTTTTTTCTGCAATCTTCTTGAAGATCACTCCGCAACCCACACGCCGCGACCCACACGCCGCGACCCACACGCCGCGACCCACACGCCGCGACCCACACGCAGCGACCCACACGCTGCAACCCACACGCTGCGACCCACACGCTGCAGCGCTGTCTTTCAGCAGCAGATGATGCGCTGTCAGCCACTGACTTGTCACTCGCCATCACTAACTGCTGTCATCAAAAGGGCTCAAGCGAGCCACAAGTTCTGACTGAGCTCAATCGTCATGAAACGCAAATACAACGATTACTTTCTCTCTTGGTTTTATACAAACTTAGAGAAATAACGATGAGCGCCCATAATGTGTTTTGTGCGTGGGAGTGCTTAGTAATGAGTCGCTAAAAACAAACAAACTAAAACGGCACATCCTGACCAAACATCCACAGCTTGACGGTAAACCCTGGGAGTTCTTTCAGAACAGGGCAGAACGCTTCAGGAAACAGTGCTTCGACAGTGGACGAGTAAGTCAACTAGCAAGGCATTGTTGTCATTTTATAAAAGGTGATGATAAACAGAAATAAGGGAGTACTATTTCTCATAGTAGTAGGTGTGAGTTTCTCTTTCAAACTATTTCAAACAATCCCCTAATCATATGAAGATTAAAAATGATCAGGCTTAATGTAGAAATTATTGTTGAAAACAAGTCTAGGTTGGAACTGTTGCTGTTAAAATACAAGCAATCATTTTTATTCTCAACTGCTATAAACTGATTGAAGCAATATGCTTTTGAGGAAAACACTCTCACACAGTTCTGGGTTGCTCATCTACAGGAAGAAGCAGTCTCCTGCCTGACTGAGAAAGCAGTAGATGTTCTGATCCAGTTTGGCACCACATACCTAATGCAAGTCAGGGTTCTCAAGTACAGTGTCAATGCTGACCATGACCTCAGTGTTGCACTGTCAGAAATAGACCTGCTTGTTGAAAACTTCAACCAAAAAAACTTCATTAGGACTATGTATGTGTGTTTTCTGGTCTGTGACGTGATCAATCAGTTAATTTCAGTTCAGAATAAAAAAATATTTATTGTATTTTAACAGCAAAAGAAAATGTCAACAATCCTTTCTACAGTAAGATATACAGTAGGCCTGATCATTTTTCATCTGTACTGTTACTTACTGTAGGGTTGCACTATCAAAAGCCTGTGTGTGTGTTCTGTTATACATCTGTGTGATGTGATTAATCCGTTATTCCAGTTCAGAATGAAATTATTTATTGTATTTTAACAGCAACAGTTCCAACCGAGCCAGATATGGAAGAGTGTTTTTAATGGGGAAAATTCTGCATTGCTTTTTTTATATGGGTATTTCATTTCATTGTGATTTGTTTTTTGTTTATATTGCATTAGGAATAAGGGCAATGAAATGTACCGATATTTACATATAGTTGCATGTTTTCATAAGCTTGGGTCCCAGAAAAACACAGAATTTCTCATTTGGGTCCCAAGTTGAAAAGGTTTAAAAACCTCTTGGAACTACCCATCCCGGATCCGGGACAATTGTCATCAACTACACTAATTAGCATAGCGCAACGGTCAAAAAATATTACTAGAAAATATTCATATTCATGAAATCACAAGTGAAATATAGTGAAACACAGCTTAGCCTTTTGTTAATCACCCTGTCATCTCAGATTTTGAAATTATGATTTACAGCCAAAGCAAGACAAGCGTTTATGTAAGTTTATCGATAGCCTAGCATAGCATTATGCCCAGCTAGCAGCAGGAAGCTTGGTCACGAAAATCAGAAAAGCAATCAAATTAACCATTTACCTTTGATGATCTTTGGATGTTTTCACTGACGAGACTCCCAGTTAGACAGCAAATGTTCCTTTTGTTCCATAAAGATTATTTTTATACCCAAAATTCCTCCGTTTGTTTGTCACATTATGTTGAGAATTCCACCGGAAATAGCGGTCACGACAACGCCACATTTTTTAAAATAATCAATCCTCAAGGTGTTTTTCAAATATCTATTGATAATATATCAACCGGGACAATTGGCTTTTCAGTAGGAGCGAGAGGAAAAATGACTACCTCTGTCTTTTATGCAAGAATCACTCTGAGAGCCCTCAGCTGGCCACTTAGGCAATGTAGTCGTTTACGCTCATTCTTCAACATAAAGGCATGAAACTACGTCACAATGCTGTAGACACCTAAGGGAATACGTAGAAAAAGGAATCTGGTTGATATCCCTTTCCGTGGCCAATAGGGGTGCATTGGAACACAACGGTTTCAAAACATGAGTCACTTCCTGATTGGATTTTTCTTAGGCTTTCGCCTGCAATATCAGTTCTGTTATACTCACAGACAATATTTTGACAGTTTTGGAAACTTTAGAGTGATTTCTATCCTAAGCTGTCAATTATATGCATATTCTAGCATCTGCTCCTGAGAAATAGGCCGTTTACTTTGGGAATGTTATTTTTCCAAAAATAAAAATAGTGCCCCCTAGTTTAGAACCCCTGTCCTACGCAAACGGAAATTCATTACACATGCTCACGTTTACACACACACACGCATGCACAAAAAACACACACACAGTCAATGTCACACCGTTCAATGGCGAACACCAGGAAATTATTTGGACAAACATGCTCTGCCCAGTGAGTAACAGACTATAATAAGATATTGTTTCAGCTCTCCTTTAAAAATACTGGTCATAACCACTAGATAAACAAACCTATCATATGTGTTTTATTCAGTCATCATATAAAAATAAATAAAGAGAGTCGCACACTCCACATATACAAACTCCCAGTAATTTATTGGGTAAAACACCAACGTTTCGGCATCACTGTGCCTTCTTTGGGCATTTGTATACAGTGGGGCAAAAACGTATTTAGTCAGCCACCAATTGTGCAAGTTCTCCCACTTAAAAAGATGAGAGGCCTGTAATTTTCATCATAGGTACACTTCAACTATGACAGACAAAATTAGGAAAAAAATCCAGAAAATCACATTGTAGGATTTTTAATGAATTTATTTGCAAATTATGGTGGACAATAAGTATTGGTTTGAAGAACTCAACTGTGGGAGCAATTATTAGGAAATGGAAGACATACAAGACCACTGATAATCTCCCTCGATCTGGGGCTCCACGTAAGATCTCACCCCGTGGGGTCAAAATGATCACAAGAACGGTGAGCAGAAATCCCAGAACCACACGGGGGGACCTAGTGAATGACCTGCAGAGAGCTGGGACCAAAGTAACAAAGCATACCATCAGTAACACACTACACCGCCAGGGACTCAAATCCTGCAGTGCCAGACGTGTCCCCCTGCTTAAGCCAGTACATGTCCAGGCCCGTCTGATGTTTGCTAGAGAGCATTTGGATGATCCAGAAGAAGATTGGGAGAATGTCATATGGTCAGATGAAACCAAAATATAACTTTTTGGTAAAAACTCAACTCGTCGTGTTTGGAGGACAAAGAATGCTGAGTTGCATCCAAAGAACACCATACCTACTGTGAAGCATGGGGGTGGAAACATCATGCTTTGGGGCTGTTTTTCTGCAAAGGGACCAGGACGACTGATCCGTGTAAAGGAAAGAATGAATGGGGCCATGTATCGTGAGATTTTGAGTGAAAACCTCCTTCCATCAGCAAGGGCATCGAAGATGAAAAGTGGCTGGGTCTTTCAGCATGACAATGATCCCAAACACACCGCCCGGGCAACGAAGGAGTGGCGTCGTAAGAAGCATTTCAAGGTCCTGCAGTGGCCTAGCCAGTCTCCAGATCTCAACCCCATAGAAAATCTTTGGAGGGAGTTGAAAGACCGTGTTGCCCAGCAACAGCCCCAAAACATCACTGCTCTAGACGAGATCTGCATGGAGGAATGGGCCAAAATACCAGCAACAGTGTGTGAAAACCTTGTGAAGACTTACATAAAACGTTTGACCTCTGTCATTACTTTTCACTCATCATAAAATAATGAGTTTTCACCAGGTTTCTGGTTTTGACAGGAAAATACAGCAGGAGAGTTAGATAGAAAAAAGAGAGTGGGGAAAAACAGGTCTTCCATTTGGCCCTCCATCTAGCCTATTCATTGGCTCTGTTTAATTTCTTTTGGGACGCATAATCCTTTCACGTTCAATGGGAAATTTAACAGTCCCAAAGGCCCACGCACCAGACTGATCAATAGAAAACCAGACAACTAATTACTGCGCACACCACACCCTTTCTCGCCCTCTCTCTCCCCCTCTCCCTCTTCCACTCGCTCTCTCTCTCTCCGGCAGCTGTAGGGTTCATGTACAGAGAGCAGCAGCCAAGCAGTATTAGGTTTCCACTTCCCAGATCTCCCTTAAAAGCCTCTAAACCTGTCCCATAACATCCCTTCAGTCAAACATATGTAGAACACACACGTACGCACACACACAGACCATCACAAACATTTTAAAAACAGAAAATAAATATATTTTGTTTTGTGTTCTGATTGAGTGGGATGTTCACATTTCTCTGGAATTAAAATGTACCCAAACCGTATAAGATGTTTAAAATTAACCCCAATTACCCATTGATAGAATTACATTTAGTAGTAACTACTAGCTAGCTGGACAATAGTTGAGGGGATAATCTAGAAACAATAGCAATAATGTTTTTATCCTCTAGCTTTACTACCATAAAATAATCATGTAATTTATAGCTCATTGTAATAGATGGTGGTATACGAGTCATTACTGAATAAATTGTTATACAATTGTTATACCGTTGTTGTAAATGCTCAACTAAATTAGCATCATTATGGGCCAAACACTGGTAATTATGTCAGAAGACAATACCTGGAAAGTGAAAAAAAAGGGTTAAACCAAACATGTTTAATTTAATTTCTACATTAGGGTCATTTATTTATGGTATAATCAAGGCATTATTTTTTGTCACCGAGTTAGCCCTATAACGGTTCAAAACGTCACCGTTGTGTTAGAGAGTAGAAATAATTTATGACAGCAAGAATAATATTTTCTGCGTGTTTTGAATTTACAGTCAAAACTGCTATTTTAGAACTATAGCCTTTAAAAACATTACTATTCTAAATTTTGGCTTACCAAAAACAAATGATATCATTATTTTTAACTCAACAACTGACATCCATACTTTATCATAGATGGGAAGAGATGGGAGTGCTTTCCCCCTGGCCTGAGTAAATAGCCTGGCTGTGAAAAAAAGTCTCTGTGCTAACCCAACCCCATGTTGTGCTGTGTCTGATGGACTGCTAGTGGTGGGGGAAAAAAAATCTATATAGTTACATGTCGCAATTATTTTGGACGACATTATATTGATACTTTGACCCTAAGTATCGATTTTTTATGTAATAATCGCCGGTATTTTTAATGGAAAAATCTCTGGTATTTCTTTTACGGAATTATCTCTGGTATTTTTTATGGAATAATCTCTGGTATTTTTAATTCTATAAATTTGTACTCCATCTTCTTTTTAGCCATCAGGTTTGTAGCACTTTTATTTCCATGTGATGTTTGGAACACCAAATCTCAATATCGAAACGCTATACATATCGTATCGGTGCCTAAGTATCATGATAATATCGTATCGTGAGGTCTCTGGCAATTCCAAGCCCTACCTACTGCTGTCCTAACTTTACAGCCAGTCATTTCTATCCGCCAGGCTTTGACCATGACCCTAACCTACATCCCAGTGACTCAGCACTCAGTAGCAGACTCCCTAATATGCCAGTGGGGTTTAAAACCTCCCTCAATTAAGATCACTTTTATTAGACAATGGGACGAGTTAGCCTCCTGCTGACCTGCAAGGGGCAGTCCTTTGTCTCATAGCTAATGTTGGCCTTAGCATATTGTGCCTGCATTATCCACCACACACACACAAACTGACAAGAAATGTTGGTTAAAAATGGTACAGTTGAAGTCAGAAGTTTACATACACCTTAGCCAAATACATTTAAACTCAGTTTTTCACAATTCCTGACAATTAAGCCTAGTTAAAATTCCCTGTTTTAGGTCAGTTAGGATCACTACTTTATTTTAAGAATGTGAAATGTCAGAATAATAGTAGAGAGAATGATTTATTTCAGCTTTTATTTATTTCATCACATTCCCAGTGGGTCAGAAGTTTACATACACTCAATTAGCATTTGGTAGCATTGTCTTTAAATAAAATTGTTTAACGTGGGTCAAATGTTTCGGGTAGCCTTCCACAAGCTTCCCACAATAAATTGGGTGAATTTTGGCCCATTCCTCCTGGCAGAGCTGGAAGTATGCTTGGGATCATTGTCCATTCGGAAGACCCATTTGTGACCAAGCTTTAACTTCCTGACTGATGTCTTGAGATGTTGCTTCAATATATCCACATAATTTTCGTACCTCATGATGCCATCTATTTTGTGAAGTGCACCAGTCCCTCCTGCAGCAGAGCACCCCCACAACATGATTCTGCAACCCCCGTGCTTCATGGTTGGGATGGTGTTCTTCGGCTTGCAAGCCTCCCCCTTTTTCCTCCAAACATAATGATGGCCATTATGGCCAAACAGTTCTATTTTTGTTTCATCAGACCAGAAGACATTTCTCCCAAAAGTATGATCTTTGTCCCCATGTGCAGTTGCAAACCATAGACTGGATTTTTTTTATAGCTGTTTTGGAGCAGTGGCTTCTTCCTCGCTGAGCGGCCTTTCAGGTTATGTTGATATAGGACTGATTTTACTGTGGATATAGATGTCACGTCCTGACCTTAGTACCTTTTTTATGTTTCTGTTTTAGTTTGGTCAGGGCGTGAGTTGGGGTGGGCATTCAATGTTTTTGTTCTATGTTTTGTATTTCTGCTTTTGGCCTGGTATGGTTCCCAATCAGAGGCAGCTGTCAATCGTTGTCTCTGATTGAGAACCATACTTAGGTAGCCTGTGTTCCCACTATGCTTTGTGGGTAGTTATTTTCTGGTTAGTGTGTTGTTTCACCAGACAGGACTGTTTCGTTTCTTCCATTTCACTTTGTTATTTTGTTTCGTGTGTTCAGTTCTAATAAAGTAACATGGACACTTACCACGCTGCGTATTGGTCCGATCCTTCCTACTCCTCCTCAGATGAAGAAGAGATTCGTTACAATAGATACTTTTGTACCTGTTTCCTCCAGCATCTTCACAGGGTCCTTTCTGAGATTGGTGCGAAAAGTGCAAATCAAAGTACATTCATCTCTAGGAGACAGAGCGTGTTTCTTCCTGAGCGGTATGACGGCTGCCTGATCCCATAGTGTTAATACTTGCGTACTATTCTTTGTAAAGGTGAACGTGGTACCTTCAGGCATTTGGAAATGGCTCCTGAGGATGAACCAGACTTGTGGAGGTCTACAATTGATTTTCTGAGGTCTTGGCTGATTTCTTTTCATTTTCCCATGATGTCAAGCAAAGAGGCACTGAGTTTGAAGGTAGGCCTTGAAATACATCCACAGATACACCTCCAATTGACTCAAATTATGTTAATTAGCCTATCAGAAGCTTCTGAAGCCATTGCATAATTTTCTGGAACTTTCTAAGCTGTTTAAAGGCACAGTCAACTTAGTATATGTAATCTTCTGACCCACTGGAATTGTGAGACAGTGAATTACAAGTGAAATAATCTGTTTGTAGACAATTGTTGGAAAAATGACTTGTGTCATGAACAAAGTAGATATCTTAACCGACGTGCCCAAAACTATAGTTTGTTAACAAGAAATTTGTGGAGTGGTTGAAAAACGAGTTTTAATGACTCCAACCTAAGTGTATGTAAACTTCCGACTTCAACTGTGAATATATATGTATCAAAAGCCATTTTCAAATGTACCCCCTGACCACAATACTTCCACCCCTACCCCCACAGTCTTCTCCAACCCACCCCTACTTCTGTCTGTTTGTCTGTCTGTGTGGCTGGCCCATCAAAAGGGTGGCCTGGTGCTGAGGTGGTTAAAGAACCACAGCCAGTTTAAAGTGGTCCAGAGGCTAGCATCATGTGGCTCACACCATTCAGCCAAATGAGACAAGCTCCCCTTAGATTGCAAACAAGGAGGACGAGCTCCTGTCAGCTCCAAAGATGAGAAGACAAATTGCTCCATGATCTCTTGACCCTCAAAAACAGGGCACCAGTCCAAAACAAACTGCTCTTAAACTGATGAAAATGTAGTTTATCTGCCAATTCGAGAATATGTAAATCAGCAAGTATGCATCCAGAGAAAAAAGATCAGCACTTTTCATAAATAAGGTGTCGGAATCGTCAGTCTCTTAGTCTGGCCCCAATCTCTTTAACTCGTGGTGAATGGCTGAATAAAAAAAGGTATACATTTGTTTGAGAATTGGGGGCATTGTGGGGAAAAAATACCACCCGCCTCACTCTCCCTTTCTTTCTCTGTTTCGTGTCAGTCAGGAGAGCTGGATAAGAGACAGTTCAGTGGTGAAGAGACACGCAGTCTCCATCGCAGACATGACATCATTCTCTTTAGGACCAACCCGATGGGGGCCGTTAGTGGGAGAGCTCTATCCTGTGCAGATCCAATAATACAAAATGCATGCACACGTGCGTGTGGGTCTGCACATGTGACAAGTGTATTGCAAATATTTGATGGATTTGGATGCCCTATTTTCCAAACAAATTGACAGACATACAGCACCAATTTCTTCCATTAAATAGGGAATATGGGATTATAACATACAGTGGCAAGAAAAAGTGTGTGAACCCTTATCTGAATTATCTGGATTTCTGCATAAATTGGTCATAAAATTAGATCTGATCTTCATCTAAGTCACAACAACAGACAGACGGTCTGCTTAAACTAACACAATAATTATTGTATTTTCCTGTCTATATCGAATACATAATTTAAACATTCACAGTGTAAGTTGGAAAAGGTATGTGAACCCCTAGGCTAATGACTTCTACAAATGCTAATTGGAGTCAGCTAACCTGGAGTAAAATCATTGAGACAAGACTGGAGATGTTGGTTAGAGCTGCCCTGCCCTGTAAGAAACACTCACAAAATTTGAGTTTGCTATTCACAAGAAGCGTTGCCTGATGTGAACCATGCCTCAGAAGACCCAAGGTTAAGAATTGTGGACTTGCATAAAGCTGGAAAGGGTTACAAATGTATCTCTAAAAGCATTGATGTTCATCAGTCCATGGTAAGACAAATTGTCTATAAATGGAGAAAGTTCAGCACTGTTGCTACTCTCTAGGAGTGGCCGTCCTGCAAAGATGACTGCAAGAGCACAGCGCAGAATGCTCCATGAGGTTAAGAAGAATCCTAGTGTCAGCTAAAGACTTACAAAAATCTCTGGAACATGCTACTATCTCTGTTGACGAGTCTACGATACGTAAAACACTAAACAAGAATGGGATTCATGGGATGACACCACGGAAGAAGACACTGCTGTCCAAAAAAACATTGCTGCATGTCTGAAGTTCGCAAAAGAGCATCTGGATGTTCCACAGAGCTACTGGCACAATATTCTGTGGACAGATTAAACTAAAGTTGAGCTGTTTCGAAGGAACACACAACACTATGCATGGAGAAAAAAAGGAACAGCACAGCACACCAACATCAAAACATCCCAACTGTAAAGAATGGTGGAGGGAGCATCATGGTTTGGAGCTGCTTTGCTGCCTTAGGGCCTGGACAGCTTACTATCGTCGACGGAAAAATGAATTCCCAAGTTTATCAAGACATTTTGCAGGAGAATGTAAGGCTATCTGTCCGCCAATTGAAGCTAAACAGAAGTTGGGTGATGCAAGAGGACAACGACCCAAAACACAGAAGTAAATCAACAACAGAATGGCTTCAACAGAAGAAAATACGCCTTCTAGAGTGGCCCAGTCAGTTCTGACTGGGATGAGATGCTGTGGCATGACCTCAAGACAGCAGTTCACACCAGGCATCCCAAGAATATTGCTGAACTGAATCAGTTTTGTAAAGAGGAATGGTCCAAAATTGCTCCTGACCATTGTGTAGGTCTGATCTGCAACTACAGAAAACGTTTGGTTGAGGTTATTGCTGCCAAAGGAGGGTCAACCTGAAAACGTATGAAAACGCATGTTATTAGTTTAAGCAGAATGTGTTTGTCTATTGTTGTGACTTAGATGAAGAACAGATCACATTTTTATGACCAATTTATGCAGAAATCCAGGTAATTCAAAAGGGTTTACATACTTTTTCTTGCCATTGTATATATATGATATGTACATGGTCAAATCAATGATGGTAATGATGATCAACATTCACATTTGGTCATGTGGTTGAACCTGCCTAACTTTGGCTCATTGGAACTGCTTCAAAGATTACATTAATACAAATCAGTCCATGCACTAAATAACTCCTAACACATTCAAACTATGGCAACATACAGTACACTACTCAACACTCTCTCTTTTTCCTGCTGTTCTGAGAAAAGCCTCTTTGGGCCTTAGCTCCTGTTAGGGTCTCCGGCTGGTGTTTTCATCCTGAATGGCACCTCTGTCAGTCATGTAGCAGCTAGCTGTTAGCGGCAGGCTAGCAGTTAATAAAACACTGGGACTAATTGAGATGTTCCTTCCATTCCCCACTAACAGCAATAGGGCTAATTTACTGCCTGATGGGAGGCTGAGACTGAGTAACTGGTCACAGACAGACAGACAGGGGCCAGACAACGTTATAGACAGATAGATGGCCAGCTATGGCATAAAAAACAGACATGAACTAAAACATTTTTTTTTCTTCACAAACAGAAACATAGACACACCTGGCACAGGATTTAGGCTGTTTAAAAAGAACAGAATACCCTATTTTCAGTTGACTCTATAGGCTATTATACTAAATATCTATCTGAGGTTCAACTTTAAGGAAAGGGGATCATTTAAAACTATTTTGATACTCACCTCATGTCTAGATTATATGAATGAGAATGTATTACATTTAGATTTGAAATCAGTATTTGTACATCTCTCCCATTGTTCCCATGTTCAATCAAAAAACCCTGGCTGGCGAGGACTGCCCTACCCTGGCTGGCAATGACTGCCCTACACTGGATGGCAATGACTGCCCTACCCTGGCTGGCGAGGACTGCCCTACCCTGGATGGCGAGGACTGCCCTACCCTGGCTGGTGAGGACTGCCCTACCCTGGATGGTGAGGACTGCTCTACCCTGGCTGGCGAGGACTGCCCTACCCTGGCTGGCGAGGACACTCAGGTGAATACTAATAGGCACACTAAAGAAGATGATTTTTGTATTTTATTAACTTAAGATTCTCACCAAGACAGACAGACAGTCCAGACAGAGAAACAGTAGGCTGTACATTGCACAAGAAAAGTATAGGCCATTTTAAGAGATTTAAGAGAATTAATGCAAATGTATGCGGCTAACAAACAATAACTAGGCGCAATCCATTACCTTTGAAACTATCCTCCATGAACGGCTAGATCTGAATAAATGGATGGCTTCGACTGTTCAGTAATCGAATTGCAAGTCCTTCATATACTAAGAATCCAAATAATATGCTTAAAAAGACCTTGCACTGCTACCCTCAGGATTCATTATTCTTAGAGGAGGTCAGAACAAGCAACAGGGACGTCAACAGAGTTCCATAACCAGGGGCTCAGCCCTGAAGACCAGGGGCTGACGGGGGACCCCCAAATCATTGTACTTGCGGGTCTGAGAAAAACATAGCCTTTTCTAAAATAATTTCCTACAATTCTACATCCTTTTACATGACTGGAGACATTACAATAATATTTAATACCCCAAATGATCAAAATGACAAGATACTCTGACATTGACATACTGAGATCAATAAAACAGACGATCCCATGTCTTAAATGCAACCAATAGCATAGGCCAATGAAAAGAGTGGATACACAGATTGTAGGGCTACAATATGTGAAGGATATTATAGTCCACCAACTTTCCATTGGCACTCACTTATCCAAGGTCCTGGTGACGTCTCTGACAAGCAATGGAAACTGAATTTATCATCTCTGTGCGTCCAAAAGATATCTTGGCACTTGAAGGCTACACCTACAGAAAGGTACGACACTTCCGTCTTACAGTATACAGGCCTAGGCTACAATATTTGTAGCCATACATGATTTCATGAAAAGCAGTAAACATACACATCTAATAACAGACTAATAAACACAATCAGGCAATAGTTAACGTAAACAACATTGTTTCACATTCTTTAATAACCGCCTCATAAACACAATTATGCACAATTATAGGCTAGCTGGCTTCACAGCTTCCCCAGCACTTCACAGCTTCCCGGGAAAACGCAACTTATTGTAGCCTTACACAGAGGAAAGAGTAGCGGAGGAAGGAGTTTGCTTCTGCTGCAGTGTTCGTGGTGAAATATCACACGTTGTGGTGGTGCTTCGGGTACAACACAAGTTAATAAGACACTCACCACTACTGGACGCAGGTCAAATAATTATATCTCCACCAAAACAGCCAGAAACAAATCAATCTGCCTTCACAAGCTTTGTGGTTATTGCCACTGTGTTTCCAGAACTTAGATGAAGCCATTCTTATAACATAAACGCACATCTCATGGTTTAAAATAGAAGCGTTACTTTCCCACCCAGAATAGCTGATAGGGGGACGAGGACAGAATAAAAGCAGAAAGCCATGCGATGAGAGAGAAAGAAAGAAGTAGAAGTAGTTGTATGACTGAAGGGCCTGTAATGACTTCATAATCAGGCCTCGTTAGGGAAGGTGTGTGATTCTGCTACTTCAGGAGATAGTGACCTACATGCCCAAAATAGAGAACTATATTCTGTAGAGGTCACACTTTGTGTGTATTTTGTATTTTTTTAAGTGCAGGGATAACAGACAGTCAAGGCCCCTGATGTATCTCCTCGCTTCATACAAACACTTCAAGTTTGCACCTGAGAAAGAATAATACATCTATAACTTCAACAGTGACAATGTAAAAAGCGGAGCCCAAAATCAAACACTACTCTATGCTACTCTCTAGTTTATTTTTATGCCAGCGGCCATGTTCTGAAATACCAACTTCCACTGGAGAAAGCAGTCCATTAACGGCTGTCAAAACACTTCATGGACAGACACTCAGAAGAGAGAGAGGGGAGAGGGCGAGAGAGAAAGCCTGAGAGAGACATAGGCAGAGAGAGAGAGGGGTGAGATTCAGAGAGAGACACAGAGAGAAAGAGAATAGTCAGAGAGAGGGAGGCAGAGAGAGGGAGGCAGAGAGAGAGAGAGAGAGAGACACAGACAGACAGACAGACAGACAGAGACAGACAGACAGACAGAAGTGAGTGATCTAAAACACCGCAGAGAGAGACCTTCAAAGTGAGACCCAAAAATCAAAGCAATGAACTCAAACCTGTACCTGAGTAGCTTGGGGCAGTTCAGTCACTCGCATCACATGCTGTTTCACCACAGTAGCATTGAAGAGAACTCCCTCAAGGAGGCTAGCTATTCCATGTACATGTTAAAGAAAGTCGCTCTGTCATTCAGAGTAAAATCTAATATAACTCCTATAGTATCGCTAGTATTTCACATTAAAAAGCCTGTCTACATATCAAATTAGTTTTGAATGGTAATAGTGCCCTTGATACAGTCTAATGAGAAGTTGGAAGAGCCAACTCAACCCATTTTTATATTTCTAATCAGTCAAACAAATCAGATTGATTGATCCCTTAGAGAGGATAGAGTAATGCGCTAGATATTCTAAGAATCAAACCCTGTTATAATATTGGGAAGTTAATGTCACAAGCTAGGTTTCAATTCAATTGGCGACAGATTTTCATGCGAATATTCTAAAATCTGCATAAAATATGGACATTTTCTCACTAGTGGCGTGTTTCCACCAAATGGACTTAAAAATCAGCGTTTGATGACATAGTGCACACAAAATGTACTTTTTCTAATACAAATCAGCGTTTGATGACATAGTGCACACAAAATGTACTTTTCCTAATACAAATCAAAAGTTCAATGTGTTTCCATCCTATTTTCAACTCTACCGATAGTTTTGTCACAAAAACTGTTGCGTTAAATAGCAAATGTGCCTCCTCTGGTCTTGGCACCTGCGCTCTAACCAACAGCTCACAGATACAGTGCGGGTAGGCTGTGGGGTTTGCTAGTCTACATGATGAAATTATTATGGATAAGAGGGAGAATATTTGTATTTGTCAAACGGCAGTCAAGCATCGATCATCATGTCACCAGAATAAGATCCTCAATATTTATTGGAAAGCAGCATCTAGCTCATCACCGTGCACTTTCACCACCCTGTGAATTTATTTCATCTGTAGCCTAATAAACAGCATGGTTTCCCGAGTCGTAGTGGGAGGACCACACACCATATCACCGCGTGACTCCAAATTTACTTCGATATGAAGATTATTTTATCAATATTTTCACATAAAGGAGTTTCCGCCGCCATTTCGGGCATAATACATTTCACAGAAACAAAAATATCCCACTTTGTCGAATGCACAAATTATCTGTCGGCATCACAGTTGTCATGATTTTTTATTTTATATGATATGACTTTACTCGTGGTTAATGTCTTATGAGTAACAATATGTAAAACATACATTGCCGGTGTAGAGGCAGTTTTGCATTTTTAAGCCAATTTCCTGCAATTCTTCAATTTTCTCCATGGAGTTGAGGGAAATCAATTCTACACATTTTTCCATGTAGCTTAGACAACATTTTACCGTTTTAAATCTAATTTCATGCAATTCTACATAAAATTCTATGCATTTTCACATGGCTAATACTGTGTTCTTACGCTCAAACATAATATCAGAATCAATCATAATAAATTCAATTCTCCTGACCAGCTTGTATTTTGGTGATTGTTAGTTCTCAAACATCATATGATTAAAATATATCTAGGTATTTTCTACATACTTTACCTGATTTTAGTCGTTACAATGGAAGTGTTCCCCCCTGAATGAATGGTAAATAATGATGAGTGAAAAAGGGGGGTATGTCTTGGGGGTATGATAATTGTGTGTCTATCTAACTCACCATTACAATAGGTTAGCATTTTTTTTTTGGGGGGGGGGGGGGGTATTATATTTATGCCTCTAACTTTCGTCACTCATCATTAATCATGTTTCAACTTATTGTAGAAGTGTTGAGAAACATTCAAGTCTTATTTACAATAAAAGTGACTCAATACATGATTTACCATTCATTTCTATTGAGCACAAAATAATCAAACACAACCAAGACATACAGCAATTGCATCCAACAAATGTGTAGAGTCACAAGCTTGATATAGTCATTGCGTGCTATGAATATGGGACCACTTCATTTTTTACTACTTTAATACACATAAGTGAAATTGTCCCCAATATCTTTGGTCCCCTAAAATGGGGGGGACTATGTACAAAGTACTGTAATTTCTAAACGGTTCACCCGCTATGGATGAAAATACCCTCAAATTAAAGCTGACAGTTGGCACTTTAACCTCATTATCATTGTAAAATCCAAATAGCTGGATTACAGAGCTAAAACAACATAAAATGTGTCACTGTCCCAATACTTTTGGAGCTCACTGTAGATTACACTGTTTGGAATTAGATGGCCCGAAAAAAACACATAGGCGGCCCGATCAAGGGGCCCGACAATGGCAGAAAAATCCCTGGAGATGAACCACAAACAAACTGCCAAAAAGCAGCCTTTCAGCAACTTTTTTATTGAATCAGGATTTATGGGGCATACTAGCGGTGCAGAGCCTGACAAAGTCTGAATTGTGCCTCTGTCTGTGGACAAACAGTGAAACCACACACTGAAAACTGCATACTATCAATTAGCTCAACGAGCTACCACCACAATGAGCTACAGTTGAGGCTCACAGTCATTTCCAAGTTTAAGTCAGGCACATTCACTAGAACGAGCAAAGTCCCACACGAAGAAGACAAGCAGTACTTTTGCTGAGTTTATGCGGTTGTTCCTGACAATTATGAATTTGTTTTTTTTATAAACACACAACCCCCCCCCCCCCCCCCCCCCCACACACACAAATATTCCCTTCCCCCTCCTACCCCATCCTTGCACCCCCCCATCTTCTACCTTGACCCTCCAGCATCATTCAAAAGCACAAAGCCCTCTTTGTATACTGTAACACTGCAATTCAAATGCATTGATGCCCACTAGAGACAGACAGATGCTCATCAAAAGTAGTCAACATAGAAATGGAAAAGATTGAATAGTATGATAAACATTTAGAGATAATAAACAAGTACAACATAAAGAACAAAATAATAATGAAGAACAAGAATAGGAAGCATCAGTTTGTAGCCTGCACATTCCTAAGAGCACAATTAGGTGTGTAGGTAACTTTTCCACAGAGTGAGAGAAAGAAAGAGTGAGACAAACACTCACCACTTCGCAGAGCAGAGCACCACATCCAGCGCCAGGAGGAAAAAGATTCCCCTCTCTCCCTCCTCGGATCCACTCCATGTTTCTGAGCTCCCATATGGCAGCCCCCCACCCCCACTCCTCGGAAAGAGAGAGAGAGAAAGAGAGGGAGAGAGGCGGTAGTCCCATTGTGGGGATGGGGAGGTACAGAGGGGGAAATAGTCTTTTGCTCCCTCCGTGCAGCTGTGCAACCCCATCAGTGTCTTCACAAATCCAATCCTCTCCACCGTGTGTGTCTGCGGCACAGTGGAAAAAGCCAACGGAAAAAAAGTGATCCCCTTACACACACACACACACACACACACACACACACACACACACACACGCACACGCACACACACGCACACACCAGCCCAGAGAGAGCAGGAGAGAAAGAAAGAAAACAAGTGTCAGTGAGAAGGCCGTGTCAGCTGGAGAATAATAGCAGGTTTAAGTTTTCGCTGTTTCCTTAAGTTTGTGGAAGAACGAGGCAAGAGCCTCCAGGCAAGGAAACAGCACATAATCCCTGACGGCAGAGACTTCCTTCTCTCTCTCTCTCTCTCTGTGTGTTAATAAGCCTGGCTGCGAGCCCCTCCTCTGGGCACTGGAATGTAAAGGCCAGAGTTTCAAGAGGCCCAGTTAGACAAGCCTCAGAGTCACTGCACCGTGACCCAGGGATCAGACACAGCCAGCAAGTGTGAGTGAGTGAGTGAGTGAGTGAATGAGTGAATGAGGTGGGAGAGGAGGCGGTTGAAGTGTGTGTGTGTGTGTGGGGGGGGGGTTACGTAACCTGACCTAGAGCCACTTGAAGATAAAGCGCTATAGTTACTCTCATAGCTGCAGCGGTAAATAGTAGTAGCATCACTAACATGGTTATAGCATGGTTACTGCAAGAGTCATTAAGCAGTTAGTGAGGAAGCATAGATACAACAGAACAGAGTGGTCTGGAGTTTGTAGCCATCTCCACAAAACTAGTTGTTTACTTTACGAACTCCCTGAACTGGGGGAGGGAGGCTCCCCAGTCCTGCCTTTCTTCAGTCTGATCTATCAAAGTCATAAACGAGGCAGAAACACACATGCTTCAAGCCAAGGAGAAATGTGTTGCTGATAGACTAATAACACAGATCACTGGGTATGAAGGAATGACGCAGAGACGCAGGGCTCAGGCTACATCCAAACCTTCTGATGAAAATAAGGGACATTACAAAAGGCTGCTTGACTGAGTGCAGCTAACCCCATAGTCTCTGTGCAGTTTGGATGGCATGTCAACTGCAAATTAGGGAGAGAAATGATGGCAAACTTTTTTCTCCGTTTGGCCACAACTGCAGTTCAAGTTGGCTGTACTACAGTATGTAGAGTTCTTTTATAATATAAATCATACATCTGATTGGCAAATAGTTTAATTACATACTGCTTAAAAGACAAAAATACCACCAATATATAACACTGACAAATTGTAAACAAATAAGTCATGATTTAAAGCAGCGACTCTCAACTGGTGGGTCGCGGATGTCTGTGTAAATGTTATTTTTTATTTATATAAAATAAATACTTCAGTCTGAACTTAAACGGCTAAAAGCAGGTAGAAAGTGAATAAATAATTTAAATCACTGAGGAACTTTTCATCAAACACAATTTTTTCAATATCGAGCAAATAGCAGCGCTATTTCGAGTATTTGGTTGATTTAGTAGTCTCAAACCAGTGTGATTATTAACATTACTCATCAAGAATATGGGATGAATTGAATTATTGACAATCAAAAAAGGTGGGATTCATTTTACTTTGTCATACAGTACCAGTGAAAAGTTAGGACACACCTAATCATTCAAGGGTTTTTCTTAATTTTTTACTATTTTCTACATTGTAGAATAATAGTGAAGACATCAAAAGTATGAAATAACACATATGGAATCACGTAGTAACCAAAAAAGTGTTAAACAAATAAAAATAAAATGTTCACCTGAAATGCTTTTC
The DNA here is from genome assembly GCF_002021735.2 of Oncorhynchus kisutch. NCBI lineage: Eukaryota > Metazoa > Chordata > Actinopteri > Salmoniformes > Salmonidae > Oncorhynchus > Oncorhynchus kisutch. The sequence continues at coordinate 19,821,973 of NC_034201.2, read as the reverse complement.
CAACCGTCTTGAAGGAGTTCCCACATACGCTGAGCACTTGTTGGCTGCTTTTCCTTCACTCTCTAGTCCAATTTATCCCAAATCATCTCAATTGGGTTGAGGTAGGGTGATTGTGGAGGCCAGGTCACCTGATGCAGCACTCCACTCTCCTTCTTGGTCAAATAGCCTTACACAGCCTGGAGGTGTGTTTTGGATCATTAGTCCTGTTGGAAAAAGCACAAGCCAGTTGGAATGGTTTATCGAATGCTGTGGTAGCCACGCTGGTTAAGTGTACTTCGAATTCTAAATAAATGACTGACAGTGTCACCAGCAAAGCACCCCCACACCACCTCCTCCATGCTTCACGGTGGAAACGACACATGCGGCGATCATCCGTTCACCTACTCTGGGTCTCACAAAGACATGGCGGTTGTAACCAAAAATCTCAAATTTGGACACATCAGACCAAAGGACAGATTTCTACAGGGTCTATAGTCCATTGCTTGAGTTTCTTGGTCCAAGCAAAGCCTCTTCCTCTTATTGGTGTCCTTTAGTACTGGTTTCTTTGCAGCAATTTGACCATGAAGGCCGTCTCCTCTGAACAGTTGATGTTGAGATGTGTCTGTTACTTGAACTCTGTGAAGCATTTATTTGGGCTGCAATCTGAGGTGCAGTTAACTCTAATGAACTTATCCTCTGCAGCAGAGGTAACTCTGGGTCTTCCTTTCCTGTGGCGGTCCTCATGAGTGCCAGTTTCATCATAGCGCTTGATAGTTTTTGCGACGGCACTTGAAGAAACTTAAAAAAGTTATTGACATTTTCTGGATTGATTGACCTTCATGTCTTAAAGCAATGATGGACTGTCGTTTCTCTTTGCTAATTTGAGCTGTTCTTGCCATAATATGGACTTGGTATTTTACCAGACAGGGCTATCTTCTGTATACCACCCCTACCTTGTCACAACACAACTGATTGGCTCAAACTCATTAAGAAGGAAAGAAATTCCACAAATTAACTTTTGACAAGGCACACCTGTTATTTGTAATGGATTCCAGGTGACTACCTCATGAAGCTGGTTGAGAGAATGCCAGGAGAGTGCAAAGATGTCATCGAGGTAAAGGGTGGCTACTTTGAATAATCCAAAATAAACAATATATTTTGTTTTGTTTAACACTTTTTTTGGTTACTACATGATTCCATATGTGTTATTTCATAGTTTTGATGTTTTCATTATTATTCTACAATATAGAACATTTTTTAAAAATAAACAAAAACCCTGGAATGAATAGGTGTCCAAACTTTACACTGGTACTGTATATAACTGTATTTTTTCATGTTTTCCAGATTGCAATTTGGCATAAACAACAAAAATTGCGATGCGATTTTGGGTCGCGACTGGGACAACCTGGTTCAATTTGGGTACCGAGGCAAAACCAGTTGAGAAGCTCTGATTTAAAGTATATCATGTGCTACAAATAACATGTCCAACGTTCAATATGTATCATTCATTTTACAACTTTTCCCCTCACAGAAAAAAGCTTAAAGTCACTCAACCACAATATAGTTATTTTCAATATTCTCTGCTGTAGAATTCTCTGATACAGAGCGTAATACACGATTCCTTCTATTAAGGCAAGTCGTCCAGGTCCTGAGTTGAATTATATCACATTTCACGGTGACTATATTCCAGTGCAAATCATTGCTCAAGGCAAGAGAGAGACATAATCAAATAGAACACATTTTGATTTAATAAAAACTTGGGTTGGGAATACATTAGCGTGTGGGCAGAAGCACTAAAGGTTCTGTTTGTCTTGTTTGTTGTATGACTATGTGTTAGATGGAGTGAGTCACCATGGCTGCGTTTGCACAGGCAACCTGGTTCTGATCTTTTGTCACTAATTGGTCTTTTGACAAGTCAGATCAGATCTTTTGCCAGTTATTGGCCGGGGGATCGGAGTCGGGCTGCCTGTGTAGAGGTAGCCTATTATCACCAGCTTAGATACATAAGTTTGATTTTATAAAATAATTTGATATTATACAGTTGGAAGTCGGAAGTTTACATACACCTTAACATTTAAACTCAGTTTTTCACAATTCCTGACATTTAATTCTAGTAAAAAAAATCCCAGTTTTAGGTCAGTTAGGATCACCACTTTATTTTATGAATGTGAAATGTCAGAATAATAGTAGAGAGTGATTTATTTCAGCTTTTATTTCTTTCATCACATTCCAAGTGGGTCAGAAGTTGACATACACTCAATTAGTATTTGGTAGCATTGCCTTTAAATTGTTTAACTTGGGTCAAACATTTTAGGTAGCATTCCACAAGCTCCCCACAATAAGTTGGACATTTCGGCCCATTCCTCCTGACAGAGCTGGTGTAACTGAGTCAGGTTTGTAGGCCTCGTTGCTCACACATGCTTTTTCCCCCCCAGTTCTGCCCACAAATGTTCTATGGGATTGAGGTCAGGGCTTTGTGATGGCCACTCCAATACCTTGACTTTGTTGTCCTTAAGCCATTTTGCCACTTCGGAAGTATGATTGGGGTCATTGTCCAATTGGAAGACCCATTTGCGACCAAGCTTTAACTTCCTGACTGATGTCTTGAGATGTTGCTTCAATATATCCACATAATTTTCGTTCCCATCTATTTTGTGAAGTCCACCAGTCCCTCCTGCAGCAAAGCACCCCCACAACATGATGCTGCCACCCCCAAGCTTCATGGTTGGGATGGTGTTCTAAGACTTGCAAGCCTCTCCCTTTTTCCTCCAAACATAACAATGGTCAATGGTCATTATGGCCTAACAGTTCTATTTTTGTTTCATCAGATCAGAGGACATTTCTCCAAAAAGTACGATCTTTGTCCCCATGTGCAGTTACAAACCATAGTCTGGCTTTTTTTATGATGGTTTTGGAGCAGTGGCTTCTTCCTTGCTAAGCGGTCTTTCAGGTTATGTCGATATAGGATTTGTTTTACTGTGGATATAGATTATTTTGTACCAGTTTCCTCCAGCATCTTCACAGGGTCCTTTGCTGTTGTTCTGGGATTGATTTGCACTTTTCATACCAAAGTACGTTCATCTCTAGGAGACAGAACGCGTCTCCTTCCTGAGCGGTATAACGGCTGCATGGTCCCATGGTGTTTATCCTTGCGTACTATTGTTTGTACAGATGAACGTGGTACCTTCAGGCGCTTGGAAATTGCTCCCAAGGTTGAACCAGACTTGTGGAGGTCTACAATTTTCCTTTGATTTTCCCATGATTTCAAGCAAAGAGGCACTGAGTTTGAAAGTAGGCCTTGAAATAGGTCCACAGGTACACCTCCAATTGACTCAAATGATGCACATTAGCTTATCAGAAGCTTCTAAAGCCATGACATCATTTTCTGGAATTTTCCAAGCTGTTTAAAGGCATAGTCAACTTAGTGTATGTAAACTTCTAACCCATTGGCATTGTGATACAGTGAATTAAGTGAAATAATCTGTCTGTAAACAATTGTTGGAAAAATGAGTTGTGTCATGCACAAAGTAGTCTTAACCGACTTACCTAAACTATAGTTTGTTAACAAGAAATTTGTGGAGTGGTTGAAAACAAGGTTTAATGACTACAACACTTTTTTAATGACTCCAACCTAAGTGCATGTACATTTCCGACTTCAACTGTACATTACATGAATTATACACTGCTCAAAAAAATAAAGGGAACACTAAAATAACACATCCTAGATCTGAATGAATGAAATATTCTTATTAAATACTTTTTTCTTTACATAGTTGAATGTGCTGACAACAAAATCACAAAAATTATCAATGGAAATCAAATTTATCAACCCATGGAGGTCTGGATTTGGAGTCACACTCAAAATTAAAGTGGAAAACCACACTACAGGCTGATCCAACTTTGATGTAATGTCCTTAAAACAAGTCAAAATGAGGCTCAGTAGTGTGTGTGACCTCCACGTGCCTGTATGACCTCCCTACAACGTCTGGGCATGAGGTGGCGGATGGTCTCCTGAGGGATCTCCTCCCAGACTTGGACTAAAGCATCCGCCAAATCCTGGATAGTCTGTGGTGCAACGTGGCGTTGGTGGATGGAGCGAGACATGATGTCCCAGATGTGCTCAATTGGATTCAGGCCTGGGGAATGGGCGGGCCAGTCCATAGCATCAATGCCTTCCTCTTGCAGGAACTGCTGACACACTCCAGCCACATGAGATCTAGCATTGTCTTGCATTAGGAAGAACCCAGGGCCAACCGCACCAGCATATGGTCTCACAAGGGGTCTGAGGATCTCATCTCGGTACCTAATTGCAGTCAGGCTACCTCTGGCGAGCACATGGAGGGCTGTGCGGCCCCCCAAAGAAATGCCACCCCACACCATGACTGACCCATCGCCAAACCGGTCATGCTGGAGGATGTTGCAGGCAGCAGAACGTTCTCCACGGCTTCTCCAGACTCTGTCACGTCTGTCACATGTGCTCAGTGTGAACCTGCTTTCATCTGTGAAGAGCACAGGGCGCCAGTGGCGAATTTGCCAATCTTGGTGTTCTCTGGCAAATGCCAAACGTCCTGCACAGTGTTTGGCTGTAAGCACAACCCCCACCTGTGGATGTCGGGCCCTCATACCACCCTCATGGAGTCTGTTTCTGACCGTTTGAGCAGACACATGCACATTTGTGGCCTGCTGGAGGTAATTTTGCAGGGCTCTGGCAGTGCTCCTCCTGCTCCTTCTTGCACAAAGGCGGAGGTAGCGGTCCTGCTGCTGGGTTGTTGCCCTCCTACGGCCTCCTCCACGTCTCCTGATGTACTGGCCTGTCTCCTGGTAGCATTGTGTTGTTTAAGTGTTCCCTTTATTTTTTTGAGCAGTGTACTTAGTATTGCATTGTTGTCGTATGGTTATTGAACATGCGTTTTGATATCTCATGTGTTTTAGTAATTAATTAAGGCAGCCCCCCGCAACTCTCTGATTCAGAGGGGTTGGGTTAAATGCGTTAGACACATTTCAGTTGAATACATTAAGTTGGACAACTGACTAGGTATCCCCCCCTTTCCCTATCGCCCTAAATTGTTATGATATTGTAATGCCTGTCCAACTACTGCTGTAATCCTGCTATAAGAACTTGTGACTTTTTGCGTGTGGGAAAATCCAATCAAATACATGTCATTAAAAAAAAGTTTAAAGTGTGGGCAGTGCCAATCATTGATTTATTTCATGGAGAGTGCATGTGTTTGAAAATGTTTCTTAATTAAGACATTTTGGTTTGGCACAGACAATTGACATCACTCACGGGGGACAAGTTCTTCAAAACCGTCTCCAAAATATGGTTCACTGTCACATAGATCAGTCAAATTGTTGATATAAAGAAAGGTTTCTTGAGGACAACCTCATAAATACCTTTAACGCAAGTTAGAATATTCGCTCTTCCTGCCAAATGGCTCAGGGGTTATACATAAAACTAGATAGGCCTATGCCAAGGGATTTGGCAGGGGAAACAATGCTCTTAGTGAGTCGCTCTATGATCTAGGGCGGGAGCTAGGGGAAGGAGAATTAAAGGAGTTTAAAAAATATATATTAAACACACTTAAGGGGCTTGATTTATATTTTATACAATTTATAACCCTGTGGTTTGAAATGAATGTTTCGTCATATGTTAAATACATCTCTTGTTTGCTGGATTGACTTGAAGCAGCAGATCGAGGAACTTTCAGCTGAATATGACAGGCTTTGGATGCATGGTTAATGGAATGCCTGAGGTCTGGAGCAGCCCTCTGCTCTCTGCCTGCAGCCTACCATGACAGGGCCTCTCTATTACACCTTTCAAACCAAGACTTTTCCTTTCTATCTTAAAGGTATTCCATGCAACAAAACCTGTACTTTTATTTCCGCCAACAGACCTGGTCATGATTGCAGTAATATGTTAAAAAGTCCTGGCAAGCCTTTAGTATAAATGTCCCCTATCATTTTACTGGCTTTGGTACGGATTAAATCATGAATATTCTATCAAATATTTGTATATCGAACTGTGATTTTACTGTTGTTCTCCGACATCAAACTTGTCCTGGTCATTAAGAAAAAGTTGAAACAAAAACGGCAGTCTGCATAAAGCAGCCTGATCCAAAAAGTACCTTTACCTGCTTTATTTTCTTCACCAAAAAAACCCATCTGTTTAAAAATGTATGTGGGATATGTACATCTAGCAAGCCAAGCAACTAAAAGCAACTTTCTAGACAATGTTCTGGTTTGTTAGCTGGCTGGCTAGCTCAAGTCATATTCATGATTGCACATTGCGTTAAATTATTGTTTTGGACGTTTGGACGCATATGTTATTCAATCATTGCAACCACACTGCTCACATGCGCCAACTGTTGCCAAGCGCTAAAATAGAAGTCAGTTCTATTTGTGATGACTAACTGCCTCTCCCATCTCATCATTGGTTCATAGAAGCATATAGCCACGTGCCATCTCCTCATTGGTTATACCCACGTGGGTGATTGAAAGATGAACTGAGATCTGTCGGTGGTGGTAATACACCTTATTATGAAAGTTGGATGCCAATCGCCATATAAAGTCCGATTCGGTGGACAGTTTTATGTGTGGATTAATTGTTGGAGTAGAGGACCTTGTTATTTTACCTGAAATGCACAACTCAATGTTTATATCCCAGGACAAATTAGTTAGCAACAGCAAGCTAGTTAAAGAGGACAAATTAGCTAGCAACTGCAAACTAGCTAGCTAAATTGCCATAAATGTTTATTGCCTTTCGACCTGTCCCAAAATGAATATAATTGGTTCAGAGTTTGTTTTGATATTTCAACCTGCGTGTCATGATAGCGTTTGGTGTGGGCGCACACGGGCCTCTGTTTTGGGCATGGTGTGATGCCCAAATGAGCATTCTACTCAACGTTTCCTCATTGGGCGCTGATGAAAATTTGGTCCAAGTGCATTAACTGTGGCTTGAAAACACTAAGATTTCTAAAGGCAAATAATTAGTAGGAAAATATTTTGTCATCATTTGGATGTTGCCAGATTGACTTTAATTGTTACAGCGTTAGCTAGCTAAGATTGAAGGGAGACTTCCAGATTTTAGCTAGCTAACGTTACTGTACTGTTAGCATTGCTAGTTATTTGGGGGGAACTTTGATACTGTAGCTAATGACAACATCGCCATCTGTCTAAAGTAAATTTGACAATATAATGATGATGGCAAAATTGTTTCCTACTAAATAATGTGCAGACTAGCAATGCCATCGTATTCCCAAGCCCCTATAGTGTAATTTATACGAAACAGGCATTAGCCCCGTTTCAAAGTTATTAGCCAGCCCCCGTTCTACTTTTGAGGATCAATATGGCTGCGGCGTCTGTAGAACGTTGATAACAATGGCAACGACGTGACAGAGGTGCAATCAAAGCAAATTACCAAAACATATCTGACAATGTTTTGGGATGAACTGTAGCCAATGTTTTATTCACCATAACAGGAAAATTAACACATTACAAATGATCTGAAAGTATGGCGAGCTGCTAACTTACTGTTTGTGAATGTGAAGAAATGAAAACAGTGCATTGCATTCTGTCCTATTTGAGGAATTTAGAAATTTATCAACGCTGCTTCAGGTTACCTGACAACGGTTGCAACAACAGGGTCAAAGTTGAATGTTTCTTGCTCAGTCACCGCTTAAGTAATGGCTCTATAAAAGGTGAAAGAGGTAAAGGGGCTGTTTGAAAGGGGATCATATAAACATTGCCCAATTGTTTTTACAGGCAACATACTTTGAATCCCGAGTGAAAGAAGTATAAGTCACTCCTTTCCCCACTCTTTTTCTCTCTTTATCTCGGTCAATACTCATGAGGGTGAAAGCTGAGTACATTAGAATCAAATCAAAAGTTTATTTGTCACGTGCGCTGAATACAAACAGGTGTAGACCATACAGTGAAATGCTTACTTACAGGCTCTAACCAACAGTGCAAAAAAGGTATTAGGTGAACAATAGGTTCACCTAACAATAGAAGCAGCACAAAGACATCAGTGCCATTGTCTTCAAGGCTTAAACATGCACATCTACAATACCAAACCAAATATATGGTGAAGATGGTGCCTAAACCACACATAATTACTGCCAGTAGAACGGTTCTAGTCAGTTAAAATATCAGTTTTCAAAGGCAAGTTCAAATACTGCACTAAACAAAAATATAAACTTAAGTGTTGGTCCCATGTTTCATGAGCTGAAATAAATACCCATAAAAAGCTCATTTCTCTTACATTTTGTGCACATCCTTGTTTGTGAGCATTTCTCCTTTGCCAAGATAATCCATCCACTTGACAGAGGTTGCATATCAAGAAGATGATTAAACAGCCTGATCAATACACAGGTGCACCTTGTGCTTAAGACTATAAAAGGCCACTAAAATGTGCAGATGTCTCAAGTTGAGGGAGCGTGCAATTGGCATGCTGACGGTAGGAATGTACAACAGAGCTGTTGACAGAACTTAATGTTAATTTCTCTACCATAAGCCGCCTCCAATGTCATTTTACAGAATTTGGCAGTAGGTCCAACCAGCCTTACAACCACAGACCACTTGTAACCACGCTAGCCCAGGACCTCCACATCCGGCTTCTTCACCTGGGGGATTGTATGAGACCAGCCACCTGGACAGCTGATGAAACTGTGGGTTTGCACAGATCGGCACAAACTGTACCGGGCAGATGGCAGACAGCGTGTTTGGCATTGTGTGGGTGAGTGGTTTGTTGATGTCAACATTGTGAACAGTGCCCCATGGTGGAGGATAGGTCATGGTATGGGCAGGCATAAGCTACGGACAACCAACTAGGGCTGTCCAACAAACAAACAAAAAATGTTGACTGACTCTTGGTCGACCGTCTGTTCTTTTGACAAAATGATTGGTTGAAATTGTTATATATATTTTTTTTCAGACTTGCTTCGCTGTGCCATTCCCACGGCTTCTACAATGGATCAGTCCACTCAGACAGGCGCAAATCAGACGGGTGTCTTCTTTTTTTTTGTGCTACTGCTCGACTAAAGAAATCTTGGTCGACCAACAGCCTATCGACCAAACAATCAACCAGTCGACTAAATGGGGTCCGCACTACAATGAACACAATTGCATTTTATCGATGGCAATTTGAATGCATAGAGATACATTGATGAGATCCTGAGGCCTATTGTCATGCCATTCCTCCGCCACTATCACTGCATGTTTCAGCATGATAATGCACAGCCCCATGTTGCAAGGATCTGTACACAATTCCTGGAAGATGAAAATGGCCCAGTTCTTCCATGGGCTGAATACTCATTGAGCATGTTTGGGATGCTCTGGGTCGGTGTAGGACAGCGTTTTTCAGTTTCCGTCAATATCCGCCAAATCCACACAGATATTGAAGAGGTGTGGGACAATATTCCACAGGCCACAATCAACAGCTTGATCAACTCTATGCGAAGGAGATGTGTCGCGCTGCATGAGGCAAATAGTGGATACACCAGATAAGGACTGGTTTTCTGATCCACACCCCTATTTTTTGAAAGGTATCTGTGACTAACAGATGCATATCTCTATTCCCTGGCATGTGAAATCCATAGATTAGAGTCTATCAATTGACGGATTTTCTTATTATGAACTGTAACTGTTTGAAATTATTGAATGTTGCATTTATTTTTTGTTCAGTGTATTTTGTAGGCATCTATCTATGTGAAGAGTTTGAGCCAAACATATTTCTATGAGATAAAATACATGGAAAGGTGTACACAACACAGTTTGACGATACTGATGGACTCCCCATTCGACTAGAGGTGATTGACTATCATAAACATAGGGGCCCCTGACAATGAGCATCCTCTGGTGCTGCATCCTGTTGCAGGCTTATCTGGGGGACAACCTGCTGCCTGTCTTTCTACATAGAATGATTGCATGCAGAGCATGAACAGTTTGTAGGCAAGCATCCCTGGTAGCACTTTTATACTTTTGATTTTTTTCAAGCAAGTTCCCATAGTTCAGAGAGAGTGAAAGAGGGAGGGAGGGAGGGAGAGCATAACCTCAGAGTACCACTAATTTCCCTCTATCCTGAAACTGAGAAATAAGGTTATTGTCACTAAAAGTTCACAAACTATGCTGATACACAAGATACTGAGCCATTAAGAGGATCAAATGAATTCTAAAATGCCTGAGGCAAGAAACAACTCAAAACCAGGGGGCGATGAAAAATTACAACAGACAGTTATCGGTTTTGAGACAGATGCAAACAGTCGTGCTAGAGCAAGAGACAGAATAGACACAGTACAGAACACACAGTGCAGACCACTGCTTTGAAGAACGGCAATGCTGATTTCCAAGATCAACAGGATAACTAATACACACAGTGTAATCTATGTGAGCAAGGCAATATGCTGAACATAATTAATTACCGCAAGATGTAAATGAGCTTCTTCCCCAGTAGTCAGTGAATGGCTGGGATGGACGCGAGGTAGCGTGTATGGTTGGAGCAGGGTGCCGGCCCGTGTAGCTAGATTGGTTGCCACCAGAATCCCAGTAACGGGGAAGATATAGACAGTGCCGCCTCGCTTCTTGTTTGTCCACTGATGGGAGTCTTCTTTAGCCCAGCTGCGTCTCCATGGAAGTGGCACCTTGAGAGGCTCCACCGGCCCCGTTTGCCCATGCAGCTTCCCAGCACACCCTGGTGTGAGGCAGTGTTTGTCAAGATACACCAGCCCCTGGCACAAAGCCCAGACGGCATTTTTCCCCCTGTGCAACTTTTATCCAACGTAAAACAGAGGGGAACAAGGACAGGGCTCTTAGAAAGCATCATTAAGTGAACAGACAGCAATTTGAGCCCCCCTCCTAGTCTTTTTTTTGGGGGGGGGGGGGGGGGGGGGGGGGGTGTTCCTTTCTCAAGCTTTATACCGACCAAAGAGGTGTCCGTTGATTGATATTCAGCTCACTGAAGAAAAAGACGTCCGTGAACAAAAAAGGGAAAATATCGGTGCTGAATGGTTTCGAAAAGAATGTCCTCTGCTGCTTTCTATTTATACAATCTCTGCAGATTGCCAGCGGCATGAACCCAGAGATGTCAATATTTTATTAGCCTTTTGCTCCTACAAAAGAGACCACCACAACTGGTGCTGCTAAGGGCTGGATTAATAAATCCCTTTATTTGCTAACTTTTTAGCTAAGATAGAGGGTGACTCATGCACAAATATATGCAATAAACCATTTTGAATCCTTGTTGAGCGGTTCAGTTTTTTGGGGAACCTCAGTGTATGAATAAGAAGTGGTATCAAATTTTCAGACAGATAATAGAACACCTAAACTGTTTTTTCCTGTAATCTATCAACAACATGAACCCTCTGCCTCTGTATCCTCCATTCTCTGGCCAATCAGTGCTTGGCTCACTGTGGCAGGGAGCAGCACAATAGGTAGGTTAGGCGGCAGCCATGATGCAGCCTGTCTGGTGGCCAATGTTTTGGAAAAGGTGGGCGATAGACCAGGGCTTATTACTGCTCATTTACTCAAACAGGTAGTGGTCATTAAAGGCCAAATGCAGCCATGTTTATATTCTGGGTAAAAATTAAGTTACCTTACTGTAATACATGTCCATTAAAATGGGCAAAAATAGTGTTTTATCAAAAAACTTTCTCAAGCAAGATTTTTGCAAGGACTGTCTGGGAGTGGTCTGAGTGGGGAAGGGAAAATGGAAAACTAGCTGTTATTGGCAGAGAGGTTTGGAACTCTGTTATTGGTCTATTAATCAATTTACTGCATGGTGATGTTGCCATGGAAAGCCAAAACTCCCCTCCATGCAAACCTGCTGATTAGAAGGTCCTGTGTAGATTGTATTTTCAACCAGCAACTATCAGGAAATAACACTGATCACACTTTTACAGTATTTGTTTTATATCATATTCTACAACAGCTGATGAAACTAAGGAAAAACATAATTTTGACTACACTGGGCCTTTAAACAAATAGCTGCCAAGTAGGGCCGGGACGATGCCAGTATCGCAATACTCTTGTGGCAAGGAAACAAAACTTCATTAGGAAAACGGCCCTAATGTTGGACAAAAACATCATATTGTCATCCAGTCACATTTATGTATTTATTTTCCAAGCTACAGTACACAATATTTTACATACAGCATGTTTGCTAAGGGACCAAAGAGTTTGGTCTTCTTCGTGTTTTCTTTTTTTCCATGGAAAAAAATATTGCGATACTGCCAAGTCTCTGTCTGACGGAGGGTCCTGTTTCATTGCATCAGATGAATTACAACGTGAACGTATTCACTCTGGAAAATAAAAATAAAAACAAGTGGCAGCCAGGAAGCATGCGCCACCCTCCTCCCACACAGTAGGTATTATTATTCAAAAACTCAGCCAGTAATACAAACCAAACATGTAAATGATAACAAAACCCTCAACAACAGGAAGTGTGGTTAATCCCAGACCCCATAAATGCGATACACAATCACTAGCAGGCAACAGTGCAAAAATTATCTCTATATAAAACAGAGTAATAAATGTCAATGTTTAACCACACACATAAAAGCACAACTGAATTGAGATCAAAGTAATTAAACAAAAAATGAATGTTTTTCACTGAAATTAATTATCACTAAATTTAAAGGAAAAATGTTTAACCAGCCATTTAGGCTTTTTAGAGAGCAGATACAATCCCTTACGCTCCTGGTGTAGACAAAAGTCAATCACAAGATAATTCTAAGGGTAACAGGAGTGCTTGGATGGGAGTAGCCTATAGATCCAATAAATATTCTGAGTATCAAGACAAGAATGTGTGTGATGCACGCTGAAATAAGATGAATGATGATTACGTCATTATGTCCCTCAACAAATATTAATGGCCTTGTGAATGCACGTACACAAAAAAAAAACTGGTAGGTTATTGTTTGAGAGCAGAGGGTAAAAGAACAGACCGACAGCTTGCATCTCCACCTCGTATCAGTATTGGGTCTTATGACAACGGTTGCTGCAAGTCAGAGCCAGAGCAGTAGCTCATTGATTCTGAGACAGATGCCATCCACATCGGCTAGGGGATGGAACAGCGTGTCAGGTGTCACAGGACGTCTAGACGATCAGAACAATAGAAGCATTGCCATGGAAACAGCTCTCTTATCAGCGGAGTGTGGCGGTCAACAATGGGAGAGAAGTCATTTAACAGATACATTCTGTCTGGCCCTTTGAAAACCAGACCAATTTTAAAGAAAGCGCCCAGAAGGGATTAAAAGGCAATAATTCACTGGAGTGATGGATGCTTCCGTTAACCTAATAGAGTTTAAGCAAGGTTACCCTGTCAGGATTATTTATGTTTAAGTTTTTGAGAAAAATACAAATGTGACTTTGTAAGCTTGACCCTACCTCATGGAGTTGACATTACAGTAGCCTAGACCTAATTGTTGCCAAAATGTGCTTTTTGGTGTGCATTTAAGGTTAGGCATACGGTTAGCAGTGTGGTTAATGTTAGGTTTAAAATCACATTTTAAGAAGAGACATTGTAGAAATAGGTGGACTTTATGACTTCGTAGCTGTGGCAACTAGTGATGACCCTAATTGTAAAACCTTAACATGGTTCAATATATTTTTTACCTAATATAGATTAGCTTGAAAGGTAGGAATCACATATTTTGTCCTTACAAACTTCAAAAATCAAAGCACTTCTACAAAAAAAGACATGACTTGAGATGGCATTGCAGCTTGCCCAGTGGCCACAAATACTAGGCCTAGCTAGCCAGGATATTGGTTACCTTGGTTAGCCTGGGCTTGGTTTCCTAAAAGCATCATAGCACTATGATCATCTTTAGTCCATTTAGTTTTAACGGAATTAAGATGATCTTAGTGCTACAATGCCTTTGAGAAACCCAGCCCTGGTATGTATGGTATGTATCAGAGGTCAGTTTAGAAACACTTGAGATATGTAGCCTATTTCTTCCCCGAAATGTTATGAGTAAACATTTTGCCACCAATTCAAAACAAGTCTAAAGTAAACTGCCAATAAAAAACATGTTGTGTGCAGCCAGTGTTTACCTTTCTCAAGACTGTGCTCGTGCCATCATCTTCTCCACGTGTTACCACACCAACAACTATTTTTCATACAGGAGCCTTTTTATTTTGAGTAGTCTCATAATTATTGTTAAAACTATAGTGAAAGCTGTCGATTTAATGCGAACTTACAGTGTGACCAATGGTCAGGAGAACATCACTCATCACTGTTTTAGAGCCGGCTGGTCAGTACATTGTAGCCATGAGGTGATATGAAACCCCCACCAAAGACATCAGTATCATATACAGTAACATAGCTTTGGAACACAGAATTGGGAGACACACTCCCAATGTTGTGTCCCAAAACTAACAGTACCACTGCTGCTAGCTTGACATTTGTTATTTCTAAAGTTTGAGTCACATTACCTTCCGAATTCTTTGTCAGACAGGCAGTGCTGGACTTAAATAGGTGCCGGTAGGCTACTCATTTTCTGCGGTTTACATTGAGGTGCAGAAGCACAATACAATACTTATGCGCTAATATTCTATAAGACGAACAGGCGCTTAAGCAGTAGAACATTTTAGGTGCTGGTACTCAGCTCCGGCCCAAGTCAAGCACTTAAGCAGTCGAGGTTCTTCATGATTAGCCCACAAACGAAGGATTTGATTTCCCTATCACCCGGAAACTTTACTCAATTGCAACCTTTTTTAAATGTTGTATTATTATTTTTAAATCTAAAGCTCAACCAAGGTGCGTTCGTAAAAAGAGAGCAGAATAACTGATGAACGCTCAACATCAGTTGAATATGGCCGGTGTCAGTAAACGTCGGCAAAAAAAGCGTAATTAAATTGTTGCCATCAGCACATTTACAGTCACCAACGCTCTAACATGGAAAGAGCCTAACCAGCTCTGCTAAGTGGAGTAACGTCGTCAGAGTGAGGTGTTATCTTATTTGTATCTGAAAGTAGCAAGCTAGCCAACATTAGCCACTTAGCTTGGGTGCTTGACTGCTATTGTGAGGTCAGAACACTCGAATCAACCCTACTCCTCGGCCAGAGCGTCGAGTGTGCGCTCTGAACGCTCCGAGAGCGAAACGAGTGTTCTGAAATCGGAGTAACTAGCCAGAGCGAATTTTCTCCACGTGTTACCACACCAACAACTATTTTTCATACAGGAGCCTTTTTATTTTCGATTTAATGCGAACTTACAGTGTGTGTTTTATTACGACAAATTATTAAAACAAATTATGGAAACATTGAGGCACGTGATGTCACCGCAGAACTATAAAGCTCCACTTCACATTTAATTCTAAATGTCTGCTGCTTACAAAATATGTTTGAATCTATAATAATAATAATTTTTCTTTGTTGGACAAGGATTGTCCACACTTTCAAGAATGCCTGAATTGCTTCACCACGCTCTCTTTTCTGGCAAGTTTCACCATCCAATTATTTCAGATCTACAGGATTGCAAGTTTCAACATGGCATGGACCATGGCGATATATTGGCACTTGAGAACGATTAGAATATAGCAAATATGAGTCATTTTACCATCACATTGTTGAATACTCGTTTCTGACTGGCTTGAAGGGCATTTTAGAGTGTGCATTATTTAAGCAATAAGGCCAAGGGGGTGTTGTATATGGTCAATATACCACAGCTAAGGGCTGTTCTTAGGCCTGTTCTTAGCACGATGGAACGCCCTTAGCAGTGGTATATTGGCTATATACCACAAACCCCTGAGGTGCCTTATTGCTATTATAAACTGGTTATACACGTAATTAGAGCAATACAATGTTTGTCATACCGTGGTATGTCTCATCTACCACGGCTTTCAGCCAATCGGCATTCAGAGTTTGAACCACCCAGTTCATAATCCACAAATTACCACCTGCTAAACCTGATGTTGAAATGCCTATTTACTCTGTTCCATTTCACTGCGCAATCCACTGTCTCATCAACCCTGCCAGGCAATTTATGAACTCGATCTCCACTATAAAAAGCATCTAGACATGATCTCCCATTTATTTGACTAGCATTTGGTTTTCAACAGGGAGATTTGTATAAACCTTGCTGTCTGTCTCCAACATTTGCATCATTGAAATTCGATCTCCAGCTGTCCCATAGTAATAAAGCATCAGCAGTCAGGACCAGACACAGGCAGGCAGCTGTTCTCAGCCTGTCGAAATCATGAATCAGCTGACATAATTTGTAAGGATATATACAATTAGACATCAATAGAAAACAGGTTAAAAAAAGATAACAAAATGCAGACTTTCCAGCTTCAGTTTGAAGTGATTGTGTTAGCGGTGTTGTTGTCTAGCTCCTCTGAACAATAGTCAGGACGGACCAGAGAGCACTTTTAGTTCATGGATGTATCCAAATAAATGTCACTAGAAAACAGCTTAAACAAACGCAAATGCAGTTACTTTGCTGTTATTCTGTCTGCACTGTTTGACGTGACTAAATTAGCCATAGCTGGCTACCTAGCAAGCGATAAGAATGTTGCCATTCTTATAATGGAACATTATATCAATCATTATTATAATTCAATGGCTTTAGTTTATTTTTTACATCTAACTATTAAGTCTATTTGTTTGGTTACGAAGGCAACTACTGTAGCTATCTAGTAAATTTATTTGCTAGCTACTTCAGTGAATGTTTAACACATTGTAGTGGCGCGGCTCCTGGACACAGCCTTTAGCCGTGGCATATTGGCCATATATATATATTTTTTAACCTTTATTTAACTAGGCAAGTCAGTTAAGAACAAATTCTTATTTTCAATGACGGCCTAGGAACAGTGGGTTAACTGCCTGTTCAGGGGCAGAATGACAGATTTGTACCTTGTGGGTTTGAATTTGCAACCTTCCGGTTACTAGTCCAACGCTCTAACCACTAGGCTACGCTGCCATGTCAATAAGTGTTTTGTCATACCCATGGTATATGGTCTGATATACCATGGCTTTCTGCCAATCAGTATTCAGGGTTCGAAGCACCCAGTTTATAATTCCTAGCGCGTCGTGGTACACACCTTCAATGTCTTCATTATTTTCCATAGAACGCATAGTCCCTCGTTGATTATCCCGTACTTATTCATGCTGACTTTCACAGACTACCTGAGATATGAAACAGTTGGTGGGAGGGCATACAGGCTGTCGCTAATTTAATAATGCACAACTTGCCTAAATGGGTCATGTAAAACACTTCAACCAATGGAAACACACCCTAGCAGGCAATTTCGCAAACTTTCTCAATGTCGAGAAGGAAAAAAAAAAACACCGGACAAGTTAATGGAAACATAACTACTGTCAAGAAGCTACAATGTGGGGAATCGTAGGTGGCTCTTTTCAGCAAGTTTGAGCTTGTTCTTGATACCAGCTAGCTAACCAACAACTGTACCGATGTATTTGAAAAACAAGTGCTCGTTTTGCAAATGTATTTATGTTTTCAATAAACATTGACACAAAATATTGTTTACATGTCAACAATTTAAGCCAACCCTGTCCGTTTTGCCCCATTGTTCCCCAAGCTTCGGTTTTGTTGCTAAATTAAAGACCCCCGTCTAAAGGCAGTTTCTGATGTGTGCGCAAGTTATGATCCGAGAAACCAAAACACAATGGCTAATAAAACATGAAGTGCATCCAAAAACAAATTCATAGAGATGCACATTATTGCATTATGGCACTTCAGGAATAATGGAGGACATTGTGGTGTTTAGTGTTAGTGCAGAAATAAAGACATGGGACATCAGACAAAGGAAATACGTATTTGGCCTAAAAGGGCCATAAATAAAATTGTATTCTCTTGATTTATTAACAAGCCACAGAGTGTCCATGGATGTCTAACACAGCACTCAAAGCTTCTCATGTTGGTGCAGTCCCTAGACCCACTTGAGATACCTGAAGCCGCAGATAAATCTCATGGTTCTCATTTCATAGCTTCCTTTAGAAAAAAAACCAATATGATAATACTGTACCAAACTGATGGCAGAGCATCTGGGAGAAGGGGAAAAGGGATGTTTAAGAAAGGGGGGGAAAACCGCATGACAACAAAAAACAGCTACAAAAAAACAACCTCAACCTCATTTAACAACGCTTGGAGCAGCATGCGCTGGCTTTCAATCACTGCAAGATCGCCATTTTCACTACTTTTCCAGCTTCACTTTTTCCAACTGTCCGGTCATTCATACATTTTTCTGTTGCGTTTTGCTTAAAAAATATAATTGAAATTATTATGTTAAAACCTTTAGCAGCAAAAGAGAAACAGAGGAATAACAGCTAGCGACCCCTGGTTTATAAGGAAGGCATGGGTTAAAAGAGGTCCATGAGTGAGTGCCCAGGGAGCCGTATAGGGCCGTGAGGCTGCTGCCCCTTCAGCTCATCTCCCGTCTGCAGGCACCCGGCTCAGGGAGGCCATGACACGGCTGTAGCGCTCAACCAGCTCTAGGGTGGAGTAGGTGGGCAGCTTGGGAGGGTCGTGGAAGCTTTTGATCTCTGTTGAGCAGTCAAGTAACTTGGGGAGGAAGTCCGTCAGCTTCTCCTGAAGGTTAGCTACAGCAGGAGGGGGAGAACAATGACGGAGAAATGTCAGAGAAAAAGAAAGAATGATTAT
Organism: Oncorhynchus kisutch; assembly: GCF_002021735.2. Lineage (NCBI taxonomy): Eukaryota > Metazoa > Chordata > Actinopteri > Salmoniformes > Salmonidae > Oncorhynchus > Oncorhynchus kisutch. The sequence goes on along the minus strand of NC_034201.2, from coordinate 19,803,378 downwards.
TTCAATGTCCTTGTTTGCGTCACTCTCCAGAGTCATATCCAGTTACCAAACAGAAATCATAAGCTAAATATTTTCACTGTGATAGCACAAACTCTTGGTAAACATGCTCCTCTAGGAAAACACAGGCTGAGTAAATAAGATGAAAGAGGCCCTAGTTGGTTGTTGAAGATGCTGTTGGGTCAGTTTTATGAATCCAATCTAACTTTTTCCTGGAGTAGAGGCTAGGACTCCACTGAACCAACAATTTGGGTAAAATTCTGCCAAGACAAAGTGGGTATATCCCTGGTTGTTATGGCCTGGCTGGTCTGGCTGCTAATATCAACTCATTTGACCATGTCCCTGACCACGCTTCATGTGCCTTCCAAATTAAACTAGAGCAGAATAACAACCAAACAGCCCGTAGATCTCCAGTACGACAAATCTATACCCCTGGGCCTCTATGCTCTTATACTGCTTTCACACTATTGTGCCAAACCAAACCATACTGTGCTGCCTCAGATATGTAATTTTCACATTGCAGCATGATTCAAGTAACTACAAAGGCTGCCTAACCAGGACAGCACAGTACAGCTTGGCTCAGTAACGTGAAAATGCTCTTAGTTCCTTCTTTTATGGACTTGGAAGATTAGCCCCTTAAGCGTGTAATCTGGGCTAAAAGAGATAAACAAACTAGGACTGTTCCCAACTAAAAAAATAAAACATCTTGGGCAGTTCTTTTGACCAATCCATGAAATGTTAAAACGTGTTTTTCCATATAAACCCAGCAAAAAAAGAAACGTCCTCTCACTGTCAACTGCATACATTTTCAGCAAACTCAATGTGTAAATATTTGTATGAACATAAGATTCAACAACTGAGGCATAACCTGAACAAGTTCCACAGACATGTGACTAACAGAAATGGAATAATGTGTCCCTGGAAAAAAAAGGAAAAAAAGGGAGAGGGTGGGTCAAAATCAAACGTAACAGTCAGTATCTGGTGTGGCCACCAGCTGCATTAAGTACTGCAGTGCTCCTCCTCATGGACTGCACCAGATGTGCCAGTTCTTGCTGTGAGATGTTACCCCACTCTTCCACCAAGGCACCTGCAAGTTCCCGGACATTTCTGGGGGGAATGGCCCTAGCCCTCACCCTCCGATTCAACAGGTCCCAGACCCGGGCTCTTCGCTGGCCATGGCAGAACAATGATATTCTTGTCTTGCAAGAAATCACGCACAGAATGAGCAGTAAGGCTGGTGGCATTGTCATGCTGGAGGGTCATGTCAGGATGAGCCTGCAGGAAGGGTACCACATGAGAGAGGAGGATATCTTCCCGTCCCTATCCCGCCGGTGTGATGTTTCGGACATACCGATCCTGTACAGAGTCCTATATTGACATAACCGGAAAGGCCACTCAGCAAGGAAGAAACCACTGCTCCAAAACCACCATAAAAAAGCCAGACTACGGGTTGCAACTACACATGGGGACAAAGATTGTACTTTTTGGAGAAATGGTCTCTGGTCTGATGAAACAAAAATAGAACTGTTTGTCCATAATGACCATCGTTATGTTTGGAGGAAAATGGGGGAGGCTTGCAAGCCGAAGAATACCATCCCAACCACATTGCTGCAGGAGGGATTGGTGCACTTCACAAAATAGATGGCATCATGAGGAAAGACAATTATGTGGATATATTGAAGCAACATCTCAAGACATCAGTCAGGAAGTTAAAGCTTGGTCACAAATGGGTCTTCCAAATGGACAATGACCCTAAGCATACTTCCAAAGTTTCTATGGGAGTGCTTTGACCTCAATCCCATAGAAAATTTGTGGGCAGAACTGAAAAAGCATGTGCAAGCAAGGAGGCCTAAAAACCTGACTCAGTTACACCAGCTCTGTCAGGAGGAATGGGCCAAAATTCACCCAACTTATTGTGGGAAGCTTGTGGAAGGCTACCCAAAATGCTTGATCCAAGTTAAACAATTTAAAGGCAATGCTACCAAATACTAATTGAGTGAATGTAAACTTCTGACCCACTGGGAATGTGATGAAAGAAATAAAAGCTGAAATAAATAATTCTCTCTACTATTATTCTGACATTTCACATTCTTAAAATAAAGTGGTGATCCTAACTGACCTAACGCAGGGAATTTTTACTAGGATTAAATTGTGAAAAACAGAGTTTAAATGTATTTGGCTAAGGTGTACGTAAACTTCTGACTTCAACAGTACATACATACATACCCTATGTGTTTGAATAAAATCAACTATATGTAGGCTACTGAGCTTGTCTGATGCTTTAAGACACACAAATTACTCGAGTGAGCCAGAGATGTTATGCTCCTAATACTGTAGGTACACCAGGGGTCAGCAACCTTTTCCATTTGGAGTGACAATTTATCTTAACATTTCTACCAACCTGCATGCCAGTTACGATTTTTATATGCACATTTTCGTGGAATAGTTTAATTTAATTTATAATGAAGGCTTTGTATGGATGTATAACAGACTTTGTTTATTTGCCGTTTGAGGTGAAGAAAAAATTACTTTCAGAAGTTTATTTATAGGCCTACTTCTATGTATAATCAAGTGCATATCCTTACTCAACATTGACAGGAGAGCCGCAAACAAACGACAATGAATAAATTGACTTTAACATTTGAGATTCTTCAAAGTAGCCACCCTTTGCCTTGATGGCAGGTTTGGGTCATTGTCCTGTTGAAAAAAAATGATTGCGCTTAGTGGGACTATCATTTGTTTTTCAACAGGACAATGACCCAACACACCTCCAGGCTGTGTAAGGGCTATTTGACCTAGGAGAGTGATGGAGTGCTGCATCAGATGACCTGGCCTCCACAATCACCCGACCTCAACCCAATTGAGATGTTTTGGGATGAATTGGACCACAGACTGAAGGAAAAGCAGCCAACAAGTGCTCAGCATATGTGGGAACTCCTTCAAGACTGTTGGGAAAGCATTCCAGGTGAAGCTGGTTGAGAGAATGCCAAGAGTGTGCAAAACTCATCAAGGCAACGGGTGGCTACTTTGAAGAATCTTAAATATAAAATATATTTAGATTTGTTTAACACTTTTTGGTTTACTACATGATTCCATGTATTATTTCATAGTTTGTCTTTACTATTATTCTACAATGTAGAAAATAGTAAAATAAAGAAAAACCCTTGAATGAGTAGGTGTGTCCAAACTTTTGACTTGTACTGCATATATTTTAGACTGCTCGACTAAAAAAAATCTTGGTTGGGAGGGGGGGGGTCAGCCCTAAAACAAACAAACTCACGCTCCATTTCTTGTCCCAGGTAGGAGCACCAGCGGTTCCTCATATCCTCCACAGACAGCAGGTCCTTCTCTATGTCGTGGACCAGCAATAGGGGGATGCATGGCACCACCAGCTCATTCATGATGCTCAAGCCGTTGCTCACCTCCGGCTCCTCACCAGACTCAAACATCCCCGCCGCATTCTCGTTCAGTTTCTAATGGGCAAAGCACATACAGTGGCAAGAAAAAGTATGTGAACCCTTTGGAATTGCCTAGATTTCAGCATAAATTGGTCATCAAATTTGATCTGATCTTCAACTAAGTCACAACAGACAAACAATGTTTTTAAACTAATAAACACCCCAATTATTGTACTTTTCTTATCTATATTGAATACATAATTTAAACATTCACAGTGTAGGTTGGGGAAAGTATGTGAATCCCTAGGCTAATGAATTCTCCAAAAGCTAATTGGAGTCAGGAATCAGCTAACCTGGAGTCCAATCAATGAGACGAGATTGGAGATATTGGTTAGAGCTGTCCTATAAAAAACACTTGCAAAATTACATTTGAGTTTGCTATTCACAAGAAGCATTGATGTGAACCATGCCTCAAACAAAAGATCTCAAAAGACATACGATTAAGAATTGTTGACTTGCATAAAGCTGGAAAGGGTTACAAAAGTATCTCTAAAAGCCTTGATGTTCATCAGTCCACGGTAAGACAAATTGTCTATAAAATGCAGAAGTTCAGCACTGTTGCTACTCTCCCTAGGAGTGGCCGTCCTGCAAAGATGACTGCAAGAGCACAGCGCAGAATGCTCAATTAGGTTAAGAAGAATCCTAGTGTCAGCTAAAGACTTACAAATATCTCTGGAACATGCTAACATCTCTGTTGACAGGTCTACGATACGTAAAACACTAAACAAGAATGGGATTCATGGGATGACACCACGGAAGAAGCCACTGCTGTCCAAAAAAAACATTGCTGCACGTCTGAAGTTCACAAAAGAGCACCTGGATGTTCCACAGAGCTACCGGCAAAATATTCTGTGGGCAGATTAAACTAAAGTTGAGTTGTTTGGAAGGAACACAAAACACTATGGCTTGAGATGAAAAGGCACAGCACACCAACATCAAAACCTCATCCCAACTATAAAGTATGGTGGAGGGAGCATTATGGTTTGGGGCTGCTTTGCTGCCTCAGGGCCTGGACAACTTGCTATCATCAACGGAAAAATGAATTCCCAAGTTTATCAAGACATTTTGCAGGAGAATGTAAGGCTATCTGTCCGCCAATTGAAGCTCAACAGAAGTTGGGTGATGCAACAGGACAGCGACCCAAAACACAGAAGTAAATCAACAACAATGGCTTCAACAGAAGAAAATATGCCTTCTGGAGTGGCCCAGTCAGAGTTCTGACCTCAACCCGATTAAGATGCTGTGGCATGACCTCAAGAGAGTGGTTCACACCAGACATCCCAAGAAGATTGCTGAACTGAAACAGTTTTGTAAAGAGGAATGGTCCAAAATTCCTGACCGTTGTGTAGGTCTGATCCGCAACTACAGAAAACGTTTGGTTGAGGTTATTGCTGTCAAAAGAAGGGTCGACCAGTTATTAAATCCAAGGGTTCACATACTTTTTCCATCCTGCAATGTGAATGTTTACACAGTGTGTTCAATAGACAAAAAAACACAATTGTTTGTGTGTTATTAGTTTAAGCAGGCTGTGTTTGTCTATTGTTGTGACTTAGATTTGATGACTAATTTATGCAGAAATCCAGATAATTCCAAAGGGTTCACATACTTTTTCTTGCCACTATACATATAGATTGACAACTTAGCGATTAGCTTGAAGTGGTATGCTAACAAATGTACCAGTATTAGCTACTCTGTCAAAACAGACTTAGAGGACAGGCAGGTATTACTTTTTCATATATTGCTAATGTATATGTATTTACATTCAAGACCACCTCTATATGAAAGGCTGCAGCCCAGGTAAGTCACAGGCCATTTGCATTACCACTATCTGGTAGTCATCAATCCACACTGTCAATATCAGAGGATGTTCTCAAGGCCTGTGGTACTGACGTGGGCAGTGACGTACTAGATGATGTAGACACTTCGCTCTGTTCTCCTTAGCCAAGTCCTGCCCTGCTGCAGACACAAACTCCCTGACCTTAGCTGTGGAAAAGACCGTACACAGAGGCAGGCGGTCACTCCGGAATTAGAGGGACTAGGTGGGGACTCACAAAAGATCCCAGTACATTAACTGTGTCAATGTTAGCAGTGTTTTCAATTAAAACAGGGCAGAAGGTAAACAGCAGGGCTTGAGAGAGCGGGCCCGAGCAGGGAGCCAGGGGTTCGTTCTGGCCAGAGATCTGAGATGGCGGCTATAACTCTAACTGTAACAGAGCCCTGACGGAGAGAGCAGAGGTTCGCTCAGGACACAGCCGTGTCTCACGGTAATGTGTTTACACTCGCTGGGCCTCCTGCTTCCTATTCCCACTTGGATGATTACATTAAGAGCACAATGCCGGTGTAAGGTTACTGAGTGCAGGAGCAGCAACAGGGCCGACGAGAAGGAACAGGGTTCCTGTATTTTCTCACATCTACACACAATACCCCATAATGACAAAGTGAAAAGATGTTTAGACATTTTTTCAAATTTATTGAAAATGAAATATATAATTTACTTAAGTATTTGCACGTTAGAATCACCTTTGACAGCGATTATAGCTGTCTGGGTAAGTATAAGAGCTTTGCACACCTGGAACATACAATATTTGTACATTATCCTTTTAAAAACTTGATAAAACTCTGATCATCGCTAGACAGACATTTTGAAATCTTGCAGAAACTGTAACAAAGCCACTAAGGAACATTCAATGTTGTTTTGGGAAGAATCACCAGTGTATATTTGGCCTTGTGTTTTAGGTTATTATTCTGAAAGGTGAATTTGTCTCCCAGTGTCTGTTGGAAAGCAGACAGAATCAGGTTTTCCTCTAGGATTTTGCCTGTTCTTAGCTCTACTCTGTTTCTTTATACCCTAAAAAGACCTCCCCAGTCCTTGCCAATGAGAAGCATACCCATAACATGATGTAACCACCACCATGCTTGAAAATATTAAGAGTGGTACTCATGATATGTTGTGTGGGATTTTCCCCAAACATAACACTTTGTATTCAGGAAATTAAGTTAATTTCTTTGCCATGTTTTTTGCAGTTTTACTTTAGTGCCATATTGCAAACAGGATGCATGTTTTGGAATATTTTTATCCTGTACAGGCTTCCTTCTTTTCACTCTGTAGAACTAGTAACTTTACTGCACAACACTAGCCTGGATCCATCCTCCATTTTCTCTTATCACTGCCATGTAACTATTTTAAAGTCACCAATGGAATCCTTGAGCAATTTCCTTCCTCTCCGGCAACTGAGTTAGGAAGGACGCCTGTATCTTTATAGTGACAGGATGTGTATTGATACACCAGCCAAAGTGTAAATAATAATTTTACTATTCCCAAAGGGATATTCAATGTCTGTTTTTTTCTACCAATACTGTAGGTGCCCTTTGTGAGGAATTAGAAAACCTCCCTGGTCTTTGTGGTTGAATCTGTGTTTGAAATTCTCTGCTCAACCTTAAAGATAATTGTATGTGTGGGGTACAGAGAGTAAGTAGTCATTCAAAAATCATGTTAAACACTATTATTTCAGAGTCTATGCAAATTATGTGACTTGTTAAGCACATTTTTTACTCCTGAACCCATTTAGGCTTGCCATAACAAAAGGGGTTGAAAATGTATTGACTCAAGACATTTTAGCTTTTCATTTTTAATTCATTTCTAAACATTTCAAAAAAACATAATTCCATGTTGAATTGAATGTAAATTCAGGCTGTAAGACAACATTTTGGAAAAGTCAAGGGGCGTGAATACTTTCTGAAGGCACTGTAGCATCTGCTGAGAAAAGTTCTGCGGGAATCTTTATGGGAAATAAAAAAGCCAATGTAATATCGCTGCTAGAACAGGAACAAGCCTGCATCAATTCTAGAGATTATGGGGTGGAGGGATAGTCTTGTTCGACATTAGTCACTGTGACCAGCGGGACGGCACAAATGAGTTAGGTGCTCAGAGACAGAGAGACTTGCTGATGATGAGACAGAGGATAGTGGTGTTCATTTTTCAAAGGGAATGACTTGAACTACTTCCACTGTGACCTATTGATATGATTGGAAACGTGATGATCTTTAAAATACAATGGACTAACTTTGACCACTTTCCTCACATTTAGGGTGAAACTTTGAGTCTTTAAAAATTGTATGTACCAAATGCTAAATCTGCTGAAGCATAAAAAAAAATCATACCGCATCTTACGTGAACTAACTAAATAAGATCAACTGACAGACTTCCAATAGAACAGTGGTTCAGTTGTTGTATGATTGTGCATGATGTCAGGGCGAGGGTTGTCTCACCAGCAGGCACTCTCTGCGGTAGAGCCCTATGAGCTCATCGTCGTGACCTCGGTACAACCCTTTGACCAACAGCTCTCTGTTGTACTGGTATGAGTAGATCAGGTACATCAATGCCTCCACAAAGCTACAGAGAAACAGACACAGTCAGATACATTATAGTAGAATCAGGGTGGAACAAATTTAACCACAAGGGCTGCTTTTACACAGGCGGCCCAATTCTGTTTTCCACTAATTGGTCGTTTGACCAATCACATCAGATCTTTTCAGAGCTGATCAGATTGGTCAAAAAAGTTAAAAGGTCAGAATTGGGCTGGCTACCTGTGTAAATGCTGCAATAGAGGCAGGGGACATATAAAATCAGTTTTAGCTGTGTCTACAAGGGATAGTAGAGCTGGAACAGTCAGGCCTTTTTCATTAAGAAGATTTAAAACAGATGTATTGGAGGGAGAATTAACAGAAGAAATAACCAAGTACATGAACAACCATCTTGATCTATGCCAGACTGACTGAGCTCCAGATGTAAGGATGGGGGGGAAGGGACCTGCTGCCCTCTACAGGTGACTTTAGGAAGTTCCCATGCTTAACAAAGCTGCAATATCAGGTGCTTCTACTAATAATGCAATAATCTAGAGAGCATTTTAATCTACATTTTAAATGTTTTCTATACTGAAATGATTGGGCAATGTGAGTTCCCATTTGTTTGCAGTAGGATATGGAGGCCGGAAATGAAAGCTCTGGGTCGTGAAGAGAAGAACGTGACAACAGTCCAGTCAATTGGCAGTCTCACCTCTTCTTCTGGAACAGCTCCAAGCCAATCATCAGGAAGATTGTTGTCTCGCGGAAATTCCTGTAGTCCTGATGCCACATCTGTGAACATTGTAGGGAACAGAATTCATGAGAAAGAGCTTGAAAGGATTTTAAGGACGGATCTAACTGTTAGTACATAAAAGCTTAACAATTTTTTTTTTCATTGGATTATCCATAGCAGAGTTTATTGGGGTCAGTTACAATTTAAAGATTGTAATGATTTAAACCGTATACTTAAATGTAAATTACTTTGATACTAGTCATCGGTCAAAACATCCTAATAAGATGTTCCAGACAAAACATTGTAAATCTGTCAAAACCAGAGTGTTTCAGAATGCTGACCTCATACTCCTCCATGTTGATCTCCTCTGGCTTAATGAGGTCTAGTTTGGCACGTGCCACTTTCATAATGCTCTTACACCTGAGAGGGGAGGGGGAGGAGGAGAAAGGGAAAGCAAAAGGAAAGAGAAGAGAAAGGGTGAGACAGTGCTATTGGTATGGTGAATCATACTGGTGAGGAACTAGCTACTCCAGGAGACGAAACAGTACACATTGGTCCTGGGGCCACGACACACAGGCCCCATGAATGACTGCTTACTGCAGAGAAACACTACTACTAAACCACACACTCCTCTCCAGAGCTTCTGATTGAGGCCAGATGCAAGAAGGAAATCTTAATATAAACTGGGTAGTTTAACTCCTGGATGCTGGTATATCAGACTGTATATCACAGGTATGACAAAACATTTATTTTTACTGTTACGATTACGTTGGTAACCAGTTTATAATAGCAATGAGGCACCTCAGGTTTGTGGTATATGGCCAATATACCATGGCAGAAGTGATGTATCGTACATAAGAACAGCCCTAAGCATTGGTATATTCGACATATGCCACACCCCCTCTGGCTTTATTGCTTAATTATACCTGCTCAGAATAGAGGAAAATCTATTCACTGATGAAAGTGGGTCACAACTACCCTCTGCTGGTAAATTTGTGAAGTTCAGAGGTAATAAACTGGCGTTTTCTTTTTTGTTTTACCAAAAGAAAGATAGGACAGACTCATAATTCAAAAATTAAGCAAATAGGAGTTTAACCCATAAATAGAGTTTAACCCATAAATAGAGTTTAACCCATAAATAGAGTTTAACCCATAAATAGGGTTTAACCCATAAATAGAGTTTAACCCATAAATAGAGTTTAACCCATAAATAGGGTTTAACCCATAAATAGAGTTTAACCCATAAATAGAGTTTAACCCATAAATAGGGTTTAACCCATAAATACCGTTCGTTAAAGCCCAGGTTTCGGTCGGCAAACTGCATGAGGAGGGTTCTCTCCAGGATCTTCTTGGGGGCCTGGTTCTGGATGAAGTAGACGATGACGTGCTGCAGTCGGTAGTCACTCCCCGGGGCTGTGTCCTCCTGGGAAAACCTCAGCAGACGGGTGTACTCCACCTTAATGGCCTGACACACATAGATCAAGCATGGGGTGAATGGACTTTGATAGGCCAAACTAGCATTAGATCTTCAGAGTAGGCCTAGATTAGAACATTGATGAACATCTGCAGCAGCAGAAGACAAAACCATCGTCTCCACGTAAGAGTTGTCAAGATCATCATCATCCTCCTCATCCTTGTAAACAAAACTCAGAGTTGAATCAAGTTCTCTTTGTTCAAATGAACCTCATTGTCCATGTGACACCAAGTCCAATTTCTGTAGGATGCTTTTGATGAGAACAACTGACTCAAAAAGACAGAACTAGTGAAATGCTAGATAAAACAGGATGGGAGGATGGTTGTTGAGAGGCAGTAGAAGTACAGCATCACAGAAGGAGTGAATAAAGGTGTGAAAGAGAAATGAGAACGGAATGTACCTTGAAGAAGGCCGCTTCAGGCCCAAGCTTTTCAAACACAGTCCTTGCTTTGCCAATGGACATTATAATACCCTGCATGTTTGGAGTCATCATGGCCTGCAGTACCCAAGGAGTGGAAGCATGTTACAATAGTAGAAAGTAGATCCCCTTAAAATTTAACGAGCCCAGCAAACCCCCAAAATAATACCCTTTTCTGGTACAGCACTATGTGAGAACTACCATACATAAGTCAGCAGACAATGCATACAGTCAAAGGTTTGGACACACCTACTCATTCTTTTCTTATTTTTTTTTACTGTTTTCTACATTGTAGAATAATAGTGAAGACACCAAAACAGTGAAATAACACATATGGAATCATGTAGTAACCAAAACAAAGTGTTATTTTATATTTGAGAGATTCCTCAAAGTAGCCACCCTTTGCCTTGATGACAGCTTTGCACAATCTGCTCTCAACCAGCTTCATGAGGTAGTCACCTAAAATGCATTTCAATTGACAGATGTGCCTTGTTAAAAGTTAATTTGTGGAATTTCTATGCTTCTTAATTTGTTTGAGCCAATTAGTTGTGTTGTGACAAGGTAGGACTGATATACAGAAGATAGCACTATTTGGCAAAAGACCAAGAACAGCTCAAATTTCAAATACAATTACAACAGGTGTAGAGCTTACAGGGGGGGGGGGGGGGTTATCCGAATAGTCTGGGAAACCATTTGATTAAATGTTCAGTAGTCTTATGGCTTGGTGGTAGAAGCTGTTCAGAAGCCTCTTGGACCTAGACTTGGCGCTCTGGTACCATACGGTAGAAGAGACAACAGTATAGGACTTAGGTGGCTGGAGTCTGACAATTTTTAGGGCCTTCCTCTGACACAACCTGATATAGAAGTCCTGGATGGCAGGAAGCTTGGCCCCGGTGATGTACTGGGCCGTACGCACTACCCTCTGTAGTGCCTTGTGGTCGGAGGCCGAGCAGTTGCCATACCAGACAGTGATGCAGTCAGTCAGTGCTCTTGATGGTGCAGCTGTAAAATCTTTTGAGGATCTGAGGACCCATGCCAAATCTTTCCAGTCTCCTGAGGGGGAATAGGTTTTGCCGTGCCCTCTTCACAACTGTCTTGGTGTGTTTGGACCATGTTATTTTGTTGATGATGTAGACACCAAGGAACTTGAATCTCTCAACCTGCTCCACTGCAGCCCCGTCGATGAGAATGGGGGCGTGCTCGGTCCTCCTTTTCCTGTAGTCCACAATCTTCTACGTTGTCTTGATCACGTTGAAGGAGAAGTTGTTGTCGTCCTTGCGCCACACGGTCAGGTCTCTGACCTCCTCCTTATAGGCTGTCTCATCATTTTCGGAGACCCACCTTACCACTCGTGTCATCGGCAAACTTAATGGTGTTCGAGTCGTGCAAACAACGTTTCTCTTTGCCAAAGAAGCAAAGTGAAACAGTCCATCATTACTTTAAAACATGAAAGTCAGTCAATACGGAACATTTCAAGAACTTTGAAAGTTTCAAGTGCAGTCACAAAAACCATTAAGCGTTATGAAACTGGATCTCATAAGGACCGCCACAGGAATGGAAGACCCAGAGTTCAATAGAGTTAACTGCACCTCAGATTGCAGCCCAAATAAATGCTTCACAGAGTTCAAGTAACAGACACATCAACTCTTCAGAGGAGACTGTTTGAATCAGGCCTTCATGGTCAAATTACTGCAAAGAAACCACTACTAAAGGACACCAATAAGAAGAAGATTCTTGCTTGGGCCAAGAAATATGAGCAATGGAGTGGTGGAAATCTGTCCTTTGGTCTGATGAGTCCAAATTGGAGATTTTTGATTCCAACCGCTGTGTCTTTGTGAGACACAAAGTAGGTGAATAGATGATCTCCGCATGTGTGGTTCCCACCGTGAAGCATGGAGGAGGTGGTGTGATGGTTTGGGGGTGCGTTGCTGGTGACACTGTCTGATTTATTTATAATTCAAGGCACACTTAACCCGCATGGCTACCACAGCATTCTGCAGCGATAAGCCATCTGATCTGGATTGCACTTAGTGATACATTTGTTTTTCAACAGAACAAATGACCCAACACACCTCCAGACTGTATAAGGGCTATTTGACCAAGGAGAGTGATGGAGTTCTGCATCAGATTACCTGGCCTCAACCCAATTGAGATGGTTTGGAATGAGTTGGTCCACAGAGTGAAGGAAAAGCAGCCAACAAGTACTCAGCATATGTGGGAACTCCTTCAAGACAGTTGGGAAAAGCATTCCAGGTGAAGCTGGTTGAGAGAATGCCAAGATTGTGCAAAGCTGTCAAATGCAAAGGGTGGCTACTTAAACAAATCAAAATATATATTTTAACATTTTTTTGTTTACTACATGAATCCATGTCTGTTATTTCATAGTTTTGATGTCTCCACTATTATTCTACAATGTAGACAATAGTAAAAATAAAGAAAAACCCTTGAATGAGTAGGTGTGTCCAAACTTTTGACTGGTACTGTATGTTAGAGTCACTCTACTAATGTGAGGTACACACACAGCTCGCCATGTGAAGGACACAATGGATGATTTAAAATAAGTTTCCATGTGAATGACAGTCTCTGTGAAAGGCAGCCCTGTGAAGGTTGAGGTCCTTATGGTAAAGAGTCTCTACCGACAGCCCTATACAGTCCTAGCGTGGTATAGCAAGCAGACAGTCTTTGGTCTATTTAAGGGCATAGAAATTAAACATTGATTCTACTACAGCACTTTGACAACATTTTTCGCCAGACTCTCTTGAAAATGACAAACCAAGCAAAACCAACTAATTTATTGATAGGAGCAGTGAGACGATGCAGTTACATTAAGCTTGTATTTTTCCATCCCAAAGGGTTTTATATGATACCTATTTGTATGAACCAAAAAGGATGTTAGAAACAGTAAGATATAACCACGCAAATTACATTTAATATTTGCTCCTGAGATGCTGTTTATTTCTCAGTAGCAAAAATAAACACTCTAGGCAATTGAGTCACTGTTTAGGTGAAGTTTCTGTCCAAATATCTCTGTGTAGAGTAGAGTGCTTCTGTTGCAAGTAGTCTTGACAGGGATAGGCTTTTCACACTATCTTTTTATAGCTAGCCCAAGGCTAGTTTCATCATCTAGGATAGTACACTAGCTGTAGTCTACTATAGCACCCTATCTTGGTCTGCCAAGAGGTTTAGTTGAAAATGGCAACAGTGACTTGCCTTGAGCTGACCATGACTCTGGTTTGAAAACTGGTCTGAATTAAGATTTACTCAGGTGTGAAAAGCCTGTAGGAGAGCCAAGAGGAGAACATCACCAACAGGCAAGAGACTTTTTAGCACACCAAATAAGTCCGCTGAGTGAGAGGAGTGTTGAGCGCTACCTCATCACTTGTTACACCCCCCCCCCCGACGACAAAGCTTCCCACCTGGGGGATGGCCACCTCTACAATACGGTGGGCAGGGGGCTTATCCTTCACAGGGGGGTCAGACGGAGGCACAAGAGGGGTTTCAGGGTTCACCTTGATCTCAGGCTGTGGGGGAAGGCGTGGGGAGACACTCTCCCCACAGGACTGTGGAGAGAGCTAGAAAGAAAAAGGAGAAGAGAGGAGAAGAGAAGGGGAAAGAAAAGGGGAAAGAAAGAAGCATGGAGGGCGAAGTTAAACAGAAAGAGAAAAAAGGATGAAAATAACTTTACTGGGGTTGAGTGGTAGACCTACATGGTTCTTTGAAGTGAGCGTAGAAGGAGCAGTTGTATAGCGTGTGTGTGTAAGAGGTGGAGTATGTGTGTATGTGTTATGTGCTATATGGTCTTACTGCAGTAAGCAGTCCCTCAGGGCTCCTCTCCTCCTGCTGCTGCTCGGCTGCAGCTTTGGAGATGGCCCTCTCGGTGTCCTCCTGCAAGTGCCTGGAGTAGTCTGTGGGGGACGGCTGCTCCATGTACTCTGGGTCCTGCTGTGGAGCTGGAGGAACCACACACACAAACCAACATGAGATACACTACTACAGGCAAGCAAAATCTAGTCTGTCTAACATAATTTTTATACTGTTGTGCCGATCTGCACCACACCCAAACTATGCTAGTCTGGAAATAGTCTGGTTATTTTTACACTTCCATAAACTATGGTGGATGTGTAACCAGGCCAGCACCTAGTGATGTGCAGTTCGCAAATTATTGGTTCTTATTGAACAACTTTTTTTACTGACTGGTCAGTCATGATTCGTATTTTCAGGACTTTAGTTGTTCATTTGACCTGCTGGCCCCCATGAATACAGCAGGATTAATACGTGCTCCTCAGGCTGAGCAGCTCCGGAGACATGCTCCGACCAACTATCTATCATATGTGCGTGCATGAAAATATATCATGCTGCAGGCAGTATAGAGAAGAAAAAGACATCTAGTACAGGCGTAGCACAACCTCCCGCAGCCCACACCACCCGAAATGTTTATCTTTGGGGGGGTGTCCCCTTGGATGTCAGGCCTCAATAGATACTATAGTAACAAGTCAGAATTACAGGAAATTAGCTTTAAAATGTTATGATTTCTCTCGGCCTCAGGGCAAAATGTGTAGAATAGCAGGAAATTAGCTCAGGGATTCTCAGGAAGTCGGGACAATCCTTGCCCGGCAGGAAAGCTTAATTTTTATAGAATATTGTTTCGTTTTTTTTTTCATTAATTGAGCTTAAAAATGTACATTTAAGGGAAATATTTGTTTTGGATATTCTCAATACTATAAACGTCCATGCCGGCTCTATGCCTGGAAATGCCCTTGTCAGGAGCAAAGCATCCCAGTTTCCAAAACTCCCCCAAAATTTTTTACAATTAAAAAGGCTAAAAATGTATATTCATTTAACAATTATCATATGTAGTTTCTTGCAATAGCCCTCTGTTACTTTAAATATACTTCTCTCAAAACTTTGATTCCTAAAAGATGTGTTCTGTCAAATTTGTCTAAAATCCTAAATTAATCATAACGCAACAGAGGGAAAACTAAATTGCTACCGTGTGTAACAACTGAATGAAGATTTTTTATTTTATTTTAATTGGTCAACTCTGTAAAATAACAACTCCGTAAGATTTAAACTCTGTCAGAGTACTGAAAAATCTGATAGAATATTTGTTTTTATT
The DNA here is from genome assembly GCF_002021735.2 of Oncorhynchus kisutch. Classification (NCBI taxonomy): domain Eukaryota; kingdom Metazoa; phylum Chordata; class Actinopteri; order Salmoniformes; family Salmonidae; genus Oncorhynchus; species Oncorhynchus kisutch. Next base: position 19,787,838 of record NC_034201.2, on the reverse strand, counting down.
GGGTATATTTGTTTTTATTGAGACAAAAATATGTTTGTTTTGAGTGTCGTCAACTCCATCACTGATTGCTAACCCCCTTCAGATAAATGTTTTTGTGAATATTCTGAAAAACATATTGTAATCACTGTGCTGTGCTAGACCTAAGGGACAATGTTTGCATTATAAATGTTTTATATTCTAACTAAATTAACCCTGGGCTATTAATATGTTAATAGTGAAATAAAATTGAGATTTGTATTATATATTTGAATAATCTAAACAATCAATAATTATAAAAATGAATGTCTTTTATGATGTCTGATGGAGTTGACATAAATCCAGTCATTTACATTTCCTGAAAAAATTATTAGGTTGCTCCTTTATATGGTGTGATAGGTGATACTTTGGTCTATTAAAATATATATTTCAAATTTGGTTAAAAATGCCCACACCATTAAACATTTATTTATAAAAAATAAAAAAAAGAGCTGAAAGACAGTAGCCAGAGCTTACCCATGTGGCACTATAATTTACAGTGCCTTCAGAAAGTATTAATACCCCTTGACATATTCCACAATGTGTTACAACCTGAATTCAAAATGGATTATTATACAATGTAGAAAATAGGAAAATAAAGAGTAGGCGAGTAGGTGTCCAAACTTGACTGATACTGTATAACTAAGCAATTTAGATCATTGATATATCGGTAGCTAGCTTACTGTAATGATAAACAGAGAGAACAAAGAATATAGCCATTTAATCATGTCCATGTCCAAATATTAATGATGTCTGGAGTCCGACACGGTTCCCTGTGGAATTATCATAACGGCAGAAGTCAGACAAAAGTCAACCCTCAACATGTCAATAGCTTGTATAGGCACGGTTGATTTATTATTTTATTTATTTAACTAGGCAAGTCAGTTAAGAACAAATGCTTATTTACAATGGTAAGCAGAGATGTGCTGCACCACTTAGATTTACTGATCCAGATTAACGTTTTTAAACTATGATTAGTGACATGTTACACCAATATGAGGTATTTCGTGAGTTGAAACGAAGTAGCTAGCCTACTTCACAAATGAGGCCAAAGTTGCTGTCACTTGGTGAAATAAGAACTATGTAGAGCTACTGAAACTCCATCGTGAAAAGTTGTCATGGTTGGCTGATTTGAAATAAAATCTGTTATTTGCAAGTACTAAACAGAAAACGAATTAATTAGCTAATGTTAGCTAGTTTATAAACCAAGCTTGCAAGCATAAAATAGAACTTATTATAGACATTGCAAAAACATGATTTATTATTTGTCCACTAGCCACCTGATCATGGCACGTCAAAGAAGAACATTTCTCCCCTTACGAAAAAAACCCTCCTGTCCGAGCTGATGGAGGAATTTAGTAACGTACAGGAGGGGAGGGAAAAAAGACAAACACGACTGTCAAAAAGAAAGAAGACACCTGGGCCATATTATGCGACAGATTCAACGGATCGACACGGATTGAAGAGAAGGGGGACCCAAATCGGATGAAGGAGTGCTGGAAAAAGCCAAAGCCAAAAAGGGTGTGGCAGAGGAGAGGAGAGGGGCTATTTCAGACCGGAGGGGGGCACCCATCCAGGGGAATTGATCCCATCACCCAGAAGATATGCGAGATAATTCCCCAGCAGTTTGCCTCTCTCCTTAACCCCTGATGATGATGCCGAACAACTCGACCCACCAATATTTAGTAAGCATAAGTAACTGGTAAATATCAATGCCTATAATGCATGTTAACACTACTTCACTACAATGTTACCGTTGTCAGGCCCGTTACAGCATGTTGCATAACATCATCATTCGTACCAAGGCTGGGCATATCATAAGCCCAGCCTTGTTGTACAAAATGGCACGTAAATAGCCTACTAATAATGAGTTCATTTTCTTTCTTTCCTTTAGTTGAGCTGACACCCTGTGTTGTAGAGAAACAGCAGTGCCTGGATCTTGCACCAGCAAGAAAAACACCAGACAAACGCCCCATAACTGACATGAACCAAGCTCATATTGATGTTTTGGAGCTGGAGAGAGAAATCTACTGCAGATTGAGGTCCTGAATTTACCAAAAGAGCTAATACAAATAGGAATGTGTGTAGTCTGTTGTCCCTAGTACACCCGGGAATCTAGCTCTCCAGTAAAATCCAGTTGGTGTTTCCTCTGTAGGGTTGAACCTCATGTACTGATTCTTCAGACCGGCAATAGCACTGGACACTGACTACAATCCTGCCGACGGTTGACTTGTGGAGTCCCCATCCAAAAAAAGATCACCATCTGGAAACATCTCGTTGTATAGAACTGTAGGGCCACCAGAAGCTGAAGTAGTGGGGGTACAGCCTCGTTCCTATCACTCCAATGCTTAACGGTTGGTCCACTCTTTCTTTCCAGTTGCATTACAGAGTCGTTGAAGAAGCGGTATCTCCTTGAAAACTCATCGTTATCATAAAACTCATCCAGTCTCAAATTATTCTCTGAGGAATTCTGTTGTTCTGGTCTCTCCACAGTAGATATGCTGCCATTTTATAAGTTAAACCATCTCAAGAGGCAGTTCAGAATTATTTTTTTTAAAGGAGGGAGGAGCACTGGGGCTAGTTGCATAGAAGGGGTGGGAGATGAGGAAATGTTGGACGGGCAAGGAGGCATGGCTGAGTCAAATCGGAATCCTGACTTAATGAAGTGGTGATTAAAGAGCGCAGCCATGTGCTTCTTGTCAGTAACAACCACATCATCAACATTAGGGGACATGGGCAGCTGTGGTGAGGAGGGTTTATTCTCTAGGTCTTTAACCTTTTTCCAGAACTTCTTGGGGTTAGACCCACAGAGAGAGAACTGCTCCTTAAAGAAACTAACTTTGTTTGGCCTTCCGGATTGCCTGAGCGCACTTATTTCTAATTGATCTGAACGAGGCAGCCCTCCAGTATGCGTGTACCGAGCCTTTCGCCAAATGGAATTCTTGAGGTGGAGTAACTGCTAGATCACGGTCGAACCAGGGGCTGAACCTGTTTATAATTCTCATTTTCTTTATTGGGGACGTGTGTGTTAACAATACAAAAAAAGAAGGTCCAAGCGTATTCGACAGAGGGGATCATGCTGATTCTATACCAACTTACAAAAGAAAGGTCATGAAGGAGGGCTTGCTCATTAAAATGCAGTTAGTTTTCCGAAATTTGCAGTCTACAAAAAAACAGTTGGCGCAGATCTATCATTCAGGCCATGTGCTTGCATTCATGATGAGATACGATTGTTAGCTAGATAGTTAGAACGTTTGTGACTAAAACCAGAGGCAAGTGTATTTTCCTGCATGAACATTCAGTCCCCAGCGCATGCCATTTGCAGTTGAAATATATAGCCAATACATTTTGTACTGCATAAAAAAGTCATTTAGATTATGGATTCAGTAAGAAAACATGTTCATAATAAACAGCTAGCAAGTGCTTGCCATAAAGTGTTTCTTTACATGACCTTTGACTGTTGAAAAGCACTATATTGAATCTACTCAATACAAGTGCTGACATCTAGTGGTGTCTTTGCAAACTGCATGCTACTACATTTCCCTGCAGAGTTTGTGAAACGTACAGTTTCATATTTACTGTGAGCTAAAGTTTAATTAATTCAGCCCTTCTGGTTTATTAGTGTGCTTGTGGTGTTTCAGCACAAACACTTCTGCATATTTATCCACTGCCATAGATATAGAAATCTTTAAAGCTGCAATATGTCACATTTTGGGCGACCAACCAAATTCACATAGAAATGTGAGTTATAGATCTGTCACTTATTGAAAGCAACTCTGCTTCCACAGCTGAAGTATTTTAGCGTTTTTTTTTACATTCGGTTTTGTACACCAACTACAAACAAATGAAAACGCAATATTTTTGGTTATGGAAAATATATTTCAAAGCGGTTTAGATGGTACAATGATTCTCTACACTTTACTTGCTTGGTCACAAACTGAAATTAGGCGAACTATTAGAATTTTAGCAACCAGGAAATGGCGGAGTGATTTGTGTATTGTGCATCTTTAAGTTGTACCTAAGAAGGTAAACTGGGTTTTGTATATACTTTCTTATTTATAGAGGATAAAGTTGCTTTTTGGTGGTTATAATGTAAACCACCAATAAAATGTTAATTCATGTTGTATAAAATAATTATCATTTTAATATTTAGTTAATAGCTCAATTTGGAGCACAACATATTGGTAATCGGTGACTGTTGTCTCCCTAAAATTGGTATCGGACCCAAAAATCCTATATTAGTCGGTTCCTACGTAGAAACCGGATTCTATTGAGTTTTTAGTTCATTGTTTGCTGGTAGGGGGGTCCTGCGTGCTCAGAGCATTACGGAATCAAATGAACAAAAGGAGTCGAAGGATTCGTTCTTTTGACAAAGAGTTGAAAAGATCTGAGTTAGTAAAAAGAGCCGACCTTCCCTTCACTAGTCAGCACCGCTCAGCTCAGAAGTGTATAAATGGAATATGTGACCATGCCTTGACGCTCACCTGAGTTGTCTGGTGTACTGGGCTCTGTACTCATAGGCTGAGAGGACGTTGTTGTTGGTGTTGGTTCTGCTACTACAGCGGTTGCGGCGGTGGCCACAGCCAGGGCCAGCTTCTCTTGCTGGGCCTTGCGTGTCTGCAGTGTGTTCCACTCCTCCATCTCCTTGTCAAACAGGCCGTTGTCCTCCTTCACGTAGGCCTTCAGGTCTGGGGGGAGCTTATCCAGACCACTCAGCATCTGGCCCGTCTCCTTATTAAACTCCTCTGCACACACAACCAGACAAACAGATAGTCAATATGGGAATTTATAAACTGGGTGGTTCGAGCACTGAATGCTGATTGGCTGACAGGTATGACAAAATATTTATTTTTACTGCTCTAATTACATTGGTAACCAGTTTATAATAGTGGTTTGCGGTATATGAACATCCTGTCCAAGTTGCAGCACAAACAGAGCCTAACAATAACTAACTACCTTGCACATGGCATGTCCTCATCATATACTCTGAGGACAGTGGTCATAGTTAATGATGATCACAAGAAAGAAGAAAACAAAGCTGAAGTACACCACAAGAAAAGCAAGGTCAAAATAAAGATATGGGATAATGCTGATTGAGGAGCAGAAGAAGCAGTATCTACCTTCTATGAGGAAGGGTTTCTTGTCGTTGATGTACATGAGGCAGTAGGCGCTGGCGTTGCGATAGCCTCCGAACGAGTCCCTGACCAGCTCCTCCCAGGAGGACTTGGTGACTGAGATATCGTTGTACTTCATCCAGCACCGCTGGTGGGGGTCATAGATGTAGGCCCAGTAGTGTCCAGCATTGGCCTGGCCCTCATGCACCAACACCGCATGCAGCCGGTACGGAACCTGGGAGACAGCAGGAGACAATGAGTGACCATCCGGAGTGAACACTGGTCATGGAAAAATGTGAGCGTTCTCAAATCAAGATAATAGTGCATCATTCATTTGGTATTTTTGTATTACAGCAAATGACAATGTATGGTATTTGTGTGAAGGTGTATTGTCAGGTTTAGGAAGGGCACATTTTACCTGCATCATGGACTTGTCAGAGTACATAAGCTCAATGGTCCTGTGGATTCTGGATATACTGCCCTGAAGATCTGGAGAAGACAAATCAACCCATCTCTAGAATTCATACATTTTTGTGCTTGAGATCATAAGAGACAGAGGTATAATACAGCATATTGGGTTTACAAGGCTGGATGAGGTCAGAGGTGACATACAGTACCAGTCAAAGGTTTGGACAAACCCCATTCAAAGGGTTCTCTTTATTTCTTTACTATTTTCAAATTTGTAGAATAATAGTGAATACATCAAAATGATGAAATAACACATATGGAATCATGTAGTATCCAAAAACATATCTTCTAATCTTCCTCACATTCTTGGCATTCTCTCAATCAGCTTCATGAGGTAGTCCCCTGAAATGGTGCGTCTTGTTAAATTTGTGGAATTTCTTTCCTTCTTAAATGTGTTTGAACCAATCAGTTGTGTTGTGACAAGGTAGGGGTGGTATACAGAAGATAGCTCTATTTAGATCAAGTGCATAGTAAGAGAAAAGACAGTCCATCATTACTTTACGACATGAGGCAATTAACTTCACCTCAGATTGCAGCCGAAATAAAAGCTTCACAGAGTTCAAGTAACAGACACATCTCAACATCAACTCTTCAGAGGAGACTGAGTGAATCAGGCTTTCATGGTTGAATTGCTGCAAAGAAACCATTACTAAAGGACATCAATAAGAATGTCAAGAAACATGAGCAATGGACATTAGACCGGTGGAAATCTGTCCTTTGATCTGATGAGTCCAAATTTGAGATTTTTGGTTCCAGCCGCTGTGTCTTTGTGAGAAGCAGGGTAGGTGATCTCCGCATGTGTGGTTCCCACCGTAAAGCATGGAGGTGGTGGTGTGATGGTGCTTTGCTGGTGACACGGTCAGTGATTTATTTAGAATTCAAGGCACACTTAACCAGCATGGCTACCACAGCATTCTGCAGCGATATGCCATCCCATCTGGTTTGAGCTTAGTGGGAGTATCATTTGTTTTACAACAGGAAAATGACCCAAAACAGAGAATGCCAAGTGTGCAAAGCTGTCATCAAGGCAAATGGTGGCTCCTTTGAAGAATTTCAAATATTAAATATATTTTGATTTTTAACACTTTTTTGGTTACTACATGATTCCATGTGATATTTCATAGTTTTGATGTCTTCACTATTATTCTACAATGTAGAAAATAATAAAAATAAAGAAAAATCCCTGAATGAGTAGGTTGTCTCCAAACGTTTGACTGGTACTGTACGTACCGCGGGTATCATTCTCCACCTCACTCCTCCAGCGGTGCAGGCAGCCCTCCAGCACCCGGAGCTCCTCCTCAGTGATGTGACGTGGGGCCGGGTGCATGGGCAGGTCAGGGGGCAGTCGGGACTGGGTGAAGGGCTTGTGGATAGGCACTCTCTGCTGGGTGGAGGGGGCCGGGGTGAGAGCCAGGGCGAGGGCCAAACCCTCTGGAGGGATAGAGGGACCCTGTTCGGCTGTGCTGTAATGTCGGGCGAGTGTGCATAAGTCAAAACCACAACTCAATACTTCTGAACCACACTAAGTCAACAGCTTAATCAGACAGATTATCTGACAAAAGCAAAGTCAGAAACATGCACACTTAAATCCTGACTCAGGGAGACAGTGTGTGGCATGCTCTGTGTTTCATGACTTGCCTTAAAGCAGGCAGCAGTTGCCCTGTTGTGCCACCAGGGGGTGCTGATGTATCAATGTCCCCCACAGGAGAGGTGCAGACTGGCTTACTGGAAGTAAACTCCATGGCGTACTGCAGGACATCTGCCAGAGGAAACCTCTTGGGGCCGGAGCCATAGCTCAGATACCTTGGGGACACAGAGAGAGAGTAGAACAGAGAGAGGATGACAAACCGTACTGAGAATGAGAATGCATCTTTCAGGTAAAGAGTAAAAGAAAAGCAAGATGCTTGGTTAGAAGCACAACACATATGGTATCTATGAACACCATCCCTTTGATAGTTGATCAACCTACGATAGTAAACAGAGGTGTGTGTGTGTAGCAGCCCAGCCCACCTCTCCAGACGCTGTTGGAGTAGAGTCAGGTGCTCTTTCAGTCTCCTGATCTCTTCCCGTTTAATCCTGGTGATCTCTCGGTTCCTGTCCATATACCTGACAAAACAACAGAAATCATATAAGTTCCATGGAAAACTATGGGCCTGTATCCCAGATTAAAGGACCACAACCCATGCTCAATGTAAAATCTCAATATAATGTTTATTTTCTTTTTTCAAGACCCTTAATTTGAAAGGGGCCTAGGAAACCCAAAATAATGTTATTTAGGCTATGTGATGTGAATAACAGTTCATCTTAGCTGCTTACTCCTGTTGAATTGATACATTTTCCCTTAGGTACAGCTGGACTGGTAGGTGTGTTGGAGGTTTCCTTACCTGTCCATGTACAGCATGGAGGGGAACTCCAGCTTGCTGTGGATCTTCTCAGGTCGACCCAAAGCTTGGTTGAACTCAAATCTTGACAGTTCAAAGGTCAAGACAGGAGGGAGTTCGGTAAACCAGTGCTGAAAGGAATTCCAAAATGTTTCTATTGGGTCATATGAGTCATGCGGTATCCATAAACATTTTTAATTGGGCACTAAGGAATCAGTAGTCTTGAACAGCGCATTTTGAAAGCATTCCTACATGACTCATGCCTGTTCCACTAATATTGTTGTGCCTTTAGTAGTGCTGAGTGACAAACCGAAATGTTATTTTTTGTATTTTAAACAACTAATTGACCAATGTCGGTTCAATTTTGAGTTTCATTTCATCCCGTTTCTTTCTGTGAGCTCAATGCACACATTGCGCAATTTCCCTAGAGATAAATCTGATTAAGATCAGGGTTGGGTTATAAAAAAAAAATCTGAAACTTTGAACATCCCACGGACCACCATTACAAAATTGAAAGAATATGGCACCACAACAAACCTGCCAAGAGAGGGCCGTCCACCAAAACTCACAGACCAGACAAGGAAGGCATTAATCAGAGAGGCAACAAAGAGACCAAAGATAACCCTGAAGGAGCTGCAAAGTTCCACAGCGGAGATTGGAGTATCTGTCCATAGGACCACCTCCGGCCGAACACTCCACAGAGCTGGGCTTTACGGAAGAGTGTCCAGAAAAAGCCATTGCTTAAAGAAACAAATTGGTGTTCACCAAAAGGCATGTGTGAGACTCCCCAAACATATGGAAGAAGGTACTCTGGTCAGATGAGACTAAAATGTAGCTTTTTGGCCATCAAGGAAAAGGCTGTCTGGTGCAAACCCAACACCTTCCATCACCCCGAGAACACCATCCCATGTTTTTCCATCGGCAGGGACTGGGAAACTGGTCAGAATTGAAGGAATGATGGATGGTGCTAAATACTGGGAAATTCTTGAGGAAAACCTGTTTCAGTCTTCCAGAGATTTGAGACTGGGACGAAGGTTCAACTTCCAGCAGGACAATGACCCTAAGCATACTGCTGAAGTAACACTCGAGTGGTTTAAGGGAAACATTTAAATGTCTTGGAATGGCCTAGTCAAAGCCAAGACCTCAATCCAATTGAGAATCTGTGGTATGACTTAAAGATTTCTGTACACCAGCGGAACCCATCCAACTTGAAGGAGCTGGAGCAGTTTAACCTTGAAGAATGGGCAAAAATCCCAGTGGCAAGATGTGCCAAGCTTATAGAGACATACTCCAAGAGACTTGCAGCTGTAATTGCTGCAAAAGGTGGATTTACAAAGTATTGACTTTGGGAGGGTGAATAATTATGCACACTCAAGTTCTGTTTTTTTGTCTTATTTGTTTCACAATAAAAACATATTTTGCCTCTTAAAAGTGGTAGTCATGTTGTGTAAATCAAACGATACAAACCCCCCAAAAATCCATTTTAATTCCAGGTTGTAAGGTAACAAAATAGGACAAATGCCAAAGGGGTGAATACTTTTGCAAGCTACTGTAGTAAAGAGCTGTACTTTCCAACAGGCCAATATTCAACATGTTTTCTGCGCTAAACTATGCTCATTAAGTATAATGACCATAATCCTTTGCGAGCCTACTTGTCCGTTCTGTGTTTCTTTTACGCCTGCTATGTTAGGCTACTGTGGGGTTGAGGTTAGAGCTCTGTGCACGCCAGTCAAGTTCTTCCACACCGATCTCAACAAACCATTTTTGTACGGACCTCACTTTGTGCACAGGGGCATTGTCATACTGACACAGGAAAGGTCCTTCCCCAAACTATTGGAACAAAGTTGGAAGCACAGAATCATCTAGAATGTCCATGTCCACCAAACTTTACAGTTGACACTATGCGTTGGGGCAGGTAGTCAGTCAGTCCCCCACATCTCCTGAATTATTCAAGCACCATCTATTTTTAAGTAGGCCTAGATGGGCTGTTTTACTGGTAACATTTGGTTGTCGAACAGAAATGTAATGGTACTCCCAGTATAATTTTGTTGCCTGTACATTTTGTATGTGTCTAACTATAGGTTTGGAACATGTTTTGGAGTTTCATTATCCCTATTACACATGTATTACAGTTAAAACTCCAGTGTTAGTTGTTTTTTAATGAGCAGCAGCACTGACCTCCTGTCCAGACCTGGCAGAGTTCTCTGCTGATGAGTGCAGGGACTCGATCTCCCCCTCAATCATGGCCGCCTCCAGACACTCATGCAGGTCCTTAAAGCCGTTCACCTGCAGGGGGTACTGCCCAAACATCTCAGTGTTCTCAAACTTCTTTCCTGTGGGGAAAGGGAGCAGCAGCACAGAAACGTAAACAACAGGTTGAGTTCAGCATCAGTCATCATAGCCATGCCTGAGTTCAAATAGGATTTGTTTGATTGAGCCTATTCGGTATGCCAGATGGGCAGGGTTTATACTTTCTGGGGCTTTACCATTGGTTCCATTGCACCAAGCAAGTTCAATAAAAGGCAGAAAACAAATACTTGATCAAGATCACATCCACTAACTGACTGTAAATACAGCTCAGCTTGCTCCCCTGCAGAGCCTTAAGACTGCTGCATGCTTCAGTTCGGCTGGCGCCTAGCCAAACTCGGCTAGGCGAACCGAACGAGTGTGCTCGCATACCTTTGACCATACCTGCGGCAATAGTACCGTTCGGCCATCTTGAGGCGCCATAGCCAGTATACACCTCCTCAAAATAGCCCGAATTAATCTAAGATAACTCAAGAAATACATTTTTACTTTTTGGCTGAGGAGATCTTAGTTTTACATCTAAGAGCATTTCTCAAGTAAAAAAATATGCAAAAAGAAGAGTCGTCTCATAGCTGAATGATAAATACTACATTGAAGATTCCTTACTGCTGACCAATCACCAATGAAGGGGCTTAGACTTCAGCTTCCGAACTTCAGCTTGCCTCGAGAGAAAAATGTTGTGTGCAAGAACAGCCGGACAAAAACGTCTCAAAATGTCATCATAATATACGCACAAACTGTTCCGGATGGGAAGCATGCGGATACCTTTAGCCAACCCACTGCACTGACTACAGCAGCGGAGTACGGACTGACAACAACAACAACAAACAGAACCCAGAGAGGGGAAGTTAGCGGACATGCAAATGTAGCATTAAGGTCATTTAAGGATGAGAGGAGCAAAAGCTGCCTTGCTGGCCCAGCTTTGTGTCTGGTGGCCCTGGACCAGTATTGTCATGCATAATAAGCTAAATTCCAATCAGACGTCAAGGTCCTCAAGGATCAATGCTCTGCAGCCCTGTGCTTTTACATGCGCCACATCTCATTAAAACAAGGTCACCTTTAATTATCGGGGGCAAGGACTCTCCCTCTCCTTGCTGCTGCTTCGAAGCAGGAAACTGACAGCTGAGACTTAACGTCACCTCTCCTCCTACCCAGGGATGTTCTAACATGCTTGCTTCCCTCTCTTACCTTCGAGAACACCAACAGCCAGGAACCGGCCATAGAACAGCTCCACCATCGGGTTCTTTGGCTTCTCACCCTCTCTGGGAACGGAGAGAGATCAGAGCCAAAACACACACACTCATTAGGGTGAGTCACAGTGTGCGACATACACAATGGGTGGAAGAGGACTTTGTCCTCTAAGCCATGTGAATAATGCTCCAAGCTTCTTTTTTCAATGGACTTTCATAAAATGCTTACTAAATTCACTACGATGCATGTTCTGTATGAAAACGCAGAAGGCATGATGTGTCCAGTCTCCTAAGGGGATGAATTACACAGTGTGTGTGTGTGTGTGTTGACGTTAGCATGGTGTGTTGTCGTACCGGTCCTCCTCTGCCTTCATCTGGAAGGCATCCTCCAGCCAGTCCAGCAGCTTGTGTGTGAACTCACTCACATCCTGCTGTTCAGGCAACACACAGCGAAACAGACCAATTAGATCAATACTTACAGGCAGCACACAGAGAAACAGACCAATTAGAACACTGCCTTCACTGTTGAACAGAAGGCCCAGATCTCAGATGTACAGAACATAACCTCCTTTTCATGTTTTAAACCTTGGTTAAGTGGGCTTACACTGAGGGACTTGGTAATTGTTGAGGTAGATTTGTATACACCAGAGTCAAGGACCAGAGGGTGCCTTACAGACGTCAGTTGTGCCCTCTAATTGGGGTCAACGCTTCTCTAACCTCAGGCACACAAAGTGACCAGAGAAGAGTGGACTACGGACATGACTGATGAACAGAAATATAAGCTCAGCATTATCAGGTTTTCGGGGGGCGGAAGCCGAATGTTCTACGGCTTATTAGCGTACACCTAATATGTTCCCCCTGTTGTGGATGGTCATTATATATTAAGCTTGAACCAAAAGATTACATGTAACAAAAATGAAATAATAATGTTGATGCTAATATGATGTACAATATTCCATTATGTTTCTATATGATAACAGAGTAATATATTTAATATGCCATATACAATTTTCTTAACAGTTTCACTAATTCATTTAAATTAACTTAATCATTATGACACACCCCTCATTACTGTCATTGGTTACACTAATTGCACTGTGTCTACATAACCTGGTTCAAGTATTCATGACATTACCCTGAGGAAGGCAGTGATGCCGAAACATTGGTAAATACCCATTACATTTCTTGGAGATTATTCTTGGAGTGTACGACATTCTTTATTTTGATAGTTAATAGTTTATTCGTCGTAAGTCAGCACCTCCACACAAAGTATTGTGTGGAGCTCATGTTTTTTTTAAATGGTCTACAATTCGTCATATTAACATTACATTACAGCATATTAGCATACAGGAGCTGATCCCCATCCGATATCTACAGTGGGTTGCAAAACTATTCACCCCCCTTAGCATTTTTCCTATTTTGTTGCCTTTACAACCTGGAATAAAAATATATGTATCATTTGATTTACACAATATGCCTACCACATTTAAGAGGCAAAATCTTTTTGGGGGTGAAACAAACAAGAAATAAGACAACAAAAAAACATGCACAACTATTCACCCCCCAAAAGCCAATAATTTGTGGAGCCACCTTTTGCAGCAATTACAGCTGCAAGTCTCTTGGAGTATGTCTCTATAAGCTTGGCACATCTAGCAACTGGGATTTTTGGCCATTCTTCAAGGCAAAACTGCTCCAGCTCCTTCAAGTTGGATGGTTCCGCTGGTGTACAGAAATCTTTAAGTCATAGCACAGATTCTCAATTGGATTGAGGTCTGGGCTTTGACCAGAGCACCTTCTTCCATGTGTTTGTGGAGTCTCCCACATGCCTTTTGGCCAACACCAAAAGTGTTTGCTTATTTCTTTCTTTAAGCAATGGCTTTTTTCTGGACATTCTTAGTCATAGCGCACACACACTGAGATCATGTAAAACTTCTTTTTTTTAAGTCCACCTGTGTGCCATCTAACTAATTATGTGACTTCTGAGGGTAATTGGTTGCACCAGATCTTATTTAGGGGTTTCATAGCAAAGGGGGTGAATACATATGCACGCACTACTTTTCAGTTTTTTAAAATAAGTAAATATTTTAATTTCACTTCACCAATTTGGACTATTTTGTGCATGTCTATTACATGGAATCCAAATAAAAATCTATTTAAATTTACAGGTTGTAATGCAACAAAATAGGAAAAATGCCAAGGGGGATGAATACTTTTGTAAGGCATTGTATATTTGTAGCAGAGTTCAGCGGAGTAGCGCAAGAGGCGGGCCCAATGGCTGTTGCACAAGGAGGAGGAGCAGTGGACCATCCACCTGGCTCAGGTCGGGACTGATCAACCCTTCAGAAGGTGTCATGAGAAGCACCAAAACATCTGATGAAGGGACTGAAAGAAAACACTGAAGGACCCCTAATTACACTTCACATTTAGCAGATGCTCTTATTCAGAACAAAGATGCATTCATCTTCAGATATCTAGGTGGAACAACCACATATCACAGATGTAGTCCAATTTCTCCTCAATAAAGACATGATGAGCAAAGTCAGTGCTAGAGGAAGTCACTGCTAGGTTTTGGGGGATAAGAAACTCTTCAGAGGTAGGGTGTCATATATTCGGTAGAAGGGCAGGAACTCTGCTGTCCTAGAATCAGGGGGAAGCTGGTTCCACCATTGGGGTGCCAGGACATGGGTGGAACAGCCAAGAGAGCAGAGTTGGCAGAACGGACTGCTCTGGTTAGGATGTAGGGTTTGAGCAGAGCCTGAAGGTAGGGAGGGACAGTTCCCCTTGCTGCTCCGTAGACAAGCACCGTGGTATCGTAGTGCAGGGATCCCAAACTTTAGAATTCATTTCCACTGTACTGTTGCTTACAATTTTTGGGGGTGAAGGCCAGACGACTGTAAAGCCCATTGTGACATCAGTTGATGTAAAAAGGGCTTTACAAATACCTTTGATGAAAAGGTTGATTGGTTTATCATAGCAGATTTTACAGAGTGATAGCTAGGATGTTTACCTGCTGAGACTCGCTGGACTTGAAGGCGTCCTTGAGGATCTCCACGGCACACGACGGGTCCACGTACTTCCTCTTAGAACCCACCATGAGGGAGAACAAGTTCCTAAGCTCCTGCATGAAGGGTAGGTTTCTGTGCTCCTATGGAACGACAACCAGACACACAGAGGGACGTTAGTTAACATGATAACCTGCCTTCTAGAGGAAGGGAATACGGGTTTCCAAATCATAGTCATATTTCAGGGTTTTATTGTCAACCATCTTTCAGACCATGGAGACTGAATTAAGAACACTATTATACCCATTATAATCTTTTCAAATTCAGGACTTTATGATGGTGTGCCCATCAAAATATGAAAGATGAGTATTTCCCCAGTTTATGCAAGGGAATGTGCTTTTCTATTGGAGCCTAGTGATGCTGAGCTGACCCAGTAAATCTGTGAGCTGGAGCTGGCGTGAGATGTGACAAGCAGAGGGAGTCCTCCACTGCTCTACATACAGCAGGACACTGACTGGCTACACCACAACTACTACCAATGAATGAACGAGTTCTAATTACATTATGGTACAGGTTGAGAGCACAGAGTACTCATTGCTCAAGCCCATACGTGTGACAAAAAAAAGGGACACTTATGTGACACTGGCAAAGGAATAGCCTTGCTTTGAAGACGAGCCTCGTTGACAAACAGATCAATTAAAATAAACCCTTGGATAAGTGCTCTCACTTTGAGCGCAAGGGTCACGGCTATTGACGACAGATTAGAGCCTAAGCCCTAGAAGAGTCCCTCCTCCGTTGGTTCTGGATATTAGTCAGTGGGACTAGAGACTAAAACCCCAAAATGACTGCCGCTATATGGCAACAGCAGCAGGGGCGTAGCCCAGATTAGCAGATGTGCGCTAACCATTGATCCTTAGGAGGGCTCCATGGGAAGCGGTTGGGAGAAAGGTGCTGTGCAGACAGCAAGATTTCAGTTGCAGCAACGGACCAAGAAGAGACTGTAGCTGCTGCAGAAAGACAGGGAGGAGAGGCTGAGCTGAGCTGGTGTGAGTCACGGGTCATTGTCAATGTCGGGTGTGTCAGAGAGGGAACCACTAGGGCTGCAGTGTGCTTCATCAAATCCTCTTCCTCCACCCTCCCTGTGGCTAGGTCTAGAGGTAGTGAATCAACTGGGCAGTCAGGGGGTAGTGTGAACCAATGGAACCTGAGGCAAGAGCAGATCACACTGTAACCAAATAGAGCTGTTGCTTGGTGACGGCACTGGGTCAGGTCCTCAGAGGCTAACAGGAAGGACAGCTGTCCATAACCGGACCTTTCCCTGGCTGTCGCCTAGAAAAGGTTTAACCTGTGTTCCAGTGCCACTATCTCTGGAATGTATTGGTCAGGGGGATTTGGGCCTAAGCCTCCTAGCTGAGTGCTGATATGGATTGTTTGGATGGGTGGTGGTGGTTCACCTTCTGGTTGCGAGGCAGGTCCTGGACTCTGGCAGGAGGGGAGTAGTGTAGCACCAGCCTCTGGAACTCCAGCAGGTTGAACAGAGACTGGAAACAAGGAGACAGAAAGAGAAGCGAGTCCGTTTTACGGAGTGACATTCATTTAGCTTCAACCTGCATTAAACATGTTTTCAATATCAAAAGAGATCATGGACGTTCCAATATAGTGAGGTAGTCAACATCGGTTTTACTATGGCTGTTATCACCCTGTTACTGCTAGCTGTATTGATATGATGGATTACAAAAGAATGTTAGCAGAGTGATGTGACTAAGGTCGAAGTTACAAACCAAACTTCCATTCCTTTTGATAAAAGGATTAGAAAATAAGAAAGATTAGTGGAGTTGCCACTTGATTTCATCATCTGCTTTTAGTAAATCTCTAATTCTGGGATCAGAAGGAGCTGAAACGTGAGACTGTGCTGTCTCCTTAAGGAGGCCCAATACACACAGAGGCAGGGACCATGTGACAATGTATCCAGTGCTCATCCAGCTCACTTAACCCTCTACCAGGGAGTCGAGTAGAGTGGAGTCTCCAAGAGCTGTAGCACACTAATGTCATTATAAATACAGGGCCTATATATCTAATGAATTACATTGACATAGGATGCTTTGCGTTGTATGAGGGGTGTGTTTGTGTTGAGTCTCCACCTGGATGACGGCGCTGAACCAGCAGGTGTTGCCCACGTTCTTTAGACCCACAGGGCAGTTCTCCATTCTCTTCCTGTCGTGGGGATTGGGTGAGTCACTCCACACTTCCGTGTGTGTCCGCTTTAGGCTTGCCTTGTTCTCTGCTATGCTGGCCTCCAGAACTCTGCAAAGACCACGACATAAAAATACACACACTTTAATCAAAGGACATTTATTATGTGCAAAACCCCCAAAAAACACAATGTTGACATTTAGCAACTCAACAAAACAAAGATTAGCAAGTCTGCACAGTGCCTTGTTCAATCTGATTTGAAAGTGCATTATGTTGACATGTCACCACTCAAACCTTGCAGCTCCCAATATGCCCCTCCTCACCCCTCAACCCAGCCAATAACATGGTGGTGTTGAGCCCAGTCTACCTGCTGATGGCCTGCTCCTCATCAGTGATGCCAGTCTCCCTGAAGGCCCGGCTGGACTCCTCCAAGCTGAGAGCGATGGCCCTCTGGAGGTCATCCTTGTCATCGCCTGTCAGGTCAATCACGTCTGAAACAACACACGCGTAGTCCTTTAATTCATTCATACATACCCGTTCAAAAGTTTGGAGTCAAATAGAAATGTTGTTTTTGAAAGAAAAGCACATTTTTGTCCATTAAAATAACATCAAATTGATCAGAAATACAGTGTAGACATTGTTAATATTGTAAATTACTATTGTAGATGGAAACGGCTGATTTTTTATGGACTATCTACACAGGCGTACAGAGGCCCATTATCAGCAACCATCACTTCTGTGTTCCAATGGCACGTTGTGTTAGCTAATCCAAGTTTATCATTTTAAAAGGCTAATTGATCATTAGAAAACCCTTTTGCAATTATCTGAAAATTGTTGTTCTAATTAAAGAATCAATAAAACAGGCCTTCTTTAGACTAGTTGAGTATCTGGAGCATCAGCATTTGTGGGTTCGATTACAGGCTAAAAATGGCCAGAAACAAAGAACTTTCTTCTGAAAATCATCAGTCTATTCCTGTTCTGAGAAATTAAGGCTATTCCATGTGAGAAATTTCCAAGCGACTGAAGATCTTGTACAACGCTGTGTACTAGAGGTTGACCGATTAATCAGAATGGCTGATTAATTAGGGCCGATTTCAAGTTTTCATAACAATCGGAAATCTGTATTTTTGGGCGCCGATTTTTTAAATATGTTTTTTTACACCTTTATTTAATCTTTATTTAACTCGGCAAGTCAGTTAAGAACACATTCTTATTTTCAATGACGGCCTAGGAACGGTGGGTTAACTGCCTCGTTCAGGGGCAGAACGACAGATTTTCACCTTGTCAGCTCGGGGGATCCAATCTTGCAACCTTACAGTTAACCAGTCCAATGTAATAACGACCTGCCTCTCTCTCATTGCACTCCACAAGGAGACCTGTTACGCGAATGCAGTAAGCCAAGGTAAGTTGCTAGCTAGCATTAAATGTATCTTATAAAAAACAATCAATCATAATAACTAGTTAACTACACATGGTTGATGATATTACTAGATATTATCTATCGTGTCCTGTGTTGCGTATAATCTGACTGAGCATACAAGCATACAAGTATCTGATAGGCAGAAGCAGGCACGTAAACATTAATTCAAACAGCACTTTCGTGCATTTTGCCAGCAGCTCTTCGTTGTGCGTCAAGCATTGCGCTGTTTATGACTTCAAACCTATCAACTCCCGAGATGAGGCTGTTGTGACCGAAGTGAAATGGCTGGCTAGTTCGCTCTAATAGCGTTTCAAACTTCACTCGCTCTGAGCCTTGGCATGGTTGTTTCCCTTGCTCTGCATGGGTAATGCTGCTTTGATGTGGTGGCTGTTGTCATTGTGTTGTTGGTTCGAGCCCAGGGAGGAGCGAGGAGAGGGACGGAAGCTATACTGTTACACTGGCAATACTAAAGTGCCTATAAGAACATCCAATAGTCAAAGGTTAATGAAATACAAACGGTATAGAGGGAAATAGTCCTATAATAACCACAACCTAAAACTTCTTACCTGGGAATATTGAAGACTCATGTTAAAAGGAACCACCAGCTTTCATATGTTCTCATGTTCTGAGCAAGGAACTGAAACGTTAGCTTTCTTACATAGCACATATTGTACTTTTACGTTCTTCTCCAACACTTTGTTTATGCATTATTTAAACCAAATTGAACATGTTTCATTATTTATTTGAGGCTAAATTGATTTTATTGATGTATTTTATTAAAGTTAAAATAAGTGTTAATTCAGTATTGTTGTAATTGTCATTATTACGAATACATTTAAAAAAAACAATTTTTACATTTTAAATCTGCCGATTAAATCGGTATCGGCTTTTTTGGTCCTCCAAAAATCGGTATCAGCGTTGAAAAATCTTAATCAGTCGACCTCTACTGTGTACTACTCCCTTCACAGAACAGCACAAACTGGCTCTAACCAGAATAGAAAGATTGGGAGGCCCCAGTGCACAACTGAGCAAGAGGACAAGTACATTAGAGTGTCTAGTTTGAGAAAGACACCTCACTGGCAGCTTCATTAAATAGTACCCGCAAAACACCAGTCTCAATGTCAACAGCGAAGAGGCGACTCCGGCATGCTGGCCTTCTAGGCAGAGTTGCAAAGAAAAAGCCATATCTCAGACTGGCCAATAAAAAGAAAAGATTAGATGGGCAAAATAATACAGACAATGGACAGAGGAACTCTGCCAAGGCCAGCATTCCGGAGTCACCTCTTCACTGTTGACGTTGAGACCGGTGTTTTGCGGATACTATTTAATTAAGCTTTCAGTTGAGGACTTGTGAGCCGTCTGTTTCTCAAACTAGACACTAATGTACTTATCCTCTTGCTCAGTTGTGCACCCGGGCCTCCCACTCATTCTATTCTGGTTAGGGGCAGTTTGTGCTGTTCTGTGAAGGGAGTAGTACACCGCGTTGTACGAGATCTTCAGTTTCTTGGCAATTTCTCACATGGAATAGCCTTAATTTCTCAGAACAAGAATAGACTGGCGAGTTTCAGAAGAAAGGTCTTTGTTTCTGGCCATTTTGAGCCTGTAATCGAACCCACAAATGCTGATGCTCCAGATACTCAACTAATCGAAAGAGGGCCAGTTTTATTTCTTCTTTAAATCAGCACAACAGTTTTCAGCAGTGCTAACATAATTGCAAAAAGGGTTTTCTTATGATCAATTAGCCTTTTAAAATGATAAAACTTGGATTAGCTAACAACGTGCCATTGGAACCCAGGAGTGATGGTTGCTGATAATGGGCCTCTGTACTCCTATGTAGATATTCCATTAAAAATAATCTGCCATTTCCAGCTACAAGTCATTTACAACATTAACAATGTCTACACTGTATTTCAGATTAATGTGATGTTATTTTAATGGGCAAAAAATGTGGACATTTATAAGTGACCCTCAACTTTTGAACGCTAATACACACACACACACACACACACACACACACACACACACACCAAGTCCCAATTCTATGCTGAAATTGAGTTAAGTGCACACATTACAAGTTAAGATTCAGGCCTTACTGACTTAATAATCCCTCTCACATAAGTGTCAGGGGAAAGGGCAAACCGACAATATCCTTTTCATCACCGTGTAAAAAGACAAAGGGAAGAGGAGAGCCTAAGTGTACAGTAGCCTTTAATGTTAGAAAAGCCTACAAAAAGATGAAGGTTAGTCATCAGAGTAGTAAATGGAGCACCAAGGTTTTCCCCTCCCCCAGACTACTCTATACCCCCTAGACTGGGTTAACTAGGTTATTTTCCTTATTTGACATGTATCCGAGGAAGCGTGTAAGTTCATTAAATCAGGCCACTCCCGCATTAAAGTCAAAGGGGCGTGTCAGGATATATGACCTTCTCTGGTGGTCCTGAACAGAGAAGATATGCCTCTGCAGGAATTCTCATGCCCATCTCAGAAAATTCCCCTGAAATGACACCATGTAATTTCAACAAAATAAGCCCTTGTCTTGCATGAGAGGCAGAAGGCATCCTGCTAACAGACATCCCACTCAGACCTTAATGCTACGTTAACTGCTCACTTAGAGCTTCAATACCAAAATGAAAGGGAACACCTGGAAAAATATGATTGAAACGGAATCAGTGGAGACAGTAGTGTTAAACATTCAGTACATTCAGGCCTACAGATTTTTTCTTATGCATACACATGAGATGAGGTAGGTAGCGGTACTCACTAGTATCTCCCTGGCTAGGGCCTGCCCCGGGCAGCGCTGGGTGAGGTAGGTACTCACTGGTGTCTGCCTGGCTGCCAACGCTGATGTATCTGTCGTTGCCCACCTGGGTGGTCTGGTAGTAGGTGGCCTCATCCTGCTGGGGCACCTTGGCCTTCTTCTCCGTCAGAAAGGCCACCGCCTCCGCCAGGTCTCCATGACTGACCTGCAGGGACAGCACGGTTACAGCTAGACAGTCAGAGACGGGTTGACTCTTCTGGGTGGTCAATAAAGCTTATGGGCTGATGAATTGGTTGATTATAAATAAATGTGCAGAACTCCCACTGGAGATTTTAGAACATAAACACTAAACAGTAACATTTTAAACCATGTCACACCATTTAGAAATGCATCCCTGAAAATCAGTATCAGCTAGGGGAAAGATTGACTATTTTAAACAACCTTGTGTCAGACTAAATATCAACACGATCAGACATTGCAAATTGAGAGATTTAAAAAGAGGTGAATTAGGCCGGGGAGATGTGCGAGTCACAAACATCACCGCATCCGCACCGCAGGGCCTCTGTGTTTGTTACCTGCAGGGCCTGCTGAAGTAGCTGTACGTCTGTGGTGCCTGTGACCTCCCTCAGCTGGTTCAGTAGAGTCTGCTGATGCTGTCAGGAGACACACAGGTCATCAGTGAGACAGGCAGAGAGAGAGGGGGAGCAGAGAGACAGAGGCCGAGAGAGAGCGAGAGACAGAGGCAGAGCGAGAGAGAGCGAGAGAGAGGCAGAGAGAGAGCGAGAGAGAGGCAGAGAGAGAGCGAGAGAGAGGCAGAGAGAGAGCGAGAGAGAGGCAGAGAGAGAGCGAGAGAGAGGCAGAGAGAGAGCGAGAGAGAGGCAGAGAGAGAGCGAGAGAGAGGCAGAGAGAGAGCGAGAGAGAGGCAGAGAGAGAGCGAGAGAGAGGCAGAGAGAGAGCGAGAGAGAGGCAGAGAGAGAGCGAGAGAGAGGCAGAGAGAGAGCGAGAGAGAGGCAGAGAGAGAGCGAGAGAGAGGCAGAGAGAGAGCGAGAGAGAGGCAGAGAGAGAGCGAGAGAGAGGCAGAGAGAGAGCGAGAGAGAGGCAGAGAGAGAGCGAGAGAGAGGCAGAGAGAGAGCGAGAGAGAGGCAGAGAGAGAGCGAGAGAGAGGCAGAGAGAGAGCGAGAGAGAGGCAGAGAGAGAGGCAGAGAGAGAGCGAGAGAGAGCGAGAGAGAGGCAGAGAGAGAGGCAGAGAGAGAGCGAGAGGGACGCAGAGAGAGAGAGAGCAGAGCAGAGAGGAAGTCACAATCAGATGAGCTCCTGCATTTTTCAGCATTTTCTTTAAAAAAGATAGATTAGGAGTTAGATAAACTTAGATTTTTTGTCAGGAACACATACTGGATTCTACCCTCTACAACATAACCCCTACTTCAAATCAAAACTTAAAACCTACAACCTGATTTTGGACGGAATTATGGAATCACCTGGAAGGTTCACAACTACCAAGATTTGTTTCTCTATACAGCAAATTCTCTGGAAAACAACAGAAACCTGAAAACACCATCCAACCTGGAACTGAGTGAGTAATGCTTAGTCTGAAACTATATTTTTTCTTCTTCCAAAAGCCAAGAAGAAAAATACACAACATTACCTTATAAGGATTTCTAACTCTAATTCTAACATAATTCTGCCAAGCTTGATACAGCTTCAAATAGCACTGAGGTGTCAAAGCTCATTAGCCCAACAATGGCAGGAGAGTCACACAGTCTACCCCAACCAAATGGAGAGGCCTTAGAAGCTCCCTCCCGCTGTTCAGAGGTAATTAAAATACAGTACCCTGTGCATGTAAAGAACGAGAAGGCAAGAAAAGATTACAAAATGAAGCTCCTTATGGAAAATCAAGAGACACTTTTTGCTGACTATTACAAAAATGGGAACATCAGCAACCTTATCTTCCACACAAACCATCCCCTGGCATGGCACAGTGCTATATTAGCACACTACCCCTCTGTTACGAGAGGGGGGATTAACGAGGGGTGGAAACTCAGAATACTTGACAACGAGGACTCTGAGTTAAGTAATATAAATATCTATAAGTCCGGAACAGTGATGGTACAGCGTAACCACAAACAGTTTCAGCTGGACTTTCACCTAATCAAAGAATTAGCTCAGCAGGAGAAACTCTCCCTTGATAAAGATACCCCCACCCCGAGAGGATCAGACCAGACCTCTTCATTATGTAACCCCACAGATGAGCAACCCCCAGCGGAGGGTAAACCTCCCAGCACAGATTACCACTCCCTCATTGAAATGAAGGACAAATTCACCCAGCTGGAGATAAGGCAGGTGGAGCTGGAACAGCAGGTGATTACACTTCAGTCAGCACAGACCCAGACAACAGTCCAGCACAACAACAGCCCCTTAACCAGACCCGGAGAGCTGGAGGTGGACAGAGACATATCTGCACTTTGGACAGTGGTGAGACAAATACAACAGGAGAAAGAGGAGCAGAACAGAGCACTAGAGGAGAGTATCAGACTGCTGGTGGAGGAGAGGTTGAGGGGGATGGAGGAGAGGGTGAGGGGGATGGAGGAGAAGTTGAGGGGGATGGTGTGTGACAGAGAACAACCCACTAGAGAGGTGGCCACCCCCACAGAGAAGCCAGCAGAACAGCCCACCTCAGCACCCAACAAAAGTCTCGACACCACAGCAGAACAGTCCACACCAGACCCTGACCATAGAGTCGACATCACAGCACAACAGACAAATGAAGAACCCCAAGCCCAGACAGAGGCTCTCACCCCCTCTGAGCACCCCCCGTCAGCCACCCTGATAGCCCTTCTGTCAACCCCCCCACACCCACTGAGGACAAACACAAGACACAGATTGTACTACTTATGGACTCAAATGGGAAATATATAGAAGAAAAAAATACTTTTTCCCAAACACAGTGTGTCTAAACTCTGGTGTCCAAACACCCAGCGTGCCCTAGACCTTCTGTCTGAGGCCAAACTAGGCTCACCCAGCCACATAATAATACACACAGGCACAAACGACCTGAGAGCACAGCAGGAAAGAGTGGCCACAGCACTGAAGGGAGTGATTGAAAAGGCTTCTTCTACTTTCCCCAACGCACAAGTGGTTATCTCCACCCTGCTACCACGAAAAGACTTCCACCCAGCCACAATACAGCGGGTAAATGCAAGTATTTCCCGTGACTGTGCCTCAAAACCAAACGTTTTCCTGGCCCACCACTCCACCCTGGACTTGAACAGCCTCTATGACCAGGTCCACCTCTACAAGGCAGCAGTGCCCACCTTTGCCCGGACTCTAAAGGACATCGCTCTCAAACGTATCCCCAACACTCCACACAGGAGCAACAGATCAATAGACACCCCACCCAGACCAGCGAGACACCCTCCCAGATCTGCAGGACCTCCCCCTGGACCTACACATAGAGGACCCACGCCAAGAGGAATTACATCCAGACCACAGTACACCCAGACACATCCACACCCCCACACCAACCAATCAACACCCCCCCACGTCAACCATGCCCACACTCCATTTAGGCCCCCTCAGATCAGACCTATGCCACTCCTGCCCACCCCATGCACCCCACCCCCGCAAAGAGGGCCTCAACATGGAAGCCACACATACACCCAGGTAGTGAGCGGGCAAACAGTCCCAACCCCCACTCTCACACTCGCCCAAGCCAATGGCATGTACCAGATGCTCAGCAGGCTTTGCTCACACTTACTGGCCTGAGGCTAAACCACGACCAACAACATTGGACACTCTATGGAACAAAAAGCCTTCACTATATTATCCTGGAATATCCAAGGCCTGAGGTCATCTGCCTTTGGCCTAAAGAGCAGAAACCCGGACTTCACCAAAGAAATCGGTAATACAGACATTGTCATCCTGCAAGAAACCTGGTATAGAGGAGATGGACCCACTGGTTGCCCTCTAGGTTACAGAGAGCTGGTAGTCCCATCCACCAAACTACCAGGTGTGAAACAGGGAAGGGACTCAGGGGGTATGCTAATTTGGTATAGAGCAGACCTAACTCACTCCATTAAATTAATCAAAACAGGAACATTCTACATTTGGCTAGAAATTCAAAAAGAAATTATCCTAACAGAGAAAAATGTCCTCCTGTGTGCTACCTATATCCCCCCACTAGAATCCCCATATTTTAATGAAGACAGCTTCTCCATCCTGGAGGGGGAAATCAATCATTTCCAGGCCCAGGGACATGTACTAGTCTGTGGTGACCTAAATGCCAGAACCGGACAAGAACCTGACACCCTCAGCACACAGGGGGACAAACACCTGCCTGGAGGTGACAGCATTCCCTCCCCCATATGCCCCCCTAGGCACAACTATGACAACATAACCAACAAAAACGGGTCACAACTCTTGCAGCTCTGTCGCACGCTGGGTATGTACATAGTCAACGGTAGGCTTCGAGGGGACTCCTATGGTAGGTACACCTATAGCTCATCTCTTGGCAGTAGTACTGTAGACTACTTTATCACTGACCTCAACCCAGAGTCTCTCAGAGCGTTCACAGTCAGCCCACTGACACCCCAATCAGACCACAGCAAAATCACAGTCTACTTAAACAGAGCAATACTCAATCATGAGGCATCAAAGCCAAAGGAACTGAGTAACATTAAGAAATGCTATAGATGGAAGGAATGCAGTTTGGAAACCTACCAAAAAACAATTAGGCAACAACAAATTCAATCCCTCTTAGACAATTTCCTGGGTAAAACGTTCCACTGTAATAGTGAAGGTGTAAACTTGGCAGTAGAAAATCTTAACAGTATATTTGACCTCTCAGCTTCCCTATCAAATCTAAAAATCTCAAATAGAAAACCGAAGAAAATTAACAATAATGACAAATGGTTTGATGAAGAATGCAAAAATCTAAGAAAGAAATTGAGAAACCTGTCCAACCAAAAACATAGAGACCCGGAAAACCTGAGTCTACGCCTTCACTATGGTGAATCACTAAAACAATACAGAAATACACTACGGAAAAAGAAGGAACAGCATGTCAGAAATCAGCTCAATGCAATTGGAGAATCGATAGACTGGAAAACACTAAACAAACAACAACACGAAGAATTATCTATCCAAAATGGAGATGTATGGGTAAACCACTTCTCCAATCTTTTTGGCTCTATAACAAAGAATAAAGAGCAAAAACATAATCAAACACAGATCTTAGAATCAACTATTAAAGACTACCAGAACCCACTGGATTCTCCAATTACATTGAAAGAGTTACAGGACAAAATAAAAACCCTCCAACCCAAAAAGGCCTGTGGTGTTGATGGTATCCTCAATGAAATGATCAAATATACAGACAACAAATTCCAATTGGCTATACTAAAACTCTTTAACGTCATACTTAGCTCTGGCATCTTCCCCAATATTTGGAACCAAGGACTGATCACCCCAATCCACAAAAGTGGAGACAAATTTGACCCCAATAACTACCGTGGAATATGTGTCAACAGTAACCTTGGGAAAATCCTCTGCATTATTATTAACAGCAGACTCGTACATTTCCTCAATGAAAACAATGTACTGAGCAAATGTCAAATTGGCTTTTTACCAAATTACCGTACAACAGACCATGTATTCACCCTGCACACCCTAATTGACAATCAAACAAACCAAAACAAAAGGCAAAGTCTTCTCATGCTTTGTTGATTTCAAAAAAGCCTTCGACTCAATCTGGCATGAGGGTCTGCTATACAAACTGATGGAAAGTGGTGTTGGGGGTAAAACATACGACATTATAAAATCCATGTACACAAACAACAAGTGTGCGGTTAAAATTGGCAAAAAACACACATTTCTTCACAGGGTCGTGGGGTTAGACAGGGATGCAGCTTAAGCCCCACCCTCTTCAACATATATATCAACGAATTGGCGAGGGCACTAGAAAAGTCTGCAGCACCCGGCCTCCCCCTGCTAGAATCCGAAGTCAAATGTCTGCTGTTTGCTGATGATCTGGTGCTTCTGTCACCAACCAAGGAGGGCCTACAGCAGCACCTAGATCTTATGCACAGATTCTGTCAGACCTGGGCCCTGACAGTAAATCTCAGTAAGACCAAAACAATGGTGTTCCAAAAAAGGTCCAGTCACCAGGACCACAAATACAAATTCCATCTAGACACTGTTGCCCTAGAGCACACAAAAAACTATACATACCTTGGCCTAAACATCAGCACCACAGGTAACTTCCACAAAGCTGTGAACGATCTGAGAGACAAGGCAAGAAGGGCATTCTATGCCATCAAAAGAAACATAAATTTCAACATACCAATTAGGATCTGGCTAAAAATACTTGAATCAGTCATAGAGCCTATTGCCCTTTATGGTTGTTAGGTCTGGGGTCCGCTCACCAACCAAGACTTCACAAAATGGGACAAACACCAAATTGAGACTCTGCACGCAGAATTCTGCAAGAATATCCTCCGTGTACAACGTAGAACACCAAATAATGCATGCAGAGCAGAATTAGGCCGATACCCACTAATTATCAAAATCCAGAAAAGAGCTGTTAAATTCTACAACCACCTAAAAGGAAGCGATTCACAAACCTTCCATAACAAAGCCATCACCTACAGAGAGATGAACCTGGAGAAGAGTCCCCTAAGCAAGCTGGTCCTGGGGCTCTGTTCACAAACACAAACACACACTACAGAGCCCCAGGACAGCAGCACAATTAGACCCAACCAAATCATGAGAAAACAAAAAGATAACTACTTAACACATTGGAAAGAATTAACAAAAAAACTGAGCAAACTAGAATGCTATTTGGCCCTACACAGAGAGTACACAGCGGCAGAATACCTGACCACTGTGACTGACCCAAAATTAAGGAAAGCCTTGACTATGTACAGACTCAGTGAGCATAGCCTTGCTATTGAGAAAGGCCGCCGTAGGCAGACTTGGCTCTCAAGAGAAGACAGGCTATGTGCTCACTGCCCACAAAATGAGGTGGAAACTGAGCTGCACTTCCTAACCTCCTGCCCAATGTATGACCATATTAGAGAGACATATTTCCCTCAGATTACACAGATCCACAAAGAATTTGAAAACAAATCCAATTTTGAAAAACTCCCATATCTACTGGGTGAAATTCCACAGTGTGCCATCACAGCAGCAAGATTTGTGACCTGTTGCCACGAGAAAAGGGCAACCAGTGAAGAACAAACACCATTGTAAATACAACCCATATTTATGCTTATTTATTTTATCTTGTGTCCTTTAGCCATTTGTACATTGTTAGAACACTGTATATATATATAATATGACATTTGTAATGTCTTTACTGTTTTGAAACTTCTGTATGTGTAATGTTTACTGTTAATTTTTGTTGTTTTTCACTTTATATATTCACTTTGTATGTTTTCTACCTCACTTGCTTTGGCAATGTTAACACATGTTTCCCATGCCAATAAAGCCCTTGAATTGAATTGAATTGAATTGAATTGAGAGGCAGAGAGAGAGAGGCAGAGAGAGAGGCAGAGAGAGAGGCAGAGAGAGAGGCAGAGAGAGAGAGGGAGAGAGCGAGAGAGAGGCAGAGAGAGAGCGAGAGAGAGGCAGAGAGAGAGCGAGAGAGAGGCAGAGAGAGAGAGAGAGGCAGAGAGGAGAGAGAGAGCAGAGAGAGAGAGAGAGGCAGAGAGAGAGAGAGAGGCAGAGAGAAGAGGGCAGAGAGGGCAGAGAGAGAGGCAGAGGAGAGAGGCAGAGCAGAGAGAGAGGCAGAGAGAGAGAGGCAGAGAGAGAGGCAGAGAGAGAGGCAGAGAGAGAGGCAGAGAGAGAGCAGAGAGAGAGGCAGAGAGAGAGGCAGAGAGAGAGAGGCAGAGAGAGAGAGAGAGGCAGAGAGAGAGAGAGAGGCAGAGAGAGAGAGGCAGAGAGAGAGAGAGGGCAGAGAGAGAGAGAGAGGCAGAGAGAGAGAGGCAGAGAGAGAGAGAGGCAGAGAGAGAGAGGCAGAGAGAGCAGAGAGAGAGAGAGAGGCAGAGAGAGAGAGAGGCAGAGAGAGAGAGAGAGGCAGAGAGAGAGAGAGAGGCAGAGAGAGAGAGAGAGGCAGAGAGAGAAGAGAGAGGCAGAGAGAGAGAGAGAGAGGCAGAGAGAGAGAGAGAGAGGAGAGAGAGGAGGAGAGAGAGGGAGAGAGAGAGAGAGGCAGAGAGAGAGAGAGAGAGGAGAAGAGGCAGAGAGAGAGGAGGCAGAGAGAGAGAGAGAGAGAGAGCAGAGAGAGAGAGAGAGAGAGGCAGAGAGAGAGAGAGAGGCAGAGAGAGAGAGGCAGAGAGAGGAGAGAGAGGCAGAGAGAAGAGAGGGCAGAGAGAGAGAGGCAGAGAGAGAGAGAGAGAGGCAGAGAGAGAGAGAGAGAGGCAGAGAGAGAGAGAGAGAGGCAGAGAGAGAGAGAGGCAGAGAGAGGCAGAGGCAGAGAGAGGCAGAGAGAGAGAGAGGCAGAGAGAGAGAGAGAGGCAGAGAGAGAGAGAGAGGCAGAGAGAGAGAGAGAGGCAGAGGAGAGGAGGCAGAGAGAGAGAGAGGCAGAGAGAGAGGCAGAGAGCAGAGAGGAGAGAGATAGAGAGAGGCAGAAGAGAGAGAGAGAGGCGAGAGAGAGAGAAGAGAGCGAGAGAGAGAGAGAAGAGAGAGAGAGGCAGAGAGGAGAGAGAGAGAGAGAGAGAGGGCAGAGAGAGAGAGGAGGCAGAGAGAGAGAGAGAGGCAGAGAAGAGAGAGAGAGGCAGAGAG